>NW_020194480.1:968709-1181268 GCF_003019875.1 Amorphotheca resinae ATCC 22711
CCCCACCTTCTTCTTCCTTTATTTTGCCCCCTTCCCCCGCCTTTTCCCCGCCTTTTTTGATGTCTATTTCTACTCTGCTTGTTTTCTCCTTAAGTAGTCTCACGCCATATTACTATGTTATCCTTGAACTCCTTTAGTCTCCCTCTTATCTAGACAGAGAGTCTAGGTAGGCACAGTTGGGACAAACCTCATGAACCTTAAAAATTAAATCTTGCAGCTTCATCAGACCATATCCATATTTACTTACTTACATGTATATCGTTAACTTTGCGTCTTTCTACAAACTTGTTCGTTATACAACGCTCAATATATGCTATGTAGTATAGAATCGGTCCTATCCCAACTATGAAGACATTTATCTACTTTTATATGAACGGCACGATATGTTTCTGGTGATTCCTCTGTTATGACTGACCAACTTCCTGGCTAACACTTGAATAATCAGCCAGAGACATGTTGTACATTTTTTTGGGAAGTCTCTTCAACTACCCATGAATTTATCTTATAAGGCGATTCAGGAGCCCATTTCATCTATTGGTCCTTCTGCACCAGCAAGTCTTCATCTTCTTTCTGCTTACTCTTTATATTTTTCCTCTGATGAGCAAGAGTGAAAACTGTTGTAGCTGTTATAAGCAACAACGAAATCAATCAATATTCTCCTGACAGGAATCA
Organism: Amorphotheca resinae ATCC 22711; assembly: GCF_003019875.1. NCBI lineage: Eukaryota > Fungi > Ascomycota > Leotiomycetes > Helotiales > Amorphothecaceae > Amorphotheca > Amorphotheca resinae. The sequence goes on from NW_020194480.1 coordinate 969,382, forward strand.
ATCAGAAAACTTCAGGCTTTATCCGCTTCTGGCCCTGTAGTCAAAGATTCCGCCAGGCACATATCCCAAGCGGCCAACGATTTCCCTGTCATCATTTACCCACCACGAAAATGAAAAGCGGTTCCTATTTTATTAGATTTTGACAAATTGTGTGGGCATCGGTTTGAGATCGGTACGTACGTTGACAATCGTTACTCGATCGGTCGGCCTTGACGAGTTGTGGTGCAGCTCGTATTTTCCACGGTACGCATACGTCACCGCGGCCCCCTTTCTACATTCTCTCTCTGCTCATACGATCATAAAATCAATAAATCCAATATCGAAGCTGGACCACTACGAGGAAAAGGAAGTCTGAACCACTTTTCTGTGTGAAGTGTGTGGTGTTTTCCCTGGTCGTTGGCAGAAGCTAGGAGTACGCCTTGAGTAAGGGACCACATTCTTTGCCGACAGGTACGTACCTTGAGATCTGCAACTTCGGACAGGAGCCCTATGTACTAGTGATTCAGTTCACTACTTAGGGCTTTTCGAATTTCCATATGTTCTACACTTCCTCTCTCCTTTTATCAAATTCTAATATCAGGCGAAAATAACGATTCTGGATGCAGAGAGAACCGCATATGGAGGAGGAACGAGCAATCGCCACTGGCGAGTCGTTTGCACGAGTCGCGACATATCCGAGTTCCTGGAATCACTGAGACGCTGTTAATACGACCTCATTCCCATCTCCCCCGTTTATTACACTCCAGCTATGGGTTGGAGATGTAGCAGGTAAGTAATCATCATATCCGCGTCATCCAAGTTTTTGGCAAGGCGGGATGAACAGCAATTAAGGGATTTTAGTGATTGCTGCATGTATGCCGCAACATGACTACAAACAATAGAAACAAGTTCTGACAATTTGCCTCTCCTTTTCTTATGTTCAGCTCTAAAGTATAAATCGGGATTTTGCTGACTGCCCCCTTTATTAGCGAATCTCCTCTCGAAGCGTCAAAAGACGGGGTAAATGATGCCGAAGCTATATGTTTTGGGAATTGACAAGTGACGAGCGGAGTCAGCCTTGAGGGCACGCATGGCGTATAGCTCGTGGCGCAAATTGCAATTTGAACGGCTCGGAATTTGGATCTTGCCATAAATTGGCATCTTCTCTTCTTCACAGATCCCATAAAACGCGAACGACGAATGAACTATAGATGATAATCTGAAGGCAGGCCCGTCTATGGACATGAGACGAAGAGTGTATGCACTACCCTCTACTTATCACTTTCCTCCGCTATATAGATCTTACGCTGACTTCCTTCTCAGATAAAAAGTCAAAAGCAGCCGCCTCCACTCCAAAAGGATTACGTATCCTCCATCTCTCTATTTATCGCATTATTAAGAACATCGTAAGTAAGCTTCTCTACATTCCTCACTCGAGGGTGAACAAAGAACGTAAAAATACCAGCAACTATGATGATGAGTGTCCTATCTACGTACTGTTTTTGATGTTGGGCTTTCCAGCTCTGAAAAACAAAAAATCGATTTCCCTTTCTGAAAAGCTGTGTCTCTTTCTTCATTCAGTCTTAGTACCGTCTTGACATTCGGGACTTTGCTGACGAGTGGATATGAAGTAGATCCAGATCGACCGTGTGCTCTTATGGTTTTGTACTACTGACGTATGAGGAGTTTGTTTCCCTTCTCAGAATAGGATGCCCACAAGAGGGTGGATAAGGTGAGTCTGAGCAACCGGGAAGATAACTAAGGAATGTTTCGGCCGTCTGATAGTTGTGATCTCTGGTGGGAATCAGCTGGTTTGCTTGAAGATTGCATTGAAAAATGGCACACTGGTGCACTCATTCAAGCATATGGCGGTAAGTAGTCGAGCAGAACGTAGGCTGTAGTTAATAGATAAGAGGGAAAATCAGGAATCTAGTTGCAATAGAGAAGGTGAACAAAGACATGAGAACGTTGTGAATGCAAGTGACATCTTTCGTAGTGGGCAGTTTCTGGGGGGGGTAGTAGTTTCTCCGGTCGGAAGTTGTACGGGAGTATCGGGTGGTAAAGATCCTAAGATCCCAACTAGATAAAGTATTCGAAGACCGGGGCGGACCTGCTCATGTAGATATAAGCGGTTCTGTCATCCGGTGTCTTCGGTACCACCCATATCGATAGCATTCATTTCCGATATTTACCAATGGCCGGAACAGACTTCTCACGTCGCGCTCGAGCTTTCCTTTGCCCTGCTTCGCACATAGACCATGACCTATGTTCAGGCATCCAACAGTAAACTCGACCCTGCTATCATCCCGAAGATGGAATGCCATCCGGAACCAGTAACGGAGGCCGGGGCATCCCGCACGAGCAAGCTTCAGACCTCACAGACATTGCCCACATTTTGGATCAGAGTAACGGGTATGATGGCTTCTCCTATGATACACAGCTCCCATTCCATCCAACCACCAATTGCCCCCGAGCTATCCGTAAATGATGCTACCCTTACTCTTCACAGCATCTCCACCCTCCGCATGCTCTAGTGGCCGGCCGCCGCGGGCTTGTCCTTCAGGTGAGGGTTGCGGGGGTCGTTCTTGAACTCGGCGCCTGTGGTACGCATTGGATCAGTCGGTGCTCCCTGTATGCATCTCCGGAGGATACTCACTGTTCATCATGGCGTTGGCGGCGGAGTTGACACCGTACATGATGATGAGACCTATTCAATTAATTCAGCACCAGTACCTCCTCTCCGAGTCCTCGATCGATCTCAATCGAAAGAAGGAAGTTATCGCGTACCGGCAGCGTAGAAGGGAGCCATGGGCCCGGCTGTTCATCTCATTAGCACTCAGCGCTCTCGGAAAAGCTTTTCCACACCAATTGACGTACCGACAGGGGTGGGGAACTTCTTTGGTAACCAGGACATCGTGAGGCTCGTGTGCGAGGAGGTGAGAGAAGAGTTGCGATGGGTCTGGAGATGGTTTGATGGGTTTGTATTGTTGCCGTCGATGGGTCTGCGGACGTTGGAAGCCGGGAGCTGTTTTGAATGCGCTAGGTGCAATGCGGCATAGCGTGCAAATAAGTCACATGATCGGATGAAGGGCAAAAACACGTGAACTGTCATCGGTTATAATTAGTCATATATTAGTCAGCGACGAGGTTCCCCTCAAAAGACCCAAAATGCGGGGTGAAAGAGGAGAGACTAACGATAAACCGGCAAATCCACAATCCAATCCACATCTCCGGCTTCAACAACCGCCTCTGGTTCTTTGTCCAATCAATTGTCGCCCTTCAACTGCTCCCCGGCTTCTTCGTCCTGATACATAGCTCCCATATCAATGTGACCGGAGAGCTCTGCGAAACCTTCCATCTACAAATCTACTCCGCGCCCTGCTCTCGTGCTCACGATTCACTCATCTCCCTAGCAACAGCCAACTTGGTTCCGCGTTACTATACTAATCCGCCACGCGACACCCCAGCTCTCATACCAACCCAAACACTGCCATTAACGCGTCCAATACAATCAAGATGTTTGGCCGCCAACTAGTCAAGAGCTCCAGCTCTCTCAGTCCTTCGACCTCTTCTTTCATCCGCGCCCTCAGCACGAGCGCGCCTCTCTTGCGATCCCCAGCCCTCGCAGACATCACCCCCGAAGGCGTAACGTCATTCGATTCCAGACAGAAGGAGTTCCGAGCACGGTTAGCAGAGCAGTCCAAGAAGAAGCTGGAGAGCAGTACGTAGTAGCCCTTCCTCTACCTCCGAACTCCCACTGCCCCGTCGGTGGGCAATGCGAGTAGTCCCCGTTCTAACTCGATCCCGACGTGGCTCTAGGCTCACAGAGCTCTACTACAATAGAATTCACGGCAGAGGAGCATGGCAAGAAGTCCGGACCAATCTCGAACCTGATCTATGGGACGAAGGAGGGTCGGCGGATGGACGAGGAGATCGAGCAGTCTTTCTCGCAGGTTTTGGCCAGGGGGAAGTACGTGCATAGCATCGTGTTCCATGAGGTGAAACCGGATAAGGTCGATGAGTACGTGGAGTTGGTAGGGAGCTGGTATCCGCGGATGGCCGGGATGCCCGAGAACAAGGTCCATCTGGTAGGAAGCTGGAGGACCGAAGTTGGCGATTGCGATACCTTTGGTAACTCTCGACCCTTTCTCATCCCATCCGCATGAGGACGAAGCCGGGCTAACAGTTTGGAAGTTCATATCTGGGAGTACCAACGCTATGATGGCTACCATGATTCCCTCCACAGCATCGCCAGCCACCCCGAGTTCCCTGCCTTCAACGCCAAGCTCAAGTCCCTCATCCGCTCCAAACGCACCTCCCTAATGCAAGAATTCTCCTTCTGGCCGACCACGCCCCCCCGCCAACTCGGCGGCCTCTTCGAGCTGCGCTCCTACACCCTGCACCCAGGAAACCTGCTAGAATGGGAATCCCACTGGCGCCGCGGCCTCGAAGCGCGGAGGGAAGTCATGGAAGGCGTCGGCGCCTGGTTCGTCCAGATCGGCGAGCTGAATACCGTGCACCACCTGTGGCAGTTTGCGAATTTGGAGGAGCGCAAGGTCCGTCGAGAGCAGAGCTGGAGCGTCCGGGGATGGGGCGAGACGGTCCATAAGACGGTCCCGCTGATTCAGACGATGAAGAGTCGTATCCTGATCCCTATGCCTTGGAGTCCTGTTGCTTGAGGGACTGACTATGCGCTGAGAGGGTGCTTCGGCCGAGCGATTGCTGGTAGAATGGGGTTATGAGAAATAACAGAGAGATGATGACGGATGTACGCTACTTCATTGATGGGTGGTTGGCTTTGCGAGGCATTATCAGGCAGTTGAGCATTGAGGTCATGCAGCAAGCAAGCAAGTAAGCAAGCGGTAGCAGCTGCATTCTGTGCATCACTTCTCATGGCTGCTTACCAAAAAACTGTACTTTACTTTCTGGTGTTGATGAACAACGACATACAGTATTGAAGACCAAACCCAGACTGCATTCGCCATGCTGCAATCCAACGTCGCCAAAGACTCCGGTGTACAAACCCAATAGATAAAATAAACAGTCCCGTCCCAGAATCCCCTCGTCAGTCATCATCCAACGCTTTCCCAAGCACCACCGCCAACGCCACTCTACTCCCCTGCACCGTCGCCTCCAACGCGCCCAACTTGGCTCCCAACGACAACAAACTCGGATCCGCGCCCCCCACCACCCTCACCTTCTCCTTAACCCTGACCTCCTCCCCCCGATACACAAACACCGTATCCATCTCATCATGCTCCAGACGTCTCTGCGCACCAATCGCGTACGCGAGCCGCTCGCCGAGATTCTGCTCGCGGTGCGCATTCTCCAGCGTGCGCGCCGTAAGCACGAGGCTTGAATCGCTGACGTGGAGCGAGAGCGCGAGGTCTCTGGGAAGGGGAGGGGAGAAGGATTCCGGATCCGGAGGGTTGACGTTCCAGGGTTGGATGTGGGGAGGGGTAGGGATGGGGTACCTTGAGGGATCGGGATTGGGATCGGGGGCGGGAGCCGCTGCGCTGGGTGAGGAATAGGGAGTTGGTTTTGGGAGGGGAGGAGATGAGGGACCTTTTAGAAGACCGAGGGATTCGAGGAGGATGTTGTGGAGGAGGTGTAATTGGCTGGCTATGAAATCGGGGGAGGTGCGATCGCCGGTCCAGCGTGTGATATCGATGCAATCCAAGCTTTGGTTAAGGAGGGTGCGCAACAGTGTTAGTTCTGGGAGGACGAGGGGGTGGTTTGGAGAGAGTGTGAATTGCAGAGGAGAGTGGGTTTTGAGACGGAGTGCCAATTGCTAGTTTCAGGCTCTTAGCTATGCTTTCTTGGGGTGTTCTTGGGGGGAAGAGGGAGAGGGGGGAAATACGCCTTTGACGATGCGTGATCCAACGCGAGTAACATGGCCCTTGATGCTCTCACTCCGCGGACTCGACATCACCAGTGTGTTCCCGGGCTCGATAGGTGCAAGCAGTGCATAACACTCCTCCAGCCCTGACTTCAGCGATGCGAGCGTCTCCTGGAGGGAGTCGAGCAGCCATGCAAGTTCGCGTGCCTATGCATTTTCCTGATCAGCTTTCCGTTCCATCAATCAATGGAATGGATAGTGTGCACACCGTAGAATCATCTTCCTCCTTCCTAAGTAGATCCGGTGAAATGGGAGGCCAGACTGAAGTTGACATTTTGTGGTTTGGATCGAATTGAGGTGAGTGAAGAGGGGAGCTTTGGAGCTTGGGGAGCTTGGACGGGGAGGATTCCGCGCTTGACTTGATTTGGCGGCGGTTCCTGGCGGTCTGGCGCGGCACTTCGCGAGATCTTCAAAATCATTTTGGCCCACCTATGATACACTTCACTTACCATACCTTAGGCCTCGGGGTCCGAAGATTATCTACAACCCACCACCACGCTCACAACAGAATAAGTGTACAATCCGAATCCTCAAAGCAAAACTGTCCACAATGGCGAAATCTCCACCAGCTTCCTCCCCCAAACAACAACCCCCAAAGCTCCCCCGCCTCTCAAAAAGTACCTCTCCCCCTCCCTTCTCGTCGAGTCAATCTAACTCTTCTTCCCACAGACCAAAAAATCCAAAAGCGCCCTCTTCTACACCCTGCCATCCCGTCCCCACACGCCTCCTCCAACGCCCCCAAAACCATCTACGTATCCGCCTCGTCGCCGTTCCTCTCGGTCGTGAAACGCGTCAAGAAATACCTCGCAGCGATTGAAACGCGGGCCGCGGGACCGATAGACCTACGGCACCCGTCGAGGAATGTGGTGCAGCAGGTAAGAGACGGGGTGAGGAGCGCGGCGAGGCACGAGGAGATCTTGTTGAAGGGGACGGGGAGAGCGGTGGAGAAGGTCTTGAGGCTGGCGGTTTGGTTTCAGGGGGAGGAGGGCAGGGATGAGGGAGTGAATGTGGTGGTTAGGACGAGCAGCGTGGGTGCGGTTGATGATGTGGTTGTGAAGAAAGGGGAGGAGGAGGAGGAGGTTGAGGAAGATGAGACTAGAATCAGGAGAGTGAGTTGTCTGGAGGTGGGCATTAGTTTGAGGTGAGATGGATGAATGGTGTCGATGCCTGAGTTGAAGCTGGGGATATATATCCACGAAAAAGGATATCCTGGAAGCCGACGCCAGGGAGGGCAAAGGAACCGTCTGTTATGGCCTGAATAGGTCGCTTCGTTGGAGACAACCAAGAGACGCCCTTCCCCGGAATTCCCGTTCGAGTCCATTATGGAAGAACGCACGAAACGGCAATGCATAGCGGATGGAATTCAGGAACCTGCTTCGAGGACAGAATAAGTCCGGTCCCGGGGTAGAAAAGCGGTGTATTGCAGCTATACACCACATGGTTAGAAAATTAAGGCAGGCTCACGTGGAGAAGAACGTTGGCACCACAGCGTGTCATCAGTGAGGATGATTGGTGTGATGTCTGGGGTTATTTATAGTAGGGAAAGGAAAAGAGTGGAGTGAAGATGTCATGGCAAGAGGCTTCATACAGTATATACAACTGAATTGAGGTTCTAAATCCTAACCCCCAACATGCTTGAAACAGTATTCCTTGAATTATCCTATTCTAGGACATTCCACCTCTCCCGTTATTTACAGAACCTCAGCGTCTCTCCACTCCTAACAGCAACAGCTCAACCCATCATGTTGAGAAAATAACCTTCTTTTGCATCGTCTGCTTAAAGACCTGCAGCGCGACCTCGGGTTCTGTACAAGACATTCATTAGCCCTATGTCCGGCTCCCCAAAAACTTCTCTCCCATTTCTCTTCTCGACCATAAAAGGGGGGAAGGGGAAAACCAAATAACAAGCAAAAGGAACCTCGAAAACTCACGATAGTAAGAAACCTCATGCCCCGCCCCAAATACCCTCAACCAGCTCAAATTCCCCTCCGTCTTGAAAGTGCCGCCGGCCACCCCATCCACCGTATAATTCACGGCCTCCTTTGCCGCAAACGCAGCCGAGCCATCAAAATCGACTGCGTTCGCGACCGCTAGCCCGCCGAACCAGTTACAGATCCAGTCCGCGTCGCCCGCCCACAGGAGCACTTGGATGCCGGACTGTACCACCGTTGAGAGGGTTGCGAGGAAGGAGCGAGAATCTATATTTTTGCGCGGTTAGTGGGGAAGGGGAGGAGAGAAAGGGGTAGTGGGGGACGAACCATCGCCGGTACTGCTGAATTTATTATACGGCGCGGAAGGACACTCGCTATAATTGCTCTGCGCGCCAATTGCTGTCATGACATCGGAGCTCTGCAGATACGACACATACGTCGCGGGGGGATAGGGGTCGTTACTCGGTTCTCGAATATCATACACATCGAAATCGCCACTGTTGGAAATCGGGCCTTCGATATCATTGTAGCACGTTGACTCGGCGTTCTCGCACGCGGAATTGCTGCCGGTCGTGCTGGAGCATTCCTTGAGTGCGGGGAGACAGGAGCTGGTGTAGGTGTTGGTATAGGAGGTGTGTTGCGAGGCGCTAATCAGGGGAGAATAGGTGTTGTTGTAGCTGAAATCGATGTAGGCTTTGTACTGTATGATAGGGTCGTACCAGCCGTTGTTGATGCCCAGGGCGACCAGGGAGATGTTCTCCCCCTTGGTGGTGCCATTTGCAATAGCTGCGTTCTGGGATTCAAAGTAGGATGCGAATTCTGGCTCTATTAGCATCGTGATGCAGAATGTGGACCTAGCAGGGGAAATACCTGGTCCATAGTGTCCGCCGTAAGATTCGGTGAACAGGCCGAAATCTCGGGACTCGTACTGAGGGAACTGGGCGAAGAAGGCTTGGAGAAAGGTCCAGACATAGGGAGCAGCTGTCACGGTCGATGTCACGGGGTCCTTGCCGTACGAGAACCCGGTGCCGATGGGCTGATCTATGTACAGCATGTTGGCGTATTCATTCCAGCTGTAAGGATTTAGTGATGGTGTTGACGAGCCGTTGACAAAATGACACGGTCCGTTTTCCTATTATTGTGAGTAGACGTTCCAATTAGATATATACGCAGAAGTGATACCTGGAACAAGCCAATCATGGACGAACAGCCAGGTCCACCATTCAAGAAGGTCGCCAGCGGTGCAGTCGAAGCATTGTTCCGAGCCTCGAAAAACCAGAACCACATGTTTTCGTCGCCTGCCTATGATTCAGTACCAATACATCGGGGTTGATGGGGGCAACTCACTGCCAACGGAGAGATATCCGGAATACTGGTTGACGCCGGGCGTCGTCTCACAGATGCCCGAGTTGGTCACGAAATCCATCTTGGCGCCCGTGGCCTCGTGCTCAAAGACCGTCCGCTTTATACCATCACGGCTATAGAAAGAGCGTTTGCCTCTAATGTGAGCGGGCACATCATCTCTGTTCTCGACGGAAGACGGCAAGGCCGCTGCCAATGAAGGCAGCACGACGCTCGCCGCAAGATATCCGGCTTGGAAACGCATCTTGACTGCACTGATCGATCTGAGTATCGTCAACGTTGGAGTCGATGCTACACAACACGTATACGGGCCACTGGAGTGTATTTATGTGTTTTTGTGCTCCCCGTCTTGTGCCCCGCGGGATCTTCACGGCAACGGGGTAACCGCGATGGTAGCCTGAATACCGAGCGGACGAGGTTCTGCATCGAGAAGGTCTGTAGAACAATTGAAAGCTTCGATCTGCGCCGGCACCATGGACCGTTGGGGTATACATTGGCCGATAAGAGAAGAAGGGAATGCCGTGCAGTACCGGTGGCCTACTGTGTGGGGCGCTTAAGCTTAAGTTGAGCTGCCCCCGGCATTAATTCCCGCGTAAGGCAGCTGGTGGGCTTAAGAAGACGATTGAGAACTAAAGAGACGAATAGTAAAAGCCGGAGGACTCCGTACTGTGTGGACACTGTGGGTATAGTTACGACCTTCCTTTCCAGGCCGATCACAAGCTTTCATGCCAGACGAGGGGCTTCCCGAGGGATACTGGCGGACTCTAGACGCATCATAACGATTGATGATAGTCGTTGGAGAGGATGAAGGATTTGGGCGCTGCTGGGGTGGTGGAAGCTGGTCCAACTTGAGAGTGTTGTGGGCGGTAAAAATAGAAGACCCTGGTAAATTCGGTATCGACGATCATATTGTCATCGACAAGAGAAGGGAGGAAAGACGGCTTTCTCTGCACTATACCATTAATATTAACCTCACTTCACAAAACAAGGCAAGGAGTTTTCAAAAGATTCCGTCTGACGAACTTTGAAGAAGATCAAAAGCCTCAATTCTCATCACTCAATAGGATCAAAAGGATCGGCGCATGCGCCACACGGCCAAGAGCAGGCATCCCATTCCTTTGGAAAGGCATTCACGCTTTCCCTTGCCGCATATTCCTATGCGGACTTCTTGGGACTTGCATCTTCATTTTTTTCATCTTCATTTTTATATCCAATCCATGCACTTATCAGCAAGACGTAAGGCACTGTAAAGCCAGAGCCCTGAGGTCGCATGCTGACTTCATCGCATATATACACCATTAGCGATCATCATTCTTCCCCCGCCACAGCCAGTGCTGCGTTCGCAGTATATCTGTCCAGTCCGTCCAACGCCGAGGGGTATATCAATCAAGGAAAAGTCGTTTTTTTTTGGGTGCTGAAGCCAGGAGTGGGTATAATGAACAGTCCGCGGACTATTCGCCGTGGTCATGATCCCGATTATAGCTTAGTATATTCGAGCTCTTCGTCGAAGGTGCTAACACAGAGGAACTGCACGACCTTTGGAAATTTATAGGGGCCATCTGCCCTTCTGTCAAGCAGAAACCCCTTCGATAGTATTCTTAATCTCGAGGCTTAGAAATTCCGGGATGCCTCGACCGGATCCGACCGTCCATTTATCCTCGTCGCGCTCGCGTTCGCATTCATATACGCGGCATTGTTGGTCTCCTGCATTTCCTCACTATATCCCGCAGGTCTGCTCTCCTCGTCCTCTACCGCGGTTACCATGTCGAGCTCCATCGCCTTATTCTTGTAATGCTTCGTGCGAACGGCCGGGATAAAATCGATCGCGAAACTCCATACGTAAAACGTATATATGAAAGAGATTATCCATTCGATAACGGCCGCCCTATTGTAGTGGTTTTTATCGCTGAGTACTCCGAATGCGATTGCCAAAGACAACTCAACCAAGATGAACATCAACTTGATCCAGAACGAGACGCGTAGGATACGGAAATGCCTGTGGTGGATGCCAAGGCGATAGTATTCCCAGCAGATGAAAATCGCGGACACGATGTACCCCGCGCTAGAAAACTTTGGTCAGCATTGTACCGCAGACTAGTTGGGAGAGGAACCTACATGAAAATTACCAGGCACGCGTCGTGCGCGTGGTGATGATGCAAGTTATTCAAGCAGGTAAGGATGATCAGGCCAATGGCCCCAACGGTAGCCGCAATGATCGAACATATCGACAATCCTTTCTGGAACCAAGATGTGTTTACTGCCAACGTTCCCCGGTGTCGAAGCCAGCGTTCGGCCACGAAGACGAAGTTGAAGGTAACAACAGTGACGGTCCCCATAGCAATGAATAGAGGCTGCAGAGAGTGCGCTCCAATATCCGAAATGTAGCTGTTGCCTTGATTAGCAAGAGAGATCTCAAACTTCCATGCATGTAGGAAAGGAGAGCCTTACGCGATAGTCTGGCCAGGATCCATGGGCGTGAGATGTGGTGAGTGCTGCTCGACGGACCACCAAAGAAGCATTCCCAACAGCATCGCGAGCCACACACAGCCCGAGAAGATGGGAATCATCCAGTAGATATGAGCCAAAGGACGCGCCATCTTTGAATCGCAGAGCGGAGGAGAAGCAGGAGCGAAGAATGGGAGACTGAGTGAAGCCCCCGAGCCTCGAATGCGAAGGCTTCTGCGGTTGGGGCAGAGAACGGGGGGATTGACCGGCGAGAACGAGGACGAGAACGAAGCAAAAAAACAAAAAAAAGAAGAATCCGAATTATGAATGTGAATGGGGATCTGAAGTTGCAGAAGATAAGAAAATTGAGAAACGCGACGGGCAGCGAGTGTAGTGAAGTCAATAGACCGAATTAGTAGTGAAAACCTGGAAAACCTTACTGCTCCAAGAACCTAACCTGCCTTAACACCGATTGACCCGCAACTCCGCGACGCTCGACGTCATGGCGAGCAGCGCTCCGGTCAACCCGGCACTTGATTTGCTCGAGTCTCCTGTGCAGCCGACCAGCCTAGTATGAACCAGCGGGGAATCCGTGATTGTTCCTGGGGAAGAATACCGATAGTACAGCAACGCGGCCATATCACGACAAAAGAGTCGGGTCCCTACGACGTTGAGATGAAGAGTGTGTTCGATGGAGGTTGAGAGAGGCTGAATGTGTCCATGCCTGAGGCTTGAATCGACTGTCCTCATGAGGTTAGTCAAAACTTGAAAGCCTCCACTACGCTATTGATAAACAGACGGGCAGATATCTATATCCACACCTCAGCCTCCTTTTAACCAAGCGACGTGGTCCGTGCCGACTCGTCATCTCCCCCTGTCTAGGAATACTTTATTCTTCGATAATACTACCCGCAACAGTAATACAATAGGGCAACGAGTAAGGAAGTGTATTGAACTAGTGATGTCTTTAAAATAGCGATATTTCATTTCATTTCGTTTTGTTGATATTGAGCTATCGCGCTGACAATCGCAATCTGTTGCTTTAGCGCTCCAGATGAAGCAAGGCTCAGGGTCCCGGCGGTGTAATTTGTAGTCTTTGCGAAGGGAGTGCATCAGATCGAATATTTATGCTTAATTAGCAATGTAGCCAAGTTCTACGTCCGAAGATAAAGTAGATGCACCCAGAAGGAAGTTTTCATGGATTGTGCATGAGGAAACCTGCGATTGTAGTATCGTATAATCTAGTACTAGAGCCCTTTAATTAGCAAACTCGGTTTATATTCCCCACATTTCCAACCACGAAAAGCTTGCACGTTGCACTTTGGCTTCTCTTTAACTTAATCCACCTACTCCCAGCCGGACTTCAATACTGCTTTTTGAAATGCTTGTTGATTGTACCGGAATACTTCAAGTGAAACTCCCTCTACGTGTATGATCCTGTGACCACGACCGGTGCCCAAGGCACCCTGAAGATTTTGAAGAGATCGCACAAATGTGACAAATCTAGTTATCCAAAGCCTCCCAAGGTGGAAGTTTAAGCCAACTTGACTTCGGTACATCTCTAAGCAGACTGCAGCATTTAGGAGTTTTCTATGAGCTTATGTTATAAGGACGACCTGGTATTTATCTAGTGATTTGATCAAGACGCCATTTTTGATTATCTATATCATTTGATGGGTATTAGCCAACCAGTTTACATTTCTGTTCCGTCTTTGCTTTAGCTCTCTTGCTCTTGCATATGCTGTTTCCATCGTCTTTGAATAGCACAACGTCGATGCAATAAGCCGAGTTGCTGCAGTATTTTTATTCTGCCACCATGATGGGAATAGCTATCTATTGTGCTAAGCGGAGGCCATCACTCCGCGAATCGATCATCTCCTTTTTCAAGGGGACGGCTACCATGTAGAGAGAGCCACGCAGAAGTTTGAGCTGCTCTGGGTCGCTGTGGGCGAGAAAAGGGAGTGGAATTAATGCCAAGGACGTTCCTAACTACCCAAATTGCAACATAGGCCTCCTCTGTCCTAGTGTTGTCTAGTTCAGTGATTCAGTGAATCACTTCCCTCCGACACAATCTCTGAAGTTACTACTTGTAAGTAATCACTTGCTTTCAGCTGCTCCTTGTTGACCTAGTCTGCTACAGCAACATCTTCACTCTCTTTACTCAGCTAACGCCCCTAAGTTTTTCAAATTCTCCATTGAGACAACCGTGTCAGGATGCCCAGGCCCCAGTACTTTCTCTCTTCCCATCGCTGCTCTCTGGTACATATCTTTGGCCATCTTCCGCTTCTCCTGTGCTTCGAACAGCACGCCCATGTTGTGAACGGTTTCTAGCGTATCGGGATGGTCGACGCCCTGCACCCCCTCAAACGCACTTAGCGCCGCACGAAACCTGCTCTCTGCTTCTTCGTATTTTTTCTGATATATGCATGCGAGTGCAAGATTCTGGAGTGTCGACAGCGTACTTGGATGCTCCGGCCCAAGCTGCGCGGTCTTGCGGTCCAGCACCCACCTGAACCGGTTCTCAGCTTCGTCGTACCGCCCTTGTTTCGTACACAGCTGGGCAAGATTGTGCTCCGAGCCTAGAGTACTTGGATGCTCATCGCCGAGTACTTGACGATAACCGAAGATGGTGCGTAAATACATGCTCTCTGCTTCGAAATATTTGGCTTGCTTAGTGAGAATGTTTGCAAGGTTTCTGGAAGTACGAAGCGTGTCGGGATGGTCGCGGCCAAGCTTCACCTGCTGCCTGTGCAATGTGGTTCGATACATTTCTTCTGATTTTGCATAGAGCCCCTGTTTGCTGACCACGACAGCGAGAAGTTGGACTGTCTTTAATGTGTCCGGGTGCGATTCCCCGAATTGTGCCTCTTGCTCTTTGAGGAGCTCTACGTAGCAAGACGCACCCTCTTCGTATCGCCCTTGCTTCTCATATAGCATTGCTAGGTTTTGCTTAGTCCGAAGATAATAGTTTGAATTCGGATCCTCATGATCGTTTATTTTGTCGAGATTTGTGAGTACGTCTTGGTATAGCTTCTCAGCCTCGGCGTAACGTCCTTGTTCGATATGTGCATCGGCGAGATGGCTCTGTGCCTGAAGGGTTCTCATATATTTTGGTCCGTCGTGTTCCTCTGAATATTCCAATACCTGCTTCTGCGTTCTCTCTGCATTCTCATATTTGCCCTGCTTGAAATATACAATGCCCAGTTTTTGCATTATATCGAGTGTACGAAAATCCTTAGATCCGTACTTCCTGCGTCGACGCTCAAGCAGCTGATTATAGGACGATTCGCTTCCTGAGAGTTCCATTCTGGCGAGCTGGAATGCAGCTACTTTTGCGGTAAGAGTATCGACTGTATCAGTATAGCCCCTCTCCCCAAGCTCCAAGTTGAACTGTAAGACGGCTTGTGCGTGGCGTAGGTAGGCAGCACATGTATTCCATTCCTTATACACATCCTCGGGGAATTTATCACAGACTTGCTTGAGAGCTGCGGTTGACCAGGTATGTGTGTCTGCTGATATAGACAAGATCTTGTCACCAACTATATATCGACCTAATCGCTTCAGCCATGGTTCTGGTGACGGGCGAGTTGCAAGGCGACGGCGTATGATCAAATTCACAAGACGGTGCATATTATAGCTATCCTTCATAATCCCAGGCCACGATTCCTCGTGGTTGGGATCTCCGCTCTTGGTCTTTTTGCTGGCCACCACAAACGAGTATGCCATTAATTTCCCTATGGAATCTGTGAAATGCTTGGTCGTCTCACCGTCCCGTATCAGAAGTGAGGCTGGGATTTCCTTTATATCATAGAATGCCATGACAAAAAGCATCTCAGCAGCGTCAGGCCTTGTCTTTTCAATTTCGTCGAAAGAGATCATCCAAGTGGTGGCCACTGCTGTGGTGCGTGGATTGCGGTCATCCGTCTCAAGTGGTTCGCTGAGCAGATCAACAGCCGCTTGCTCATTCTCGTGGTAGATTTCAAGATATCTCTCAATCGTGATTGACTTTTGGGCGATGTAAGTTGCGGCTTGCACAAGTGCCAAGGGCAGATGCTCGAGGTCGTCCGCCAATCGAGACGCATCTCTAGAAACAGCTGGATCGTCTAAATCATGATCCTTCAAATAGCTTCGGATAAGAGTCCTGGATTCTGCTGGTGTCATCCTGTCCACGTTGATGATACCACAGGTCGTTGCGAATTTAGCAGCCGCATCAATGTTTCTTGTCGTCACCAGCATGAAGCCGTGAGCGCATTTTGGAAGATACTCGCTTAGCCGAGTCATCGTAGGCTGGAGCCGACCATATCCCATGGTTGTCGCCGGTGGGTTCTCGAAAAAGTCCTCATAGCTATCCGCATTATCGACAACAAGGAGCCAATTCCCATTCCCTTGCTCCTCCAGCCATTTCTTCACCAAAGGCAGCGGATCAGACTCTCTGCCTTGGTAGCCGGGTAGCTTGCACGATTCCGCGATGGAATGATAAGCATCTAAAAACCGCGCTCTGCTATAAGCATGCACCCAAAAGATAGCTCTCTCAGGATGCTTTTCCCTACACCAGTAAACATATTTCAAGGCAAGTTGAGTCTTCCTTGAGTAACGTTAGCCACATTAAAAATGTCGATAATCATATTTCAGATCTCACCCAATTCCACCCAGACCATACAGCGCTGCTTTACCATCCACTCGGCCTGTCTGTTCTTCTTCGCCCATCTGCAGCATCAGCTTCTGAAATACGTCTTTTCGGCTCACGAAGTCGTGATTTTCGGCGTAAGAGCAAACGACTGGTCATTTTTCTTTAATATCGGGGTCTAATCGAGCTAAGGTTTCTTACATACATGGAGAACGAGTAGGCATATTGCTCAGAGTCAACGAAGCAATTGGCTCGGACAGTTTATCAAGCCTTTCTCTTGTCTCGACGGCCTTCAGGGCACTGTCCGCTATGTGTGCTATGTTTTCTATCACTTGCTCATAAGCTTCGTCATCGATGGACTCAAATTTGCAGATTGTGCTGTGATTTCCTTCGATTCCTATCTGCTCCTCCCTGGTCCCGCCCAAGCCTAAAGTTGCAGACTTCTTATCCACAATCTACGACGGTCAGTCTGTTTGTGATTCTTTTCCCATGGTACTGGCCCGCTTACCAAGCCCATCTTGTTAAATGGTAGCGTTTCAAAGAATGAGAGTATGTAAAAATTCTCAATACAGTGCCGGAAATTATTATTGAGCTCGTCGCCAAATAGGGAGTCCTTTTCTAGGCTTTGTAGGAAGTTGTTCTCAGGGTTGCGAAGCAAGGCTCTCGCAACATTCGACGCTATCTGTGCTAGTGGCACAAAGTTTCCCCCGTTGTGTGGAGTAGCGAAGAAGACGATACCGTAAGTCGCGTTGCGAATGGACTCATATTTGGCATTAAGATGGGCCGTGACCATGGCCTGGGTAAATCAATCAGACATATGGTATGGTAAATACCAAGAGCCATGAATAACAGAGCCCACATGTTGGGAACCAAGTATGGAGATGATACACACTTGCTTCACAACTATCCCGCCCAAGCTATGGCAGATAAAAATAATGGGTCGATTGGAGACAGAATCCTAGAATTGAGATCAGCCAAGAGTCTCTCCAGTACAGTTGCCAACATACTGGTCTCTTCGCCCATAGGCGGTTAAGAAGATTATCTCCTGATTCTTCGACTCCCATGATGGAGTTCCCGAACGCAACATTTGCATTATACCCGTATAGCATAACTCTTGCTGATGGTATCCTAGAAGGTAAGAAGTCTTTCAGCCACAAACTCTGCGATTTGGGCGCCGTCCATGTTTGAAAGGCATGATTTTCGTTGTTGGTTGGGTTTAGGCCGTGAACCGCGACGATGCTGGAAAAAGTCAGCTATGCGTCTATAAAGATATGTGCATGAAATCTTACTCCAGCAATGCATCTGGTGGGTCAACAAGGACTTTGAAAAGATTCTGGGAGGGCGAAGATGAAGACATTAGCCTACTGAAAGCTAGAATTTGATCAGGGTCTCTTTATTGTCATCTGGGCTATTGCAGAGGTGACTCAGGTGAGGTCCTTGGTTCATCAATTGTAGGAGCGTCCACTGAGCATAACATAGGCAAATTGAGTGGGACCATCCTTTTCCCTGAACAAGAGGAGTATCAGCCTTCCACTGGTCATCAACTTGTGCCGCCCACACTCGTGCCGCACCCCCGCAGCTGAAGATTGGTTCAGGGCATATATGTGTACGGTGACGTGGCAGTCAACACTGTAGACATCTATCCAATTGCTCTACCCTGTAGGTATTAGTACCCCTACCGGCGCATGAGAGTCAAAAAAGAGCGAGTTGCCTCGGAACCTGGCTTCAAGTACCAGGTGGTATTCAGACGTTGCAGTCACTCAAATAAGTTGAAATAACTGTCTAATGTGTATAACTAAGGTAATTAAACTACTATAATTTCTATCTCTTTAGAATCATTGTAGCCCTGGTTTGTGTATAGTATAGTCATGTAGTTGTCAAATTTGAGTATAAGTCGCTGAGGCTTGCAACTTTGTCAATCAGAGTTTCCAAACAATATGTTAGCTGAGAAGTTCCAGTTGAATACACGCATTGCATCTGCGCAACCGCAAGGTCAGATCAAGATCTCTTATCAACAGTATACCAACTAGTTGCTCTGCAAGACGACCCCAAAGCCTGTGATAACTACCAGCTCCAGTGGAATCAAGGCAACATTGGCGCTGCGCAACGGAATGCCAGCGGATTACCCCGTCCATTAGTAGCTTGACGGTTTCTGGGTAGGTAATGAGTTCGAGCCCATTAATATCTTGGCTTGTAAATCATCATCTCCTACTCGAAAGTTAGGTTTAGGGAAGCCGTGTCTATCCAGATGGCGTACTCGTATTGTCTACATATAATTCGACGAGGTCTACGCTTCTTGTATCATTCGTCCCTCCGCCAATATTCCCCAAGTCGGCAAGTTCATATCTGATAGAAGGAGTATAAGATCGGATTTCTAAAGAAATTGTAAATTAGCTCATGGCCACTTAATAAATGGAAGACTCTCTTACCACAATTGCGAAAGACTTTCGTAGGGAATGGATCGAGGTAACGGAGAAGACCTCGATGAGTAACAACAACTATATTTGAATAGTATTGTAAATAATGACTTAACCTGTCGAGCACTTTTATGGCGCGACGGCACGTCTCAGCTTCTGTACACGGCTCATACCGTCCGCTAGGTGAGCACTCAGAGAAATCAAAGTCTGTATATTTAGACGCGAGAATGCTCCTCGATGAACCTTGGTTATAGGCATGGTCATGAGCCGGTCGCAGTTCCGGATCGATAATTATCGTTGGGCGGGAATGATCGAGCATCAGGAGTACAGTATCAAGTGCTCGTATCATGGGAGATACAAGGACCAGATCCGGTGTAAAAGAGAGGCCCACCAAGCTTGCCTCCTGCCGCCCTCTGTCGGATAGTGGCGGGTCATTGTGTTCATAGATTCGGTTTTCACCCTCTTCAACACTACATAAATCAGATAAAACATGGCAAGGTGGTAAAGGGCTGCCTACTTGTGGAGAGCCTCTGCGTGACGCATGAAATGAAGAGCCATAATTGTCAGTGCCAGGTTTGAACAACTAAAACCTCACTCCCTTTGGCCGCGATATAAGTCTTATTTGAGGTCTAGTTATCACTCAGGCCCGGGTTCTATCATTCATATTCAAGTACTTGAGGCAGCGAAAATGGATGGCAGCATTTGGGAAGTGTCTCCTGCAGCTTGCACTGCTTCTCAGCTTGATTCGATCTCTCTTTCAACGTGCAGTCACACATTACGTGCATAATCTCTATCTCGGTGAGCAGATCTGTCTTGCCAGTGCGCCTCAATCCTCCCGTCAAGAACTAATATCCGGGGCGTAAATCATGCATAGGTACCCAATGTTGCACAAGCCTTGGCGTGTGAAGGATTGAAACTGCAACAATCTCTAAGGAGAGTTTTGAGCCACCTCTTGACATGGATTGACAGCCAGTTGTAGCCAAGAGGCTTGAAGATTGACAAGGGTATCACGGCTGCGAGATCCCTCATACCCTACCTCTGTTCGTGACTACCAGGCCGCCTTGGATCTTGTATGGTACCACGTGTAAAGAGTATCCACCCTCCACTGCTGCGAACACCATGCAGATAGGATCAGATACGCGCCGAGTGTGGGGGCTTTTGGACCCTAGGTGCAGTATTCAAATTCAGAGCCGCATCGTAGCCTCGTAGGTATGATAGCTAGAGTTCTCAAATAACCGCGCCCCAGTGTTTCAAAAGCGGCTATCCTGTTTTCTCGCTCAGCAAAGAACCTGATTGCATTCTCTCTTGGGATATAAATTTCTCTTTCATTGGAGCAAATGCCCTTTTGGCGCAATGGCTCACAATAGCGAAAGTAGTAACAATGGTCACTATAACTCTCCTCAAGCCGCCTCATTCAACAACAACCTAAGCCGCCAAGCGGCCAAGGGCAAGCTTTGTACCGCAAGTTCACTTCTCCTTTCTCCCTTCTTCGTAACGTCAGTCATGGTTTAAAGTACGCAGGCGCTGGGTCTATCAGTGGCTTACAGTATTTATCAGTCCTTAGGTGTGCGGCTTATATCTGGAGTCGAAATTGTTGAGATAGCTTGCAAAGCCGGCTTCGACTCCCTCTTCATCGATCTCGAGCACTCCACTCTCTCACTCGAAGCCACTGGACAGATATGTCGAGCCTCAAAAATGGCAGGAATCTCGGCATTTATTCGCGTTCCTGCAGAATGCGGTGATGGTTACGTACAACGGGCACTGGGAAGCGGCGGCGACGGCATCATTGTACCGCACGTTCAGACGGTTGGTATGACTCCTAGATGCTTCGTTCCGAGCGAGTCTAATGATGTACTCATAGAAGATGTACGCACTGCTATTGCCATGGCTAAATACCCACCGCTGGGTTCCCGCTCCATTACTCCTCATCTTCTGATCTCAAGATCCGCCAAAAGTCCTCTAAGAGCGGCAGAGGTCTTGAAGGAGCATGAGGTGATCTTGATGGTAATGATCGAGACGGTGGAGGCTCTTTCAAACATTGATGCCATTGCGGCTGAACCTGGTCTGGACGTCTTGCAGATTGGTTCAATGGATATGAGTATGAGCCTGGGAATTCTGGGTCAATGGGACGACCCGTTGTATCAGGATGTTCTGATTACGGTGTCAAGGGCTGCAAAGAAACACGGGAAACTGTGGGGGATCTCTGGACTGCCTTCACGAGCAGACATATGGAACTACGCAGCGGTCGAGCTTGGAGCTAGCTTCATTGTTAGTTCATACGATGTCAACTTATTAAATCAAGCTGCTGCTGCAAACTACAAGCTCATTAGAGAGGCGGGCGGAGGCGCTAGTTAAAACAATATGTATGCCCCTATACTACTTATAGCCTTATAAGTTATAGGCTCTGAGCCCAAATGTCGACGGTACATTTCTCACTCTGAAACTCCTCCATCCCTCTTCATATATTCCACTTTCATATACTCATTCACCCATCCCCAAACCTAGCTAACGACGCCTAGGCATCTCACCATGAGCTAATCACCTGCTATAACAGCTCAAGCTCCTTTATGGCTCGTTCTAAGATCCCTGGGATGAATGTCAGCTGGGCTATTCCAAGAGCAGGATGAGAAAGAGACCTCATGCCGCGTCGCCGGAATGCGAATTGAGAGTCGTCAGTTATGTGCTAGACCGCTCGATCTATTAGAGATGATTCCGCGCTTGTAGGAAGATTTTCGAAGTTCTTCTTGATTGATTGATTGATTGTTGAGTCCGTCGATGCGGTACCTAGGGAATTGCATTTAATACCCCGCCCTGCCTGGCGGCTGCCACGTCTCTCATCCGTATCCTACTCCTCAGTTCTGCCGCCTGCGCTCCGACAAGACGAGAAAAAGAGATCTGCTTCTCGTAAAATCGTCCCGAAGATCTAGGGCGACGCTGTTCCTTGTGCCTAGTAGTCCTCTAACCACGACAATCCTCTCTACAGTCCGATTGCTAAGCTCGGCCTTGTAGTCTATAAGTAGACGTATGGAACTCGCGCCATTAGTACTCCCTAGGATGGCATAAAAGCCGTCGTCTTCCTTAGTATATACAAGATAACTAGTCGAAGGATCCTCAACAAGGCTAGTCGATCTTCTGGCGGCATACCATATAGCCCTTCGGGCAGAAAGGTTGATGACAGCGGTCCTTGCTATAATCCGAAGACTCGAGGGGTCGAAGGTAGGGAATATATCTCCGGCCAAGACCTAGGACTGCCATACGGCCTTGGAAGGCCAAAGTCGCTAGGCTCTGGGTTCAAGCCGCATGCTTTGGAACTCAACCGGTTAAAGAAATCATACTCCTTTACTGCAAAGGAGTATAGGAGGAGTTCTTGTACCAATATAGTGTTTGGTCGACGGCTTTGTTATTACCGATCTTGTCGGCCATGGGCCGGAGGATCCGACCTTGCGCGCTCATAGTGATAATAGTGATAATAGTGATAATAATGATAATAACGAGTCTATCTCGTACGTATCTTGGGCATCTATAGTGTTAGAGGGGCGGTGGACGGACGGAGCCCGTATTGATTTGATGTACGGACGGTGCCAGGCAGGTTAAGCGGGCCCGGTTAATGTCGCGGCTAGGGGTGGCGAGAGCGAAAGCGCGGCGTTATTTAGTAGTATAGTACTATCTATAGTGCTAACTCATAGTCTTCAGTCCAACCTCAATATCACCATCTTATACACTATCTACACATGTTCAGTATCTCAGCTTTCCTTACATTCGTGCTAATGTTTTTGAGGCAGGGTTTCCTTTCACATCCTTCATCTGGACAACCTCCAGACAGAAGCCTAGGACATCACGGGTATCTCGGGGATCAATAATGCCATCGTCGAGCAGATGCGCCGACGTCCAATAGGCCCCTGAATCTCGCTGAACACTCTCGCGGAACTTTTGAACACGTGCCTGGAGCTTTGCCTCGTCCAGCGTGGCACCAGACTTCTTGGCTGAAGCGCGCGTAATTTCCTGCATCACTCCAGAGAGCTGGTCTGGTCCCATAACGGAACAACGACCTGTGATCCAGGTGAAGAGAAATCGCGGCTTATACGCTCGGCCGCTGTTACGAATTAGCCCGGGAATGCTCTATACTTGGTATTCAAGGGAGATTCCTGGCCAGGCTTACCACATAGCATAATTCCCAGCACCGTACGACGCACCGCAGATGATACTGATATGCGGAACAGTGCTGGTGGAAAGAGCACTGATTAGCTGTGCCCCTAGCTTGATGAGGCCGGCTTGTTCAGTTTGGAGGCCAACCATAAATCCGGAAACGTTGTGAAGGAAGACGATTGGGATATTCCTAAGAAAGCCGACAGACGTTAGAGAAGAATATGTAACGCTGGACAGAATGCCTACCCTTGGTTGCATAATCGAATGAACTGCGTGGTCTTGTTTGCTTCGTGGGGATTGATCACCGATTGTTGATTTGCGATAATCCCACATATACTTCCTATTAGTTCGGATTAACGTGATTCTCCACGTTTTGGAGCAAGATGAAGCGCACCATGAATATACGCCCACGCTGTCAGCATATTCGTTCCATATGCAGGTTTGAAAATCTCAACTCGCCCACCATCCACTATCCTTAACACCACTTCCATCATGTTCAATGGTTGTCGAATATCGGGATTCACAAATGACAACAGGTCCTCTGCAGGGTACTTTGGTGGGGTTACTTGGCGCGGCATAGCACGTTGCCCATACAAAGGGGACCTTGCAGCAGCCGTAGTTAACACCCAGGTTCGAGCTTTATTGATGGCATCGAATCTGCGCCCCAGAGTTAATACCTTTCTCAAGACTCCCGAATAGGTCACTTCACTCACTCATCCGAGGCCAATTGATCTGCAAGTCCAGTCGTCTTCGCATGCATCGCAGCCCCTCCTAGCTCCTCTGCTTCACATATTTCACCAGTTGCCATCTTCACCAACGGAGGTCCACCCAGGAAAACTTGCGCTTGGTCTTTCACGAAAATCGTATAATCTGAGAGTGCCGGATGATAGGCACCTCCAGCGGTGGATGATCCAAATACGACGGCACATGAGGATAATCCTAGGCTGGAACGGACTGCCAAATCCCTAAATATCTGGCCCCCGGGGTGAAATACGCGGAATTGATATGGAAGGAAGACGCCTGCCTGGGGGGTTTTGTCAGTAATGCTAAAGGATACCCCCAGAAAACAAACGGGGGGCTACGTACCGATTGGACAAGAGCGATAATTGGAAGCCCGTTTTCTGTAGCAATTTCGGTGATTCTATTTTGTTTTCGTACTTGAAAGCAAATCGTCAACTTCCACGTGATCAATACAGGAATGGGTTACTACCTGTGTATTCATTCCATGCCCCTCCACTGATGGATGGAATGTGTGCAAATATCATGCAGCAGACACCACTTCAGAAGATCAGCTTAGTGCATGACCAAGTTTTGTGCAGTGTGCGAGATGCTCACCATACCATCCCAATACCAGCTACTACGCTTGCTGACGCTGTGGAATCTTCAAGTTGGTGACCGGCAAATGGCGCGAGCTCAAGGAACGGCGAGTCTTCGTCAAGGAGCAGAGCGACTCTATCTCTTGCAAGTAACTGCCCTCGCCCAACATGGCTTTTCTGCGCCGTTTCAGAGCCCTGAGAGCTTGCTGTGGCTAGAGCTTTGCCATGATCGGCGAGGATTTTATCCCACTGATTGCGCAAATCTGCGGCATGCGGCAAGTTCAGGTTGATGGCAGAGGTATGCTCAGGAAAAGACATGAAATCCAGGGATATGGAAGCCATGAGGAGAGACGTGGTGGAATTAGGGTGCACTCAGGTCACTTGTTTGGATAATCTTATCGTATCCCACTACATACAATACCAGCTGGAAACTATTCTGGGGAATGTTAAAACACCCGCGTGCCGTCCTGGGGTGAAGCTGGGGGGATGGGTGAGCCCGCGGACGGAACACGGTCCGGTACTGGCTACCGTCTGGATCCGTACGGAAACGAGCCGGGCCAGCAACAAACAGCGGGGAATAAAAATATTGGGCAGAAAAAGGATGGAAATAATCCAAAGAGAGTCACGGTTTATGTCTCGAAAGTTGAATTTATTTCTCAATATACGGCCAAAATGACAGTGCACCGCGCAAAGCAGATTTTGTCGCATCTCAGTACTCCGCGTTCAAATTCAAATGAACCCTCATCAACATCACCCTCAACAAGCGAGCTATCTATACTCTCAGGTCCAAAAGATGTGCCTCTCTGGGAGATACCATTTGGTAAATTGTTGGACCAGCGAGTTGCTCTAGATGGTGGAAATCGTGATTGTTGCGTCTCACCGGCGACGAACGGCCGCTGGACATATGCGCAGTTACAGGAACGGAGTAGACATCTTGCACGCGGTCTGATGGCGTTGGGAATACAAAAAGGGGATCATATCGGTATATTGGCGGGCAATTGTGAGCGTTATGTAGAGTGAGATTACCCTAGCCAGTGGATGGTTCAGTACTGTGGACTCGCTGACTTATTTCTCACACTTAGACTTTTCTGTGCTTGTGGAAGGCTCGGTGCTGTTCTGGTTGTCCTAAGTATGTTACCAATGAGCTGTGTCTATACGTTACTTCTTCTCGATCGAGTCCTCAGGAGTTCGAGGCTGACAGCATCTCCTAGATTGCACATACACGGTGCCCGAGGCCGAAAGAGCACTTGCTTTTGCTGGTAAGTTGCAACTTAGAGCTCGCTCCGCTTGGATAGTTACTGAAATCTCTAGACTGCAAGATTCTGTTCACTTCATACACAATCGGAAAAAATAATAATGCAGCACTCATTAATAGTCTTCACTCCAGGCTGACGTCCGGATCGTGTAACATTACTGCTGATCAGAAATTGATATTAAGGCACATCTGCTTAATTCGAGAGCCTAAGAGCGAAGATGTCACATCCCCGTTATCTGGATTAATCTCGTATGAGGAAATCTTAAAGATGGCATCAACAATACCCGAGACAAAACTTTCAGCCATAGAAGCAACAGTGAGCTGTCACGATGTTTTCAATATACAGTTTACGAGCGGGACAACGGGCGCTCCCAAAGCTGCCATGCTCACACATCACAACATCATAAACAATGGACAGGCCATAGGGGATCGCATGAGACTGACCCAAGAGGATATTCTGTGCTGCCCCCCGCCGCTGTTTCATTGCTTTGGTCTTGTCCTTGGACTGCTTGCTTGCATCACGCATGGATCGAGTATCGTATTCCCCAGTCCAACATTCAGCCCAGCAGCAACGCTACAAGCCATAACTCAGGAGAATTGCACAGCAGTTCATGGTGTGCCAGCAATGTTCGCAGCTGAATTGCAACTGGCGCGGCCATCTGATTTTGGATCCACGAGACTGCGAACGGGTATCGCTGCCGGGTCACCTGTCCCGCCCGCGCTGATGAAAGATATCCAGCAGATTTTCCGCATGAATGGACTCACGAATACCTACGGTATGCAAACCCCTGAACTCTTTCTTTCCGCGCAAATTTCTGAGTCTTGAAATCCAGGCATGACGGAGACATCGCCGGCGAGCTTCATGACCTCCATAACGGATCCGGTGGAGACACGATTGAACACGGTGGGAACCATATTACCTCATGTTAGCGCGAAGGTCATCGACGAGAACGGAAACATCGTGAAGAGAGGAGTGCCTGGCGAGCTCTGCGTCGCGGGTTACCTGTTATGCAAGGGCTACTACCGGGATGAAGAAAACACAAAGGCGGCAATGCGGCGAGATGAGAATGGGGTGCTCTGGATGCATACTGGAGATCAGGTCACTATCGACACCGATGGATACTGTCGGGTGACAGGACGCATAAAGGACATTATCATCAGAGGTTTGTCTTCCACATAAGTTTCCTATAACGAAACTGAGACGAGGCTGATATCATTGCAGGTGGGGAGAATATTGCTCCACAGGAGATCGAGAACCATTTGCTAGAACATCCCTCAATTATTCAAGCCAGCGTGATTGGCGTCCAGCACGGCCGACTCGGCGAAGTAGTCGGAGCCTTCCTCGCACATCATCCTGAGAAGCCCCGACCAACGCTCGACGACATCCGCAGCCATGTGAGAGCAAAATTGGGAGCACATAAAGCCCCAGAGCATGTTTTCTGGCTTGGCGATGACGGAGTTGTGGATGCTCTGCCGGTGACAGGCAGCGGAAAGGTCAGGAAAGACCAGCTGAGAAACATAGCCAATGCTTTGGTAAAGGAGACTTGATTCTAGATAGAGAGAAAGGATATATATAGAGTAATCTAGTAGAATTAAAAAGGAGGGTAGCTAACTACCTACTTTATATACAAAAAAAAGGGAAGTACTAGATACGGGGAGAGGCGTGATATCCTCTAAATAAGGATATATATACCTAAGATCCTGGATATCTAATACTTTTAACAGAGGCTATTGAATAAAAGGGTATCGTATTAGAGTAAGGGTTAACTACCACTGTTTTATGAGACAGGGATTAGTTAGTGATTAGGGGAACATGATCCGTATCCCGGTAGGTGATTCCCCAGCTCGACAATTGCTTCTTCTGGCTTTAAAGGCCTGTCCTGGAAGAATTGTCTCATTGTCTCATCTACTCTATATAAGCATCAAGCATCAAGTAGCTCACTAATGTGAAATAATTATCTCATCAGCCCATAACCACAACTGTCAACTTGACTGTTTCGATCTTGAAGTATCTGCCAATATCTCTTGAACCGGGCTGCTACCTAGTAACCAACCTTTGGTATAATTTCCTTATACTAAAGGGCCAGGGCTTCGGCACACCTTAGAGACGTAACGAAGCTGTTGAAAGCCGCACGAGACTGACACTTTGCACAGCTTACGAACAGAAACTTGCGCGGGATCTGGTGGTCCAAAGCCGGAGAGTAAGGATCGATTATGTTTCCGAAGGACAACGACGACCACGAATGGGAGGAAAGACTGCGAGCCAAGAGAGTTGGTTCGATTGAAACATGCGAAGTGGGGCTCTCAAATGAGGGATCTGAAATAGAAGAACTCAGCCACGGCTTCCAACTACAGCTTCTAATTACGGGGTTTGATGGAGGAAGTCTGGCCGTAGCTGAGCACAGCATACGAGACGTGGCGACAGAGCTCCAAAACCTAGCAATCTGATCCTATTCTTGGATACTTTTCATTTGCTATTGCTCTATGCTCTTCCTATCATGGGTGTGCTTTGGACTCCTATCGATGTTCAACGTCCTTATGCTCCAAAGTCCCGAGCCATCGCCAAAATATAGTGCACCCGCCCAGCCTTGAGAAGGCACCTGAAATCCTTGCACGCCTGAAACCAAACCTCATACCCAGGAATATGAACCCTTCGGATTTCTCATAGCTCAACCTATACTTTGCCCTCTCTAGTCAGGGGAAGAATTGGCGGCAAGCCACGTCTCAAGCTCGGACTGAGGATAGGGAAAGACTTTGATGTTTCGGGCACCGTTTTCGATCAAAAACTGACGTCCCTCATCTTCTCCTGAGAAGACATACTGGACGGTTGGACTTTCGTGGCCAGGCGGTCCGAGTCGCAACAAACATCTCTCGGTAACCTCCTGCCATGAGTTCATTGCATGGTAGACACTGTGTGGTTTCCGCGAAATTGTACCAATCACGAGAATAGCATTTCGATACTTTCGCAGGTATAATGGGAGAGAATTCATGGTGCGGCAGCGCCAAATCAGCTCCTTCCACTCATTGCTAGGCCAGTAAACGCGCTGAATATCGGATGCTGAGAGGCTCTCGATAGCGGCATTCGGAATGCGGAGACAGATAATGACGATAGATTCGCAATTGGCGCGCCTTGTAGCATATGAAGCATGGTACACTGCCACCTGGTGGTTTGGTGTAAAGTAGAAGAGGGATCGAGTGCCACTGAAGTCGCTTGGTGGTGAGCTTAGAAGGGTGCTGATGCGATCCAAGGTACCTGCTTCGTCAAAGAGACCAGCAATGCGACCCTGATCGAGGGCCTTGAAGAGCACAGTATGTCCAGAGGCACTTGCCGAGCCCCAGATATCTGGGCCAATGCCAGGTGTATACTGTTGTTGAAAGCCGGAGACGGAACGTTGACCCTGGCTGGCTGAAGACGATGAACATGTAGCAACGTTCGGGCCACCTTGTCGTCCACCATGCCCACTTCCTCCTTGATTACCACTTCCTCCTTGATTACCACTTCCTCCTTGATTACCACCAGAATGAGTGGCAATCCGTCGCAGTTGCATATCTCGCTCACGCGACGATCTCTGAATGTCTTCGAGCCCTGCGTAGCGCATTTTGACAGTGTCGATGACCCAGTAGAGGCATGACTGTGAAAGGCGGAGATACTTAAAGCGAGGATCCATAATGGCATTCTGTACATCAACAGCAATACCAGACCCGTTCAGGCACGCTTGCCACTGCTGATCGTTGTCATCCGCAGCGTCAACCTGGTTTTCGAAGGAGCCGATGATGAAGTCTTTGAAAGTGACTACCAATCCACCATCGTCGGGATCAGTCTCGCGGCGGGGTCCCTGAGTGGGCCAGTTGATCCATCGGCTCCATAGCTCGGTAGCCTTTGCTTCAGATAGACCGACATAGACGAGAGTTTCGTATGAGATGAGGGCCACAGTATTTGGCCACAAGGGGTGGAAGGTCGTGGATCGGTCGATTGCCGGGAGTGGAGAGTCTGGAGACAGTGTCAGGAAGTTGAACGAGGGATTCATCCTCTCGCTTCTGCCACTTGTCAAACGGGAGGAAAGGACTCGATTGAAGAGCGAAGTAAGGGTCTAGAGAGACTATATATAGGTACATGAGTAGGGACCCCTTAACGGAGGGTATCATCTGACCTGGTTTTTATGTGAATATAAGCTTGGGTTGCGAGTTCAGATGTAAAAAGGGTAGAGAAAGAAGAGAGGGGAGAGAGGGAAGGAAGGCTTGAAGTGAGGATATATACCCTCTCGCTACCTAAGGTAGAGACAAACACGTGCAATCTGGAGGGTGAGTTTTCGCCGAGTAAGTCAGAACCACAAGAGAGCTGCAGCTATCAAACTGTTAGGTCAAACAAAACACTCTAAAGAAGACAAACTAAGGTCTAAGAAAGAACCTTGTGAAAGAAGAACGATTGGACGCCAATTCACTACGAGGGCAGACTCGACTGTGCCTCACTCTCGGAACCGAAGAATAAATTGAATGGATAGATCTCACAACCCTGTGAAGTAGTCCTAATTAGGCATTGAACTTGCGTCATAAGTTGGTTAATTGAAAGGTACCTTATTGTCCATGATTTCCATTTAGACCGCCTATATTTGAAGAATGACTCAACTCCCAGAAGAACCTCTATATATCGATCTATCCTGCTATGATTCTAATCACAGACCAACAAAATATAATATCCAACTAATCAGGGAGACGATTACCTGATAAGACGCAATGAAGCGACAAAAGAAGAACTCTGCAAGCTCGTATACAACTCAGCATGAGAATCCAACCAACAGCGACGGACCCCTCTTCTTCTACATGCCAGATACCATACACGGCGAGTTCTGCCAGTGGTTCCCCTCCACTTTCACCATGAGCAAGACCCAGATATCCTCACTAATCGGCGACGCCATACGCGACGCCGACGCCGAGGATAGCATCACTTTCACCTGCGCCGAACAGTTCATGATGTACTGCAAAGCCGGCCGATTCCACGACAAAGAGACGCAAAGACGAGTGCTCGCAACTACCTCGCCGAAGGAGCAGAAACGCCTAGGCAAGTTGACGGCAGGTTTCACAGACGCGAGCTGGGACGAGGTTAAGAGTGCGGTGGTTGTGGCTGGTACCATTGCAAAGTTCGGACAGAATCCAAAATTGAAGGGCAAGCTGCTTGCTACTGGTGATCGGTTGCTGGTGGAGGCAGCATCAAGGGATAGGGTATGGGGTATTGGATATACGGCCAAGCATGCCATGTCGTATCGGCAGCATTGGGGGGAGAATAGGTTGGGGAAGGCACTTATGGAGGCTAGAGAGCATCTGCGGCAGTAAGATGCGAAGAGGGATGATAACGAGATTGAATCAACGCAGCTTCTACGGACCTGAAGTTGTATGTTACCACGAGGCTGCGGCCGTTGAAAACACGAAACGGGACTTTAAAAGGAGGAGATCATGGACATTCTGATCAACGATCAATCACGCAGAGGGAATGTGGGTTGTCCAGATGTCAAACGGGAGAAAGGACTCGATTAAAGAGTGAAAGTAAGGGTCTAGAGGCTCTGTATATACATGAAAAGGTGGCAAATTGGTATAACGGATCTTCGGTAATAGAACCCTTTTACCGGGTGGCAATTGCTCAAAATATGGGTCCCTATTAAGCCTGTTCTATATGCGACACCAGACGTAGACAGACAATAGACAGACAATAGACGGATGTCTGCTAACATGTTTGTTTGTCTTGGGTTTCAATGGGTAAAGTGTGACTGATGCGGAGCGACGCGAAGCACTCAAGTTGCATCCCCCGGATCTAACCTCTACTTATGTTCGGTACGTATCCATCCATAATTCCTCCATTCATAGCCTCCGCTGATGTGCTATCAAATATGAATCGTCAGAGTTGATATGGACAGACGAGGTAATCAGTAAGTGCATCATGAAGAACGGGTGGAGCCAACACTTACTGGGCCATCAAGCAGTTGTATGATGCTTCATCACTGCACAGTTTGTACTTGGCACCAGCAGGTCGTCAGTAAGCGCACTTACGAGAGAGCATTGAGTCAGATCAACAAGATGCATCATGCATGTACTTACCATGCGAGGGATCAGAGCGTCTCCAGTCCATGGCTATGTATTAAGCAAAGTCGAGACATTTGGCAAATGCAGCTCCAGGAATATGGAATAAGCACGTAAGTGTTGAGTAGTTGTCATTCGTGTAGTCAATTGTTCTAGTCTGCAAGTCTGCAAGTCTGCAAGTCTGCAAATGCAACCGGATGAGCAGCCGGACTTAGTACTGACGTTCTCGGTCGTCAAGCAGTGGCTTGTATGGCCAATCGCCGTAACAATCCTAAATAGGCAGTCAGCAGAGTCATATTTGAGGAAGACTGGTGACAGCAAGGCAAATATACTCACCATACGAAATATTGAAGCGCCATACGTTGGTATGCTTGATGTCCTAACCCTGATAGTATGTGTAATTCAGAGAACAGGAGAGGTCAGAACTTACATATCGAGGGCATGAGGGGAGACATCGCGACTCCTGTTGGCTCTCCAGACATCCGGAGATGTGACTCTCTGGAGCTGAAGGTTCGTAGCCGGCACCAAGTACGGGTAGGAGTCGACTTCGCCGACCGCCTACCTGGGCAGAGCGACAAGTCGCCGTGCCGTCATCGGTAGACCCAGGGAATCGAGCTCCCTGGTGCCCTCTAGACTCATGTCAGCCAAGGGGGAACTAGGGAGAAGAACTACCTTGGTCCTTGGATCCTCCGACCGAGGGGAGTGTCAGCTCCCCGCGGCCAAAGGATCACATATAGTTTCAAGGTAAGGTAAAGAATTGCGAGGAGTTCGGCAATAATGGCAATTGCCGAAGAAGAGGATTGGAAAATGATGTGCAGCATTTTATTACGAGTAGAGAGAAAAGAAGAAGAGAAGGAAACTCGCGAGGGAAATGCCTTTTAACTTATACGAATTCGCGTGGAGGGGGGAGGACGTTCCACGTTCGACGAGGGAAACCAGATCTAAACTGCAACGACTACTCGAATGGGGAAGCTACAACAGCAGCTTACAGTTATCAAACACTTGCGCTTTTCAGTTGCCACTTGTCATTCGAATCTGAAATTGATCTCCCCCTTATTGAGGCATGTAGTTCCATCCCTGAGTAGTCTTGTGACAGTCGTCAAGACTCGTTGAAACTTCGTGTTCAACTGGTACAAGTACAATCGCGCCCACTTCCAGGACCATACATGTACGGATATGTCTGACCACATCCAAATATCCAACAAGCAGAATCAATCTTTCTCATAAATTGCGCCCGCCTTGAGCCGCTCTCTCTTAACAGGTCGTTCCTTTCCTCGTGATTCAGAGCAGGAACGGCTTGGAGGTCTTCGCCTGGAGCAAGTCCCTCAAATCTGTCCCGAGGTGACTCGTAAGATAGTCTCTCTGCCAGTCGAGCAATGAGAAGGGGTCGACGACGCCCAACGACAGGGGGCAAGTCAGATTCAAGAGGAGACAATCCGGTACCAAGATCTTGCCATTTTGTAATCAACAACGCATCTCCTTGTCCTGCGAAGCGTTCCAAACTGAAATGAAACTCGGTTGGACAGTAATCACACTGACAACTCATGATATCTTCTTGACGACCTCCCGAGACCGTTTCAAGGGCTTCAAACCTTAGAAATAGGCGCTCCGCGACGGCTCTATTATCAAGTGACCATTTATATGTATGAGGGCATTTCACCAGATTTCTATCTAACAGGTACGTCCGACTTGGCCCTTTGGGTGGTATAAGGTATGCTGTCTGCACGCGCATAAGGAGCCTCTCGCCCACGATCTTTGGCGTGGCAATGACTTGCTTGACCTGAGCACCGTCCAGAACAGCCGCACTTCGGTATGCAAGGAATCTCAACAGCTTGTCGCAATCCTTTCCTTGACGATATTGCTTCATGACCATCCGAAACACCGTGAAGCTAAAATTTGGATGAATAAATGTGTGTCCTCTGTGATCAACTTTGAAGCACTGGTCGCACTGTAAAGAAGGGCCCTTGGTTCTTGCCTCCAAATAAGCATACTCGTGTATCTTGTCCATCGGATGCAGATCTCGACAGGAATAACACTCGAGGTGCTCGGGATATGCTAGCTCCAGCACCTCCCAGGGGGGAGACCTGCGAGCTTCAGCGAGACCTTGAGCTTCATAGTAAACGCCAGCTGAACTGAGATGTCGAGGTTCGATAACAAAGTAGACGTGTCGACAAGAACGGCAGAAGGCGAGTTTGGAAGCCGGAGGAAGGAACTCGGCGATGTGGAGTATGATTCCATTAGAGAGTCTTCTAAGAGGCGAGGATTCGAGTGCATTTGGCCTGGTCTGCGCTTCAGTGCCCTTGAAGAGCTTGAGAAATGAACGACTATGATTTTTGGTCGCCATTTGGGTTCACTGTTCCAGGGTAAAATATGGTCTACTTCACAGGGGAGGGGTGCCCACAAATATACAGGCCTAGTTTACAGGATACGTATACGGTATCACTGTGATCTCATGCTACATTTCGGACCTTGGGACGATTGAGTGTTGAGCATTAGTGTACCACTCCCGAAGAACTGCTACGACCCGGTGCACTAACAGGGTGAGCAGACCAAGTGAAAAACGAAAGACCTCAAAACAGGTACGAGCAAAAAAACGAGAGAATAGTTGACTATTACCACTTAGATATCAAGAGGCTGTAATGACATGCATGATGCAACGGTAGAAGGGAAGCCAAGAGAAGAAAGAAAGGGCAAAAAAATTAAAAACATACAACAGCGGGAATTCGCTGGTGGTCACCCACCCAACTACTAATCCGCCGATCTAAGGCTTATGTATGGCAGAGCGGACGGGATGCCCAGTTGTCCTGAGTCTATGGTCGTATGTGATTGCTTTTAGGTTATTTGGATAGATGTAAGGGAGAAAGGAAAGAGATAGGAGAGGAAAGGAGAAAAGAAAAGGGTTACAATAGGGGTAAGCGACGGATCCTAACATTCGTCGCCTGGAACACGGTTAATCATCATCGCCGCTCTGCTCCGGCGCTAATCACCCTCGTCTCACTCTCTGCTTAGGATGCTCAGTCATGTTCCTACTCTCCGTCGCAGCAGCCTGCAATATCACTCATATTGCTAAAGAAAAGCATTTTCTTGGCAAGAGCAGAACCGAAGAACAAGACGCTAAGACAAGGTGAGAACGTCTCTAAGTAGGTAGAACATGACCTAAAATGAAAAGAGGTGTAAATGGAATAATTTGGACTTTCAAACCTACGACATACACCGTTTTAGACAATAGTCACATTTCTTGTTTATCACACACTGGACAAACTTTCATAGCCCTAGAGCTATTCTATGACTGGATATCTAAACCTTTCGGCTATGCTTTAACATCCTGCAATCGTTTATCCCTGAATCGTGTTAGCAAGGCCTACAAGATACAGTAACGACCAGCCACTTACTTCCATACATCCAATAACTTCCTCATCTCACTACTCATCCCAGTATACGGACCACCAAAACCAGCATGATATTCATCTCGTGCTTCCCCTATAGCAATGTCACCGCCATACTCCAAACAAAGTTGGGCACCCTCCAAGAAACCTTGAGTAATGGCGATACCTAGACCCCGCGATGGATCCGCCCCGGCGTCAAGAAGAAGTTTAACAGCAGGAGCGCTCTTTTTCTCGATAGCTATTGCACAGGCATCTCCAATATTCGCACCGTATTTCAGGAGAACCTCAGCCGCAGGGACATTACGGTAGTAGACTGCATAGTTCAGAGGAGATCCATGCTGGGTGACATCCCACTTGACCAGTTCGTTGAGACCTCCGCATGAATCATGGGCATTGACGTCCAAATGATAGGTGTTGATCAGATGAGGGATCATGGCGGCTGCGTTGTTTGAACGACCAGCATGATGGAGGGCATTGCTCTGGGAGGCTTTAGCGCCGCGGGCAACGAGATAGTCGAAGAGGTCGATGTCGCCGTAAACTGCGGCTGCATTGAGTACTGCAACAGTATTATCGCGATATACCCTATCAGCGCCTTTCAGTATTATGTTACCGCCGCGATTGATATCTAGGCCTTGGTCCAACAGCCAGTGTAGTATTTCTCGCCGGCCGATAGCATATCTAATACGTGTCAGAGTAGCTCAAATCACCCTTCGTAGATAGGACTCTAACGCCAGAACTGGGTCCTCTTCAGATTTGTAGTCCTTTCCAAAATCGGCAAGAAGCTGGAGCATGGCTACAGAGCAACCAGCTCTAATCAGTGAGACAAAGGGTATCACCTTCGGATCAGCCCCATGCTCAAGCAGACATCGCGTTCTGTCAAACAGCAGGGTCAATTACCACCGGATACAGAACCTGTTCCCCTAATTACCAACTGACCCTTGATCAATATACAGGGATCGATCCCTTACACCCTGTTTAATAGTTTATAGTGTTGTTAGGATTCAGGTACTTAGGTACCTACATACCCTGTTTATAGCGGATACAGTACCTATACATGTAAATAACAACCCCTTTTTTAAGTATATAGAACAAGGGACTACCCTTTGTTCTATTTAATTTAGTTTAATTTAATCTACTTCTAACTAACTTAAATTCGCCTATTATTACTACTTCTTTATAGTAATATATAACCTCTTTTATTTAACAGTTATAAGCCCGGGTTACTTTAATAGCTATTTAGTAACTATTATTTTAATATAAAAACACTTTTTCGACTAATTAGAGAGCTTAAATTACAAGAGCTAAAACAGTGTTAAAAGGGATTAATATCGACCCCTTTCTACTTTCCTTAAACACCTAGTTCTAAGTACTACTAATAGCTATTTAACACTACTAATAATAGTAGAATTATACCTAATTTCAACGATTTTAGCAGACTCTACTACTTAGTAGAAGTACGTTAACTACTCTTAAACAACTAGAGTTACTTCTTTTGTTTACCTTCTTTTATTACTACTTTTAGTTAACATAAAACAACTAGAAACATGCCTAGAAATATACTAGTTCTTAATAGATCTAGTAACTAGGATTACTAGATAGAAGTCATTAAATCTAAAGCGCTTAGTACTAGAGTTTAGATATATATTAACCTAGACACTATAAAAGCAGAACTCCTTGTTCTAGTAGAGCTAAGCCTCTTAGATCCTTTAGATATTAAAAGAGTCTCTAAAGATAGCTTAAGAGTTACTTACGCTATACTAATAGACAATAAGAAAGAATAATATTATATCTACTAAAGATATTACTCTAAATACTAAAGAGAGTATAAGCGCCTAGCTTAATTAGTTAGAGACATACGCTCTCTAATTACTAGATTAGTAAGGAGAGACTACGTTAAATACGTTAACGCTAAGGACATAGTATATAAGATCCTAGTAGATCTTTAGTAAAAGGTTGTACCCTCTAATAAAGTTAAACAAGATCTCTTTTTATAAGATCTAACTAACGCTAGTATCTTACTAAAAAGGGGACAGTCGGTTATAGCCTAGGTAAAACGCTTTAAGTCTACTTACCTAGCTTGTTTAGTTAATAAGATACTAGAGGTATCTAGTAATAGACTAATTAAGGCCTTTATTAACGGCTTAGAAGAAGTTAATTAATACTTTGTTAAGATAGTACGCTATAGGTTACTTAAGAAGGAGGTAATAACGTTTAAAGAGGTATTAAATAAGTTTAAACTTAACCTTAGAAGCTAGAGAGACATTAGAGTTACCTAATATAGTAATTACAGCGCCTTCTTAACTATAGAGGCTATACTTAGTAGAAGGAGTAGTAGTAGTAGCGGTAAGGGTAAGCCTAAGTACTTATATAGTAGCTACTACTACTACTATAATTACTACTATTTAATACTATCTAAGCGTCCTAATTAGTAGAAACCTTATAATAACGTCTAAAAGAAGATCGACGATTAGCTAAACGTAAATAGTAAGCTTAAGGCTTTAATTAAGTTAATTAGAAGAAAGAAAGAAGAGAATAAGTAAGGTAATAGTAATAAGAAGAATAGTAAACCTAACTAGGACAAGGATAAAGACGCCTTAGAGGTATTTACTATAGACTTTACTATAGCTACGTCTAACGCTTATTAAACTAACTTTAGCTACTTAGTTTCTATATTAACTCTAACTCTAATAGTCTAATTAGTCTAATCTCTTTCCTTTAGACCTACTTATCTACTTAAGGATAGCTTTATTCTAGACTTAAGAGTAACTATCTACGTCTATAACAATAGATTACGCTTCTACTTTATTAAGCCTACCTTACTAAGGAGTGTTTTAATAGCCGGTAAGGACTATATCTAAATTAAAGCTTTTAGAGACATTAAGATCTAACTTACTAGCCTAAAAGGGAAATTTAGTATAGAGCTAAAGAGTGTAGCCCTTGTTCCTTCCTTCTATACTAGCGTGGTTTCCTTACGTAAGATGATTTAAAAAAGAGTCTACTAGGATATAAAGGGAAACTGTCTAACTTATAAGAATAACACCTTCTGTTATACTCTTATTAAGTTTAACTAATAGGTACTTAAATATAACAGTTCTACTACTAGATCTGCCTTTCTAGTAATCTAAGATATCTCTTCTAATAGTACTCTTACTTACCTTATATCTAATTCTAAACTAGGGTTAATTAAATATAAGCTACAAACAGTAGTAACAAATGTATTAACTATCGAATTAACAGTTGTTTTAGCGGCCTTTCTAACTAACTTACACCTACTAAGAGTATGTTAGGTATATTTCTATAGAGTAAAAGAGGCAAGAGTTAATAGACAGTTGTAGTATATTTAAAGGTATATTACTACTTTAACTATAGACTAATCTCTAAACCCTCTTTCTTTTCTCTTCTTACCCTTTATTCTTATACTCCTTAATGCCTACTATTACCTTAGTTATAGTACGTAGTTACCCTATACTTAATTTCTAAGCTATTATAGTCTTACGTGTTAGTATACCTAACATAACATCTTTCCTTTTTAGCTTCTATTCTTAGAAGCTTATAGGTAGCCGTTAGATTATAGAGAGGCTAAGGCAGGCTAATACCTCTTTAGAAACAAGAATAAATACATAAGAATAAATTAGTAAGTAAATATATAACTATATAACTATATAACTAGTAGTGTTAAGAAAAAGAGAACAGTAGTAACTTTATAGCGTAGTAAAGGTACGTAGCTAAACTACGAGATTTCTATTATATATTATACTTTTAGATCTCTACTTAGTACGCCTCTTATATTTACTTTTAGTAAAGACATATTATAGTAAAGTACTAGTAAGTCGCTAGATAGTTGTAAGACCCTTAATACGTAATATAAACTGTATTACTTAGGCGTACTAGTATTCCTTACTCTTTTACTACTTTTAGAAATCCTTTATTACCCCTTACTAGAAGGTTGATAGTATACTAATAGTAGGTAGCTATAAGGATTAAACTATATTACTTATAATTGTATTTTTTAAGTAAATATAAAAAAACACCTCTTTTGTCCTTCTTTACTTAGTCTGTCCCTTATAGCGCTAAGAGGTATATAAAGACTTGTTTTTACTAGTTTGTTACTTTCTTTTCTTCTTTTTACCTTATACAAATACAATACTACTACGCCCTCCCCTTTTTACGACTCTTTTAACAAACTTTTAACGTACTTTTATTAAACTATTAATAATAATATAGTACTAACAAAGTGTTTAGTAGCTTATAAGCGATACTTAAACTAAATAGCTTTATAAGACTTATAAGGTACCCTACTAAAGTATAAGGATAACGACTATAAGTATTCCTTTTTGTTAAAGAGTAATAGCCTAATAGTATAGTAGCTATATTAGTAAAGTATGTCTATTATAAAAATCTAAAAAAAGAGTACATTTTTATAAGTATAACCCTTTTTAAGGCGACACTCTTATGTCGTAGCTTTGTTAACGTTACTAGGTTATTTTAACTCTCTAAGCTAAAGGAATCAAACTTTAAAAGGTAATTATAAAAAAGAATAAGGTAAGGTAGTCTGTTATTTATAGTAAAGTTAAAGCTAATATAAACAGGCTATAATTTAGGCCGCCTAAACTTTAGTAAAGAAAAGCCTTTAACATTTAAAGTCTTAGACTATAATGTTAGTAAAGAAGAGGCTTTATAGTAACAAAGTAGATAAGAAAGAGCGCGTAAAGTAAAAGTTAGGTTATCTAGTAAAAATTACTTATTAGTTAGAGCTTTATAATAAGTTTATTATAACTATAAATATAAAGGTAGACTATTATAATTAGCTTATAAAAGAGGTGATCTAAGTATAGTAAGACTATATTACTATCTTTAAAAAGTACGTGTCTTATTTTAAGAAAGTTATAAGTATCCTCTACCCTAATACTAAGTCGCTACTAACTTAAAAGTAGTACGTATACGAATTATAGTAATCTAAAGAAAGTAAAGAAGTAAAGGATAAAGTAGTAGTAGATACTATAAAAGATAATAATAAAGAAAATAATAATAGAAAAGATAGTAATAAGGACAAATAATAAACGACTAAAGGTTAAAGTGTCTTTAATAAGTAAGATCGTACTTTAGATTTTTTTTTCTTTTTCTTTTTTCTAAGATATATTATAATAAAGTTAGTAGAGCTTTAAAGGGTATTTACTAGTAAAAGAGTAGTTTAGTGTTTTTTTTTAAGATACTTAAGTTTCTAAGTTTTTATATAATAAATATAGAAGTCGTACTTACGTTACTATAACTATACTAGTAACATTATACCTTTTTAACGATTATCTTAATGTATTTGTTTATATTTATATAAAAGTAAGCTATTATTAAGGTTTTGTCGTAGTTCTTATAAGTTTTTTAAATCGTTATACCCTTTTTATTTTATAAGATAGAGTTTATTTCTTTATAGGCCTTTATAGTTAAGAATAGCTTTTACTTTAAATGTTTCTTTATCTAAGACTAAGATGTCTATTAGGCTTATAAAGACTTTACCTTCTTATGCCTTATAAGGTTCTAGGCTTATAATTAAAAAGGTAAGATATAGCTATACTAATAAAGAAAGGCGTAGTCTATAAGTAAGTCTATAGTCCCTAATAACGTCTTTAATTTAGTAAGGGCTAATGTACTTATCTATAAATTTCTTAAAGGGTTAATGTTACCTTAAGTATTTTATTAATAAGAGTACTTAGTCTTCTTTTTTAAATAAAATCTTTTTCTAGTTCTAGTTATACTATTTCTTATACTATTTTTAAGAGTACTAAAGGAATATAATAATTTCTTTACGACTACTTTATAGCTACTCTACTTATATATTAGCTACTAGTACCTTTACTAGCTTTAACTAGTTTAAGGATATATCCTTAAGACTTTATAGCTAGTACTTATATAGTACGTATAATAGTATTACGTTTATTATAAAGTACTATAAGGTATTATATATAAATTTAGTAAGATCTAGCTTAGTTGTCTAGTCGTCTTATATAAAGCTATAGTAAGTTTAAAGGTAATACTTAATAGCTTAGTTCTATCGTTCTGTCTACTTATCTGTTTATAGGTAATAGGTAGTACTAAGTTACTATAATGTTGCTAGGTACTAGTAGAAACTACTCTAGAATTTGCTTATAAAGAGAGAGCCTTAGTCTAAGACAATACTATCTAGAATTCTAAATTATTATATAACGTAGTATATTAAAAGAGACGCTAGCCTATCGCTAGTAAGATAATTAGTTATTAAAATATATAAGGAAAATTTTGTAAATTAGTCTATAATAACAAGTATTAAATTATATAGTTTGTCTACTACGTTATAAGAGTAAGGTAGCTACGTAATAAAGTTAAGTAAGATCTCTTACTAAGGTTTAGAAAGAATAAAGAGTAAGGCTAACTTACTATATAGTAGATAAGTCCTTACCTTTATTCTTTAATAGATAGTATAAGTAGAAACATAATAGTAAACGTCTTTATTAAGACTTAGCTAAAAGAAGGATTAAGAAAGCCTTTTCTTTGTTTTACTAACTCTTTAGTACCTTATAGTAAGTACGTTATAAAAAAGCTTTAGTAACTCTTTACGTAAGCCTAGATTATTAGGTATATATATACGTCTATAATACTATAGTAGTATATTATCCTTAAATGTCTATAAAGACCTAGTAGTACCTTAGCTACCTTACTACTTCTTTTACTCTTTATTAGTAATAAAGGCGTCCTTTTACTATATATTATAAAAGGCTTCTAATAGTAATAGTAGTAACGTTAACGTTACTATTACCTAGCTATTACTCTTACTAGCCTAACTTTAAGTAGAGTTCTTTACTAGTATAAGAGTGTTTAATTCGCGACTTAATACTCTAGTAATAAAAGCGTAAGGTCCCTAAGACCTATAATCGCCTTAGTCTACTAGCCGGCATAAGTCTAGCCTCTTATACTAAAGTAATTCTACTAAGATAGTATACGTTAAGAAGGTCGCTAGACCTTTAAAAGAAATAAAAGGAATTAAAAGAACAAAAGAAATTAAAAGAATAAAAGGAATAAAAGCTTTGTTTTAAACAAGCCTTATAGTAAGACTAATAGCTTTTAAGGTAACTACGTTTACTCGGAATTTATTAAGAAAAGTTACTAAAAGAGCTTGTTACGCCTTTAATTACTTATTAGGATCTTATAAGTCAGGCTACTATAATAACTTATTAGTAAGGTTTTAGGTACTCTTCTTATATTTAATCTTAAAGTTAAAGATAGAAAGTTCCTCTAGCTATCTAGCTTACTACTATAATAACTTTAGCTTTATAGAAAGGTAACAGTAGTTTAGGTAATCTATTAAAACCGATACTAAACTTTATATATATACTAAGTATAGCCTCTATAACCTAAAAGCCTTAACAATAGCTATTAACTTAGTATTAGAGGTATTATAGTATAGCTCTAGCCTTTTTAGCTTTCTAGAAATAAACGTAATAAGGTACTAGCGGCCTTTTTATAGCTATAAAAGGACAGTACTAATAGTATAAGTAGATATATCTGTTTCTATATATGTAAGTAGTTTAAGGTTATAGTAATATAAGAAAAGGGCCTTTACAAAGACTAGTCGTAGCTTATAGAAGGCTTTTAGGGCTTTAGAACTTAGTGTAATAGTACTAGTAACGTTACTTTAAAAGAGATTTGTTAGTAGTATAGTAATCTTTAAATAATTCTTAATAAAGCGCTTATAGAACCTAGTAAACCTTAGAAAGACATAAATATCCTTTATAGTTATAAGAATAGGCTATTCTTAGATTATAGAGACACGCTTAGGTTTAATACAAACTCCTTATAGGTTAATAACGTATCTTAGAAAACCTACTTACTTTATATTAAACTCGTACTTTAAGAGGTTAGTATAGAAGTTATATTATTAGAGACGTTTAAGGACGTAGTAAACATACTATATATACTCTTCTTTATTTGTAGAGTAGATAAGGATATTATTAAGATATATAATACAAATATTATTAATAAGATTCTCTAGTACTTTATTAATAAAGGACTAGAAGGTCACTAGTACGTTTACTAGCCTAAAGGGTATAATATAGTATTTAAAGTAGCTATATTAGTACTAGAAAGCTGTTTTCTACTTATTACTAGCCTTAATACAAACTTAATAGTATACTTTACGTAAGTTAAGCTTAGTATAAACGCAGGCTTATAATAGCTAATTAAAGATCTTTTTAATTAATAGAATAAGGGCTTAGTTCTTTTTAGTTACACTATTTAACGCCTAGTAGTTAACATAAAGTCGTAGCTTCTCTTCTTTCTTTAGAACAAATAGTATTAGAGTACTAGTAAGGCTCTTACTTAAACAGATCTATCCTTTTACTAGGGCGTTATTTAAATATTTATGTAAGACACTTAGCTCGACCTTTATAAGTAAGTAGATTTAGCTATATAGTAGTACCGTGTCTCCTTTAAGGTCTATTATATAAGTAAGGCTATTAATTACAAGTAGTAATCTAGCCCTTTTCTTAGAGAAGATGTCTGTAAATTATTAGTACTTACTAGGTAAGGTTACTATAGCCTTACTGTCTTTTTATAGTTCTTCTTATAGTCCTTCTTTACTTAAGGATTCTAGGTTAACTATAATTAGTTATACTATCGTTACGATTATAAATTAAGCTTCTTTTATTACCTTTCTAATTTCTTTTTTTATTACACATAGCCTAACTATTAAAGACAACGTAAGGTATATAAACGTCTAGGTCTTTTATAAAACAATTAAGTCTATAGCCTCTAGCTATAAGAATCTAAGTATAATATCTAAGTCTCTAATGTTAGTAATAACAAATCTGCCTTAATGTCGCCTTACTATTAAGTAGTTATCTTAGGCCTTAACAAACAGATCGTATAACCTAAAGCTTGTTATTGTTTTCTAGAATAATAAAGGTACTATAATATAATTATTAAGTTACTATAGTGCCTCTTGTCTTAATAGTCGTAAGTAGATAAGGTTAACTTCTACTCTTAAGTCTAGTAAGGCTAGTATAACTACCTAGTTACCCTTAATACGTATCTCTACCTAAATACTTATTAAGGGTCGCCTTTCTTTCTATTATTTAGGCACGACGTAGTAAGCTACTAGTATAGTATTAGTGCCTAAAGTACTAGCCTTATTAAGGTACTAAGCGTAAGTATACCTAGACTATCTATAGGTAAAGTATTTATATAGTAAGTACAAATTTACCTAATAACTAGGCTACTAGTATTAGTAGTAGTTACCTTATACCTTACTTACTAAAAGGGTTTTTACGACACTAAGAGAGTCCTTTTACGTGTTTAAAGTTTAGCTACTAGATACCCTTTACGTGTTTACTAGTATAGATAAGGTCTTTAGATTATAAGAAAAGCCTCTTCTAGTATAGTATAGTATTAAAGAGGCTCTATA
Organism: Amorphotheca resinae ATCC 22711; assembly: GCF_003019875.1. Taxonomy (NCBI): domain Eukaryota; kingdom Fungi; phylum Ascomycota; class Leotiomycetes; order Helotiales; family Amorphothecaceae; genus Amorphotheca; species Amorphotheca resinae. Next base: position 1,013,647 of record NW_020194480.1, read on the forward strand.
AGAGCCTTTTTATTACCTTATCTAAATAAGAGTTTCCTTTCTTAACGCTACTACCTTAACTACTTTAAAGGTATCTAAGACTCTACTACTTACTATATAGGCCCTTAACTTAGGCTTTAAATAATTAATAAGAAGGTAGATATAGAATATCTCTAAAAGGGCGTAGCCGAGTTTAATAACTAAGAAGTTATACTATTAAAGGAAATTTCTAAAGGTCTTGTTTTAGTTTTAAGTTAATATTTAGAGTTTTAATACTACTTTAAGAGAGTAGGTACTCTTATTTATAATACTATAAAAGAGCTACGCCTTTATTTTTCCTTAAGTTATATTAAGAACTAATCTGCCTTTTTCTAAGAAAATAAAAGACTTCTAGCGCTCTTTAATGTAATCCTTTAGTACTACTACTATAGCGCTAACACGTTTAGTATTTATTAGATAACTTTCTAAGTAAGTATTAAACTCTGTTTTCTAGTTAAATAAGAAGGTCGTAATACTAGTATATATCTTGTTTTTTAGTAGAATAAAAAAGGTATTATAATAGCTCTTTCTTGTTTCTTTAACATAAGTTTACTAAAAAGGCTGTTTTACTTTAGAAGGGTTATTAAATTTATATAGGTTTATTAAGGAAGCCTCTCTCTTCTTAAGCGCTATAAGGTAGTCTTGTTTTTACTTAAGGTACTACTCTACCTTTACTTAAGTAATCCTCTTGTTTAACTTAGTCTTACTTAAAGAAAGGATTTCTGTCGACATTTAGAGTATTATACTAGGTTTACTACTATCTACTTATAAAGAGGTATTCTAAAGAGTTACTTAAGAAGAGGCCTACGTCTCGTTAAGGTTTATTTGTTGTATCTACATTATTACTTTTTACTCTAATAGTCTATAACCTTTTAGTAAAAGAGAGAGATTAGAATGTTAGGTATATTTTTATAAAGTAAAAGAAGTAAGAGTTAATAGATAGTTATAGTATATTTAAAGGTATATCGCTACTTTAACTATAGACTAATCTCTAAACCCTTCTTCTTTCCCCTCCTTACCCTCTATTCTTATACTCCTTAATGCCTACTATTACCTTAGTTATAGTATGTAGTTACCCTATACTTAATTTCTAAGCTATTATAGTCTTACGTGTTAGCGTACCTAATAGAGTACTATTAAAAGCGTTAGTAGAACTCTAGTATAGACAGATAAGGTACTTATATATAAAGGTAATCTAACGCCTAGCTACTAGTACTAAAGGAGTTAAGTTAGTACCTAAGGATTAGTACCTAATCCTACTATATAAGGTTTACTACCTAGTAAACACTAAACAGATTATATCTAGAGCTCTTATTAAGTATATAGACAAACTGTTTACTAGGATCTACCTAGATCTTATTTAAATATACTTAACAGACTCTAAAGAGGTATATATCCTTTACTTTCTTAACGATCTTACTAGAATAAGCTTTATATATATCCTTATAACTAAACAAGGCTCTCTAGCTACTATACAACACTTTGTTTCCTTAATTAAAAGACACTTTAACGCTAAAGTCCGCTAGATTAAGCTAGATAAAAAAACGTCTCTTAAGAGGGATTTTAATAATTAAGTAAAGGTAAAAGGCTTTATTATTAAACAATTAGTACTACGTATAGTAGCCTAAAATAGGCTAATTAAAAGATCTAGAGAGGTACTCTTTAGTAGAGTAAGAGTACTAAAAATAGGATCTAACTTACTGTTAAAGTTATAGCCTAAACTAATAAAAACAGCTAGATACCTAGTAAATAGATCTCTTATTACCTCTTTAGGCTAGAAAACACTATATAAGTGTCTTTACTACTCTAAACTAAACCTCTCTTACCTCTACGCCTTTAGCTATAAAGCCTATACTCTAATTAAGAATATAGTACGTCTTAACAAGCTAGAACTAAGAGCTTTTGTTAGATACCTAGTAGAATATAACTCTACTAATATCTATAAGGTCTAGATCTTAGTAAGAGATAGAGTAATATCTTGTAGAGACGTTATATTTAACAAAATACAAAGGTACTAGCCTTAGGATAAACAAGACGCTAATAAAGAAGTAATTAAAGCTATTAAAATACTAGTAATTAGTAAATACAACTAGTAAATTAAAGAAGAAGACGATCCTTTTAATCCTCTTATTAAGAATAGCAACAGTACGCTACTTAATCTACTAGTAGATCTAACAGATCTTATAACAATAACAGATCTAACTAATCCTATTATAACTCTTGTAATAATAAGGAACCCCTTAGCTAAGGAAGTAGAGAAAGAGACTAGAACTTACTACTTACATGTCTAGAGAACTACCTTTACTAACTTAACAAATCTATTAGTACTATAAGCTCTTAACCCTCTTTTAATACTAAGAGCTTTACTTGTTCTAATAACTCTTCTTTCTTTACTTATTAACTCTAGTAAAACCGTAACTAGGGATATTAATAAGGTTATAATAAGGGATATAAATAAGGATATACTAAGAAGGTAGCTAAAGGATAAAACCTAATAAAGGGTCTAGCGGCGTAGATCTAACTCTACTAGTCTTAATCTAGCTAATATACTTCTAATAAGAACAAGGAATAAAAGAGTAAAGAAGGAAGCTTACACTATTTAAATAGAACAAATTAGAGCCTATAGTAGCTTCTATACTACCTTTTAAATAAGAATAGAGTATACTAAAAGAAGGATCTATAGAACAGAACTACTAGGCGTCTTTAATAACTAAAAAGAGCTTTAAAACTACTAATATAAGGATAAATTTATAGTAGTAGTAAATAAGGAGTATAAGGATCTTAAAAGACGTAAGACCTTTAAGACTGTTCTAAAGAGTACCTTTAAAGGATCGGCTATCCTAGTTAAGTAAGTGTTTATATATAAATTTAATACTAATAGCTTCTTAGACAAATTTAAAGTAAGACTTATAGTTAGAGAGGATCTTTAACATCTAACTAGCTAAGACAATTACGCTACTACTCTAGTGTTACAAGTGTTTAGAGGTTTAATAGTAATAGTATACTACTTTAATCTAGAGATCTACTAGCTTAACGCTATAAACGCCTTTACTAATAGTAATATAGACAAGACTATCTATATTAAACATCCTAAGGGTTTTAATAACCTAGAGTATGTTCTTCTCTTTCTTAAAGCTCTTTATAAGCTACGTTATTCTCCTCTCTTATAGTATACCTACTTTACTAAAATATTAGCTAAGTTTAGCCTATATCTAGTTCTAGAGGCCGAGTGTCTTTATATAAATAAATACCTTATTATCTTTTTTTATATAGATAATATTACTATCTTAGTAAAGAAGAAAGATTAATAATACCTTTAAAACTTTAAATAGAGCTTATTTAATAGCTATAAGATACGTAATATAAGAGAATTAAAGTAGTTCTTAGGTATTAGAGTAACTAGAGACAGATCTACTAGAAGATTATAGCTTAGTTAAGACTCTTATATTAAGTTAATTACTTTAACCTTTTACTTAAAAGACAGGAAAGTACCTCTTATACTACTAGAAAGTACGCTACTTGTTAGAAATATAAGACAGGCTTCTCTTTAAGAGATCTATAGCTACTAACGTAAGGTAGGATCTATTCTTTATACTATAGTTATTACTAGACTAGACACTATTAGATTAGCTAACAAACTGTCTAAGTTCCTTACTAACCTATTCTAAGAGTACTAAAGGGTAGTAGATAGAGTAATCTAATATCTTTATAAAACCTAATACTTAGGGATCTAATTTAGAGGTAGTAATAGAGGCTCTAAAGCTTTTACTTACGCTAGTAATATAGTATATACTAATGATCTAGAGACCTAGAAGAGTACTAAAGGATACGTGTTCTACTTGTTTAGAGGACTTATTAACTAGAAATTAACTAAACAAAAGATAGTTACTATATTAAGTATAAAGGCTAAGTTATTAGCTCTCTCTTATACTATAAAGGATCTCTACTAGTAGTGACGCTTCTTTACTAAGATTACTCTAGAACTACATAAAGAGTTCGCTATTAATATAGATAACGCCTAAACTATCTACCTTATGTAATTAAGAACTCTACGCCTAGTGTCAGGTGTATTTCTATAGAGTAGAAGAGGCAAGAGTTAATAGACAGTCGTAGTATATTTAAAGGTATATTACTACTTTAACTATAGACTAATCTTTAAACCCCTCTTCTTTCCCTTTCTTGCCCTCTATTCTTATGCTCTTTAATACCTACTATTACCTTAGTTATAGTACGTAGTTACCTTATACTTAATTTCTAAGCTATTATAGTCTTACGTATTAGTATACCTAATATAGTATCCTCCCTTTTTAGCTTCTGTCCTTAGAAGCTTATAGGTAGCTATTAGATCGTAAGGAGGCTAGGGTAAGCTAATACCTCTCTAGAAATAGAAATAAATATATAAGAATAAATTAGTAAGTAAATATATAACTATATAACTATATAACTAGTAGTGTTAGGAAAAGGAGAATAGTAGCGACTTTATAGTATAGTAAAGGCGTATAGCTAAACTACAAGATTTCTGTTATATATCGTACTTTTAGATCTCTACCTAGCGCGCCTCTTGTATTTACTTTTAGTAAAGACATATTATAGTAAAGTACTAGTAAGTCGCTAGATAGTCGTAAGACCCTTAATACGTAATGTAAACTATATTACCTAGGCACGCTAGTATTCCTTACCCTTTTACTACTTTTAGAAATCCTTTATTACCCCTTACTAGAAGGTCGATAGCATACTAATAGTAGGTAGCTATAGGGATTAAACTGTATTACCTAGGCGCGCTAGTATTCCTTACCCTTTTACTACTTTTAGAAATCCTTTATTACCCTTTACTAGAAGGCTAACAGTATACTAATAGTAGGTAGCTATAAGGATCAAACCGTATTACCTATAATCGTATTTTTTAAGTAAATATAAAAAAACACCTCTTTTGTCCTCCTTTACTTAGTTTGTCCCTTATAGTACTAAAGGGTATATAGAGACTTGTTTTTACTAGTTTATTATCTCTTTTTCTTCTTTTTACCTTATATAAATATAACGCTACTACGCCCTCTCTTTCTTACGACTCTTTTAACGAACTTCTAACGCACTTCTATTAAACTATTAATAATAATATAGTACTAATAAAGCGTTTAGTAGCTTATAAGCGATACTTAAACTAAATAGCTTTATAAGACCTATAAGGTACCTTACTAAAGTATAAGGATAACGACTATAAGTATTCCTTCTTAGTAAAGAGTAACGGCCTAATAGTATAGTAGCTACGTTAGTAAAGTACGTCTATTACAAAAATCTAAAGAAAGAGTACATTTTTATAAGTATAACCTTTCTTAGGGCGACGCTCTTATGTCGTAGCTTTATTAACGTTACTAGGTTATTTTAACTCTTTAAGCTAAAGGAATTAAACTTTAAAAGGTAATTATAAAAAAGGATAAGGTAAGGTAGTCTATTATTTGTAGTAAAGTTAAAGCTAATATAAACAGGCTATAATTTAGGCTACCTAAACTTTAGTAAAGAAGAGCCTTTAACATTTAAAGTCTTAGACTATAATGTTAGTAGAAAAGAGGCTTTATAGTAATAAAGTAGATAAGAAAGAGCGCGTAGAGTAAAAGTTAGGTTATCTAGTAAAAATTACTTATTAGTTAGAGCTTTATAATAAGTTTACTATAACTATAAACATAAAGGTAGACTATTGTAATTAGCTTATAGAAAAGGCGATCTAAGTATAGTAAGACTATATTACTATCTTTAAAAAGTACGTGTCTTATTTTAAGAAAGTTATAAGTATCTCTTACCTTAATACTAAGTCGCTACTAACTTAAAGGTAGTACGTATACAAATTATAAAGATCTAAAAGAAGTAAGAAAGTAAAGGATAAAGTAGTAGTAGATACTATAAAGGATAATAATAAAGAAAATAATAGTAGAAAAGATAGTAATAAGGACAAATAATAGATAACTAAAGGTTAAAGCGTCTTTAATAAGTAGGATTATACTTTAGATTTTTTTTCTTTTTCCTTTTTCTAAGATATATAATAATAAAGTTAGTAAAGCTTTAAAGAGTGTTTACTAGTAAAAAGGTAGTTTAGTGTTTTTTTTAAGATACTTAGGTTTCTAAGTTTTTATATAATAAATATAAAAGTCGTACTTACGTTACTATAACTACACTAGTAACATTATGCCTTTCTAACGATTATCTTAATATGTTTGTTTATATTTACGTAAAAGTAGGCTATTATTAAGGTTTTGTTATAGTTCTTACGAGTTTTCTAAATCGTTATACTCTTTTTATTTTATAAGATAGAGTCTATTTCTTTATAAGCCTTTATAGTTAAGAATAGCTTTTACTTTAAATGTTTCTTTATCTAAGACTAAGATGTCTATTAGGCTTATAAGGACTTTGCCTTCTTACGCCTTATAGGGTTCTAGGCTTATAATTAGAAAGGTAAGATATAGCTATACTAATAAAAAAAGGCGTAGTCTATAAGTAAGTCTATAGTCCTTAATAACGTCTTTAATTTAGTAAGGGCTAATATACTTATTTATAAATTTCCTAAAAGGTCGATGTTACCTTAAGTATTTTGTTAATAAGAGTACTTAGTCTCCCTTTTTAAATAAAATCTTTTTCTAGTTCTAGTTATACTATTTCTTATACTGTTTTTAAGAGTACTAAAGGAATATAATAATTTCTTTATAGCTACTTTATAGCTACTCTACTTGTATATTAGCTACTAGCGCCTTTACTAGCTTTAACCGGTTTAGAGGTATGTCCTTAGGACCTTATAGCTAGTACTTATATAGTACGTACGATAGTGTTACGTTTATTATAAAGTACTATAAGGTATTATATACAAATTTAGTAAGATCTAGCTTAGTTACCTAGTCGTCTTATACAAAGCTATAGTAAGTTTAAAAGTAATGCTTAATAGCTTAGTTCTGCTATTCTATCTACTTGTCTGTTTGTAAGTAATAAGTAGTACTAAGTTACTATAATGTCGCTAAGTACTAGTAGAAACTACTCTAGAATTTACTTATAAAGAGAGAGCCTTAGTCTAAGATAATACTATCTAGAATTCTAAATTATTATATAATGTAGTATATTAGAAGAGACGCTAGCCTATTACTAGTAAGACGATTAGTTATTAGAATATATAAGGAAAATTTTGTAAATTAGTCTATAATAATAAGTATTAAATTATATAGTTTACCTAATACGTTATAAGAGTAAGGTAGCTACGTAATAAAGTTAAGTAAGATCTCTTACTAAGGTTTAGAAGGAATAAGGAGTAAGGCTAACTTACTATATAGTAGATAAGTCCTTGCCTTTATTCTTTAACAGATAGTGTAAGTAGAAACGTAATAGTAGACGTCTTTATTAAGACTTAGCTAAAAGAAGGATTAAGAAAGCCTTTTTTTTGTTTTACTAACTCTCTAGTACCTTATAGTAAGTACGTTATAAAAAAGCTTTAGTAACTCTTTACGTAAGCCCGGATTATTAGGTATATATATACGTCTATAATACTATAGTAGCGTATTATCCTTAAATGTCTATAAGGACCTAGTAGTGCCTTAGCTACCTTACTACTTCTTTTACTCTTTATTAGTAATAAAGGCGTCCTTTTACTACGTATTATAAAGGGCTTCTAATAGTAATAGTAGTAACGTTAACGTTACTGTTACCTAGCTATTACTTTTACTAGCCTAACTCTAAGTAGAGTTCTCTACTAGTATAAGAGTGTTTAATTCGCGACTTAATACTCTAGTAATAAAAGCGTAAGGTCTCTAAGACCTACGATCGCCTTAGTCTACTAGCTAGCGTAAGTCTAGCCTCTTACGCTAGAGCGATTCTACTAAGACAGTATGTGTTAAGAAGGTCGCTAGACCTTTAAAAAGAATAGAAGGAATTAAAGGAATAAAAGAAATTAGAAGAATAAAAGGAATAAAAGCTTTGTTTTAAACAAGCCTTATAGTAAGACTAATAGCTTTTAAGGTAACTACGTTTACTCGGAATTTATTAAGAAAAGTTACTAAAAGAGCTTGTTACGCCTTTAATTACTTATTAGGATCTTATAAGTCAGGCCGCTATAATAACCTATTAGTAAGGTTTTAGGTACTCTTCTTATATTTAATCTTAAAGTTAAAGACAGAAAGTTCCTTTAGCTATCTAGCTTACTACTATAACAACTTTAGCTTTATAAAGAGGTAATAGTAGTTTAGGTAATCTATTAAAACTAATACTAAACTTTATATATATACTAAGTACGGCCTCTATAACCTAAAAGCCTTAACAATAGCTATTAACTTAGCGTTAAGAGTATTATAGTATAGCTCTAGCCCTTTTAGCTTTTTAGAAATAAATGTAACAGGGTACTAGCGGCCTTCTTATAGCTATAAAAGGACAGTACTAATAGTATAGGCAGATGTATCTATTTCTATACGCGTAAGTAGTTTAGAGTTATAGTAATATAGGAAAAAGGCCTTTGTAAAGACTAGTCGTAGCTTGTAAAAGGCTTTTAGGGCTTTAGAACTTAGTATAACAGTACTAGCGACGTCGCCTTAAAGGAGATTTATTAGTAGTATAGTAATCTTTAAATAATTCTTAATAAAGCGCTTATAAAACCTAGTAAACCTTAGAAAGATATAAATATCTTTTATAGTTATAAGAATAAGCTATTCTTAGATTATAGAGACACGCTTAGGTTTAATACAAACTCTCTATAAGTTAATAACGTATCTTAGAAAACCTACTTACTTTATATTAAACTCGTACTTTAAGAGGTTAACGTAAAGGTTATATTATTAGAGACGTTTAAAGACGTAGTAAATATACTACATATACTCTTCTTTATTCGTAGAGTAGATAAGGATATTATTAAGATATATAATACAAATATTATTAATAAGATTCTCTAGTACTTTATTAATAAAGGACTAGAAGGTCACTAGTACGTTTACTAGCTTAAAGGGTATAACATAGTATTTAAAGTAGCTATATTAGTACTAGAAAGCCGTTTTCTACTTATTACCGGCCTTAATACAAACTTAATAGTACGCTTTACGTAGGTTAAGCTTAGTATAGACGCGGGCTTACGACAGCTAATTAAGGATCTCCTTAATTAATAGAATAAGGGCTTAGTTCTTTCTAGTCACACTATTTAACGCCTAGTAGTTAACGTAAAGTCGTAGCTTTTCTCCTTTCTTTAGAACAAATAGTATTAGAGTACTAGTAAGGCTCTTACTTAGACAGATCTATCCTTTTACTAAGGCGTCGTCTAAATATTTACGTAAGACACTTAGCTTAACCTTTATAAGTAAGTAGATTCGGCTATATAGTAGTACTACGTCTTCTTTAAGGTCTATTACATAAGTAGGGCTATTAATTATAGGTAGTAATCTAGCCCTTTCTTTAGAGAAGACGTCTACAAATTATTAGTACTTATTAGGTAAGGTCGCTATAGCCTTACTATCTTCTTATAGTTCCTCTTATAGTCCTTTCTTACCTAAGGATTCCGGGTCGACTATAATTAGTTATACTATTACTACGATTACGAATTAAGCTTTTTTTATTACTTTCTTAATTTCTTTCTTTATTATATATAGCCTAACTATTAAAGACAACGTAAGGTATACGAACGTCTAGGTCTTTTATAAAACGATTAGGTCTATAGCCTCTAGCTATAGAAATCTAAGTATAACATCTAAGTCTCTAATATTAGTAACGACAAATCTGCCTTAATGTTGCCTTACTATTAAGTAGTTATCTTAGGCCTTAACAAACAGATTACATAACCTAAAGCTTGTTATTGTTTTCTAGAATAGTAAGGATACTATAATATAATTATTAAGTTACTATAGTGCCTCTTGTCTTAATAGTCGTAAGTAAATAAGGTTGACTTCTACTCTTAAGTCTAGTAAGGCTAGTATAGCTACCTAGCTACCCCTAATATATATCTTTACCTAAATACTTATTAAAGGTCGCCTCTCTTCTTATTATTTAGGCGTAACGTAGTAGGCTACTAGCGTAGTATTAGCGCCTAAAGTACTAGCCTTATTAAGGTACTAAGCGTAAGTATACCTAGATTAACTATATATAAAGTATTTGTATAGTAAGTACGAATTTGCCTAATAACCAGGCTACTAGTATTAGTAGTAGTTACCTTATACCTTACTTACTAAAGGGGTTTTTGTAACACTAGAAGAGTCCCTTTACGTGTTTAAAGTTTAGCTACTAGATGTCCCTTACGTGTTTACTAGTATAGATAAGGTCTTTAGATTATAAGAAGAGCCTCTTCTAGTATAGTACAGTATTAAAGAGGCTCTATAAGAGCCTTCTTATTACCTTGTCTAAATAAGAGTTTCCTTTCTTAACACTACTACCTTAACTACCTTAAAGGTATTTAGGACCTTACTACTTACTATATAGGCCCTTAACTTAGGCTTTAAACAATTAATAAGAAAGTAGATACAGAACATCTTTAAGAAGGCGTAGCTAAGTTTAATAACTAAGGAGTTATACTATTAAAGGAAATTCCTAAAGGTCTTATTTTAGTTTTAAGTTAACATTTAGAGTTTTAATACTACTTTAAGAGAGTAGGTACCCTTATCTATAATACTATAAAGGAGCTACGCCTTTATTTTTCCTTAAGTTACATTAAGAACTAATCCGCCTTTTTCTAAGAAAATAAAAGACTTCTAGCGCTCTTTAATGTAATCCTTTAGTACTACTACTATAGCGCCGACACGTTTAGTATCTGTTAGATAACTCTTTAGGTAAGTATTAAACTCTGTTTCTTAGTTAAATAAGAAGGTCGTAATACTAGTATATGTCTTGTTTTTTAGTAGAATAAAAAGGGTATTACAATAGCTCTTCCTTATTTCTTTAACATAGGTTTACTAGAAAGGCTGTTCTACTTTAAGAGAGTTATTAAATTTGTATAGGTTTATTAAGGGAGCCTCTCTTCTCTTAAGCGCTATAAGGTAGTCTTGCTTTTACTTAAGGCGCTACTCTACTCTTACTTAGGCAATCCTCTTGTTTAACTTAGTCTTACTTAAGGAAAGGATTTCTATTAACATTTAGGGTGTCGTACTAGGTTTACTACTATCTACTTATAAAGAGGTATTCTAAAGAGTTACTTAAGAAGAGGCTTACGTCTTGTTAAGGTTTATTTGTTATGTCTACGTTATTACTTCTTACTCTAACAGTCTATAACCTTTTAGTAAAGGAGAGAGATTAGAATGTTAGGTATATTTTTATAGAGTAAAAGAGGTAAGAGTTAATAGATAGTCGTAGTATATTTAAAGGTATATTACTACTTTAACTATAGACTAATCTCTAAACCCCCTTTCTTTTCCCTCTCTACCCTTTATTCTTATACTCTTTAATACCTACTATTACCTTAGTCGTAGCACGTAGTTACCTTATACTTGATTTCTAAGCTATTATAGTCTTACGTGTTAGCGTACCTAACACCTAGTTACTAAGCTTAAGTATGTAGATATCTATTAATACTAGCTATACTAAGAAGTAACTAAAGAAAGACTTAGTTTATAGTAGCTGTTAACCTATAACATACTAGCAAATAGGTTAACTAAGGCCTTACTACGCTAGAAACACATTAAATTTATTAAATTACTTAATCTAGTAGATATTAAGACCCTAAACCTAAACGATAGCTAGCCTATAGATTAGGGTAGTTAAACACTCTTTATTTAGGTAAGAAACCCTTTTGTTTAACTACTAAATACCTAGAACTAGCTTTTACGCTAGTCTAAAAGTAATTCTTACTTAAACGATTAAGTAAGAGTTCTAGGATCTAGTTCTTATCTTAAGCTTAATTTCTTATTTAGAAAGTCTACTTTTTACGCTATATTTCTTATTTAGAAAGTCTACTCCTTTTTCTTAGAGATTTAACTGTTTCTATAGTTATATTCTTTAGTTCTATTTATTTCTACTACTTGCTCGACCTTATTACTTAACATGTCTTACTACTTAGAGTACTAGGAGTCCTTAAGGTTCTTCCTTAAGGAGCTTTAGGACTTAAACGTTAAGCCCCTTTTAATTAAGTACCTACTATTACGTACTTTCCTTAATTCTTTAACCTTTTACTTAAGGAGAGAGCTGTACTAGTAAGTACTAGTATACCTTTAGGTATAGGAATAGCTTTATTATTACCTGATTAGGGAGAGAGCTAAGGAGAGAGCTGTACTAGTACTTAGCTCTCTAGTTAAGTCTAGAATTAGCTTAATCCTTAGAGGGGTATGTTAAATAGTAGGGTTAATTACTACTAGATACAGAACCTGTTCCCCTAATTACTAACTAACCCTTAATTAATATATAGGGATCGATCCCTTATACCTTGTTTAATAGTTTATAGTGTTGTTAGGATTTAGGTACTTAGGTACTTATATACCTTGTTTATAGCGGATACGGCGCCTATACATGTAAATAACAACCCCTTTTTTAAGTATATAGAACAGGAGACTACTCTCTATTCTATTTAATTTAGTTTAATTTAATCTACTTTTAACTAACTTGAATTCGCCTGTTATTACTACTTCTTTATAGTGATATATAACCTCTTTTATCTGACACGTTCCCTCTAACCAGCCTTTGCGAATAATCGTCCGTTGCAACAGAGTGTGCATGTTAGCGTCACCAAGCTCCCCGAGGGTCTCTTGGATCTGGTTGTTGAATTGAATTACATCTCCTGTTTCGCAGGCTGTCCAGCATTTCTCCAGCGCAGCTTTGCGCGATTTCTGTAGCCGCTCCCATTCTTGGGCCCATCTCTCCCATTCTTGGGCGGGGCTCTGAATCTCTGGTTCCATGTTGTTTTGATTGAATTGGGGAACGAGGGACGGTAAAAAGACGGAGGGCAGCCGGCTATAGACCGCCTGGTGAATTGTTGCTGGTCAAAGTACGACGACCAAGCGCGGACCGTGGATCCCCCTTGAGCGGGCCCAGGACCGAGGTCACATTAAGGTTTACTTCCCCGCATTTTCCGAACGCCAACGCGGCTCCCATGCCACTTGAGGAGAATGCGGGCCAGACTAACATTATCATAAATATCGTCTTCCGTCTTCAGCCAGCTTTCAACAGAGAAGCAGAGAGACGAAAGAATCAACCAACGCATACGTACACTATTGTGATATCCATCTTTTTTTCAATATGGGTAGCGTAGAAGATCCCCCCAAGTGGATTGGTCCCTCCTCTGTCTACGAGGTCAAAAATATCACCCTCCATGATCCGGGCAACCGCAAACTTCGCGTTATCACCATTGGTGGCGGAGTGAGTGGCATCATGATGGCCTACAAGATCCAGCAGGAATGCGAGAATGTAGAGCACGTTGTGTACGAACGAAACAGTGGCATTGGGGGAACGTGAGTTCTTGCAACTCGAAATGAGATGCTTTACAAATTACTGATATACAAATAGGTGGTTTGAGAATCGCTATCCCGGCTGCGCGTATGTCTCATCTATTTGGACTTCTTCTTTCTCATGCTAATGGATTTCGATTTCAAGTTGCGACGTACCTTCCCACGCTTACACTTACCCCTGGGCGCCCAACCCTGACTGGCGTGCTTTCCTGGCATCCTCAAAGGATATCCTCACCTACCTCCAGAAGGTTGTTGAGCGCCTTGACTTAGCCAAGTATCTGCACGTTAACCACCAGGTAGCCGGGGCTCGGTGGAATGAAGAGAAAGGTAAATGGGAGGTGAAAATACAGGTCGTTGAGCCAAAAGCTGATTGGTCATCGCCCGAGCCCCTGAAAGTTTTGAGAGAGTTCGACGACGAAGCAGATATTTTGCTACATGCGACAGGAATCTTGAACCGCTGGGATTATCCTGATATTCCTGGACTGAAAGATTTCAAAGGACGCGTAAGTCTTATATGGCTATTCCTTAATGCATTCCAGATGTCGAACTGACTTGGCCGGGGTAGATTGTACATACAGCTGGCTGGCCTGATGACTATGGTCAGGAACAGTGGAAAGGTCAAAATGTTGTTGTGATTGGCAGTGGTGCAAGCTCTGTCCAAACTGTTCCTACGATGCAGGTTTGTCGCCTGAATCCTGAAGCTGTTCTAGTAATACCTAAAAACTGACCTTAACAACAGCCTCATGTCAAACGTACGTGTTACTCATGAACCCAGGAAACTTTATTGACGCACATATTATAGACATGGACATCTTTGTCCGAACTCCCGTCTGGTTTGTCCAGATTGTCGATAACTTCGGTAACAACTACGAGTGTTAGTATATAGCCTGCTAAATCCTATACCCCAAGTTAACTTTTCAAAGATTCCGAAGAGGAACGCACTTTCTACCGCCGCAACCCAGACAAACTGGTGGCCCATATCAAGGAGTTAGAGGACGCTTTCAACATTCGATTTGACCACAACATACTTGGCAGTCCGGAGCAGGTGGCCCTCGCTAAGCAGGTTGAGGCTCGTATGCGTGAGATGATCAAGAACGAGACAATTTTGGAAGGTGCGTGATCAACTCCTCCCTGTTTCTTAAATGCTAACATGCCGAGGAATCCTTCCGAGCTTCCCTGTGAACTGCAGGAGAATGACTCCAGGTGATCCATACATGAACGCTATCCAACAGCCGAATGTATCGGTACACTTTACTGCAGTAACAAATATCACCCCCGATGGTGTCATCGGAGCGGATGGCACAGAGGTGAAATGCGACACTATTGTAACCGCTACTGGTAAGTGGTGTCTTGATACATGTCTCTATGTCACATTAACAACCCCTCCAGGCTTCGACGTGAGCTTCAAGCCACGCTTTCCTGTCATTGGGAGGAATGGGGTAAGCCCCCTACTCATAAAAACATTTCGTAGGTTGTTAGTTGATTTTCCCTAGGTCGACCTACGTGAGAAGTGGAAATACGCAGCAGAAGCTTACTTCGGGCTTGCCTGTGCTGACATGCCAAATTGGATTACCTTCCTCGGTCCCAATTGGTGCGTATTATCCTTTCAGCCAAAAGGTTCATCATTGCTAATTCTTGCATGTAGGCCTGTCGCAGCTGGGTCAATGTAAGTAGATATCGACCATTCTTAATGGCCCTCAACACCTCCGTTCAAAATCATTCGCCCCCATAGTAACAAAACCACAGTATCGGTGCCCTTGACGCCAACGGCGACTACGCCATCCAATGCATTCAAAAACTACAAAAAGAACTCATCAAGAGTTTCTGTCCCAAACAAGAAGCTTCCGACGCCTACAACGAACATACCCAAACCTGGGCCCAGAAAGTAGTCTGGGGTCAAGGATGTCGAACATGGTAGGTCTTCCTTCTCCTCTTCTTTTATCTCCCTCTTCTCTCCCCGTGCCCCCAATCAATGCTAATAACAGAGTAACAGGTACAAAGACAACGAAACCGGTCGTCTGCGCGCCGTCTACGCCGGCTCCTCCCGCCACTACCGCGACATGATCTCTACCGTACGCTGGGAAGATATGGACATTGAGTACCTGGACAAGCACAACAAGTACGCGTTCATGGGCATCGGGCGACACATGTGCCAGAGCGCGGTGGGCAAGAGCAAGGGCGTGAACCCTTCGCCGTATTGCGATCCTAAGAGAGTAGATGCGCGATTTTTGGCTGATGATTGATGAAGAAATGCTTATTATGGGCTGGGGCCGCTTGGGGAGGAGGGGTATGTTTGATGCAGTCACTCGTTACGATTACAGTCCTAGTTGGTTTGTGAATAGCCTGGATTCCTATATTTGGTGATGCAACTTTTTGGAAATTTGAAATGTGACTGATCTTTGGTCGTTGTAATTTATAAGGTATTGACTCAAGGAATCGATCCCAAAACCCCTAGCTTTTAACCCCAGTGGAATATTGTAGTACCCCCTCAGCTGATATATAGAAAAAGAACAACTAGGCGCAAGGCTCTCGCACAAGTCCTCTTTCATGTAAATTGATTTTATATATACTGCAATATAAACTTATCTAGTCCTCCAACTCTTTCTCCATCAAGAGATTTCTATTAAAACATATCATCTATCTAATCAACAGCACATAAAATCGCCCCTTCAGCAACAGACTCCCCCTCTTTAGCCACCATCCTAAAGGTCCCCTGGACCTCTGCCAATACCTTGATCTCCATCTTCATGCTCTCAATGACGCACAGCACATCCCCGACCTCCACGGCATCCGCGTCTTTCTTCAGTACATCCAGAACCTTGCATGGCATCGGCGCTTTGTGGATGCGCTGGGATGTGGTGGCGCTGGCGTTGTCGTTGGAGAAAGCGGCGCTTAGGGATAGACCAAATGTTAGTGGCGTGAAGTAGTTGAATGCGAGTGCTGTCCCTATTGAATTGGCGTGCACGAAGACGGATGAAGAGGTATCGGTTGCGAGGTGCAATGTGAGTTTTCCAGGGGAGGGTTGAACGTCGATGGTGAGATCGCTTACAAGCCATTCTGATACTTGCTGGGAGCTGGTGATGTCGGCTGGAAGCTTGTGGGTTTGTACATTGGATTTGAGAATCGTGATCGTGTAGGGTTGACTGCGTGTATTGCTCAGCTTTGCAAGCGTCTGTGATACCGTTGCTGAATATATCTTCGCAATAGAAACATGCGATGTTGTTGAATCGGAGAGCGGACTCGTATCAATAGGTGGCAATGGTTTTAGAATGGCTTGGACAATGCTAGAGTCTGTATTACCTCTGGTATAAGGCCATTTGACAACAATGTTGGATCCAGAACTCCGCTCCTGGATAATATCAACGGGAACATTACTGCTGTCTGAAACCTGGTTCCGGAAGCCCCTCAGAGATGCAAAAGTTCGAGTGGTGGCAGCGTCTTTGCTCTGTCTCTTCGCAATAGACCTAAAGAACAACGCAGACACGAGACCGAGGAACTTGCGGGTCTCTTCAAGATTCTCCACGTAGGGGTTTCGAAGAAGCACTTCCTTGTTGTCTGGGATAAAGCTGGTGGTGTAGTCAATTGCAGTTCTGAATCCAGGATGTGCAAGGCAGGCTTGGAGAAACAGGTGATTTGTCTGGACTCCAATGCATACCGTATTTCGCAAAACCAGACTCATCTTCTCAACCGCTGCTGCCCTCGAAGGAGCCCAGACAATGACTTTAACAATCATAGAATCAAAGTAACTCGAGATTACCGTTCCTGTACGTATACTGCTCTCAAACCTCACATTTGTAAGGTGATGGGCAGCGAGAATATCGGTCGCAGGTGTCCATCGCTGAACTGTGCCCAATGCGGGCAAGAAATCCTGTTCAGGGGACTCCGCACAGAGCCGGCATTCTATGGCGTGACCATTTGCTACGACTCCTTGAAGGTTCGGAACGTCTTTTAGGTTGCCCCCGGCTGCCACAAAAATCTGGAGCGCAACAATGTCGAACCCCGTGATTTCCTCCGAGATGCAGTGCTCAACCTGAATACGGGTGTTGACCTCAAGAAAGTAGTATTTGCGTTCTTCAATATCGACCATGAATTCGACAGTACCAGCGCCCTCATACTTCAGAAGCTTCCCGATTGTGATAGCCGTCTTGTACATTGCCTGCCGCAGCTCCTCGTCCATCCATGGACATGGGGCTTCCTCAATGACTTTTTGGTGCCTCCGCTGCACCGAACATTCTCGATCAAGCAGCGTAAACACATTACCGAAAGAATCACCCATCAACTGAACTTCAACGTGCTTTCCCCTGCTGATATACTTCTCTAGGAGGCAATCGGCAGAGCCGAATGTCCGCTTAGCCTCAGACTGTGCTCGGCTCAGCTCATCAAGCAAACTTGTCTTGTCACGCACGATACGCATTCCCCTGCCTCCTCCCCCCGCCGAGGCCTTGATCATTATGGGGTAGCCAATGCGCTCAGCCTCGTTGGACAGGGACTTCAAATCTTGTGCGCTGTCGCTGTGTCCTGGAATCAGCGGTACCTCGGGCGCGTGTGAAATCAGGAACTCCTTGGCCTGTCGTTTGTCCCCAAGTACGGAAATCGCATATGGCGAAGGCCCGATGAGCTTGATGCCCGACTCCAGGACATGTTTTGCAAAGTCCGCATTCTCACTGAGATAGCCGTAGCCGGGATGGATGGCATCGGCGCCCACCTGTAAGGCAATTGCAACAATCTTTTTCCCATTCTGATGCGGGTTCCCCTCCGGCTGGTCGATGGGACCTATGTAGACTGCCTCATCTGCTTCTTCGACATACAATGAGTGCTTGTCTCTTAAAAAGGTCAGCAGTTGATTCATTCATGATGCGGCTGATCTACGAGTCCAAGCCTCAGCCAGGGGTGCAACTCACAGGTCTGTATAGATGGCAATTGATATGATCCCAAGCCTTCTACATGTTGCGACCACCCGACTAGCAATTTCCGCTCTGTTTGCAATCAGGACTCTGCGTATTATGGGCAGACCATCAGCCCCTCGCGGAGTTGGAGTAACGATTAAACTCTTCTTAAGAGCCATATTCGAGGCGGCGGCCAGGGTATTGCACTTCTTGGAGTCGACCGGAATAGCCAAGAACAAGTTGAAAGCACTCGTACGCGAGATGATCCTTTGCCATGTTCGAAGTTTACCATGATGTCCATTGTAGAAGAGCCATGTGACATCCAGACGAATGTGGGGTAGTTGGAAGCCGGTCCGCGCGCCCGGCTCAGGGGTTCATGTGCGCTACCCGGTCCGGAGCCCGCACGGAGCGGGGCGGGAGCGGGGCGGGAACACTCAGGTAAGTCCTGGGTTTGCTGAGCCGTGTTCTGGAATGACAAGGTAATTGAAACGACTACCTCTTTAGTGGGCAAGAATTATGTGCCATATTCTAATGCAAAGGGACTGAAACGTCAATATTTCCCGTATCTTCTGCAGGACTTCGTGTTTTCTGTTCTATCGAAACCATTGCTCATACCCCATGGCTTCAGTTCGCCTTGTCGAGGTTGGGCCCCGGGATGGCTTGCAAAATACAAAATCAGTAATTTCGACGGCTACGAAGATCGAACTCATCCGCCGCCTGCGTTCATGTGGCCTGAAAACAATCGAGGCGACCTCATTCGTCTCCCCAAAATGGGTGCCGCAATTGGCAGATGGGGCTCAGGTGATGTCTGGAATCGGAGACCTAATAGACTCAAGCGACGAGTCGTACCCTGTTCTTGTGCCAAATTTGAAGGGCCTGGAAGCGGCGCTGAAAGCCGGAGCAAGGGAAGTTGCAGTCTTTGTCTCAGCCTCTGAGGGATTCAGTCGCAGAAACAATAATGCATCCGTAGATGAGGCCCTGAAAAGGGCGGGGGAGGTAGCTAGGAGGGTGAAAGGAACAAACGTCAAACTTCGAGGGTGAGTACAGACTGCCCAGGAAGCGTGCCGTGAGGGCTGCATCTAGATTAACTATTTCTTTAGATATATCTCCTCTGTGATTGCCTGTCCATTCGACGGCCCTACACATCCAAACCAAGTGCTCAAAGTCACTCAGACACTGCTGGATATGGGATGTTATGAAATCAGCCTAGGAGATACCACTGGAGTTGGAACACCAGCACAGGTTAAGCGCTTATTGGAAACAATATTGGCTTCCGTTCCAGCATCACAAATAGCTGGCCATTTTCACGACACTTATGGACAGGCTTTAGCAAATGTCCTCATAGCCTACCAAATGGGAATCCGAGTCTTCGATTGCAGCATTGCTGGCTTAGGAGGTTGCCCGTATGCGCCAGGAGCGAAGGGAAATCTGGCTACCGAAGACGTCGCATATATGTTTGAAAAGATGGGCGTCCAAACCGGCGTGAAGCTTGACATGGTTGCTGAGGTGGGGAGTTGGATCTCAGGCGAGCTAAATATCCCTTCCGCGAGCCGCGCTGGGCCTGCTCTGTTAGCAACGAGGAATCGTACAGCCCGTGACACGACCGGAAAGATACCAGCAGGAGTTCCAACTCTGAAGTGGAGCGTGGTCAAGGATCATGAGACGTATTTGGTTGAACGGGCGGGATCAAATATGCGAATAACGCTTGCCAGGCCGCGGAACGGTAACGCCCTAACCTTGGCAATGCTGAGCTCATTGACACAACTCATCCAAGCAGCTGCTGGTGATAAGGAGATACGCTGTATTATCATCACCGCCAAGGGAAAATACTTCTGCACGGGGATGGATATCAGCCCCAGTGGAGCAACTTCTGCTTCTGACCGTCAAGCCAAAGAGGATCAGTTCCATGGTCTCCGTAACCTCTTTGATGCTATCGATAATGCCCCACAAACAATAGTTGCTATGATCACAGGCCCTTGCCTGGGAGGAGGCGTTGGCTTGGCAATGGCCTGTGACGTGCGAATCGCAATCGAGACTGCCACCTTCACACTGTCAGAAACAAAACTCGGGCTTGTTCCGGCCGTCATCTCAAAGTAAGATGATATTCCAATTTGTCGAAGCTCGGGGCTCAGAGTAAAATGTCCACTAACAAATATGTTCCTTAGATATTTAATACGCGAATGGGGGATACCCCGAAGCCGAGAGGCTATGCTCACTGCGCGTCCCGTTGGGTGCCAGGAGCTGCTGGATGCCGGGGTCATTCACGGAGTAGCGCCAGATGCTGCATCGCTGATCACACTCATGGAAGATAAGATCTTCCGCATCCAACAATGTGCTCCCGGCGCATCTGCCCAAGCCAAAGACCTTGTACGAGTAGGTTGGAAACTCCCCGGTAGCACGAAACAAGATGCCACGATCTCGGATATCTATTACCACATGACACAACCCTCTCAAGAGGCTCAATATGGCTTGGCTAGCTTTCGTGCGGGGAACAGGAATGTGGATTGGTCAAAGATGACGCGGACTACCACTAAGCTCTAGGTAAAGAGGTTTCAGCTTTCCAGGTACCTATTCAGCGCTGAAAATATTCATTCTCCATCATCTCATTGTTTTCTGGTATTGTTGGGTGAACCGAAACTCGGATACACTCGCAACAATTCCTTCGACATATAAATCCTCTTATCTTACAATCCAGACCACCGTTCAATTGGAATTCTTGCCTAGCAGGAACATAGACAAAGGAGATAGGCCATATTGCTGATTCGCCGAGGAAGCAGATTGGAAATGCTGTACAAAAGATGGGGAACTGGCGCCGGGGGATCGTACTACATCAAGTATATTGCCAGGAGGCGTCGGTAATGGGAAAAGATCAAGATCACCGGGCACGAAGTCCATCCACTGCATTGGTGTCCAACCAGGCGCCGAGGCTGGAGTTGAGACATTTCCAGAGGACTTGGCGCGGAAGATTCGAGAACTTAGAAAATCATAGTCAAAGAGGTCCTCGATACCAGAGACATCCAGACTATTGACATCGAGATTGACAATTGAGTCCAAGTTTGCAAACCTGCTAGAAATGGCCTGGAAATTCGCTAATGATTCAACCTATGTCTATCTTAGCCACAACATAACCCGTTAGGAGAAAGATTGATTACCATTAGCTTCGCACTGGGCCAAGTCAACGAGAGCTCTTTCAAGATCTCTATATTGGATTCCAGCAACTGAGACGACTCCTCCTGCACGGCAGGATCGGTAGAGGACAAGTTCAAAATATGTACCGTACTCGGAACCAGGAGGCAGTAACCATGCATGCTCATTTTCGAGCAGTACCCCGCAATGCTTATCTCTTTCATAAATCTCGAAAGCCCGGCGGCATGTTCCCTTACAGATTCAAGTGCGCGGCGGAAAAAGTTCCGCGCCCCATGACCGCTGATATTGGCAATGTTTGGACGTCTTAGCAGGAGCAGGGGATGATATAAGAGACATTGAGAAAGATACCACAGAGCGTTGGCAAGAATGAGGTACTGTAAGTCTACTCTAGTAGCTCTTCCAGCGGCTTGAAATTTTTCTGCCACGGCAGCAAAGTCAAAATGACCGCCAATCTGGTAGCGTGCCTCTAAAGAATCAAGTTTGGAAGATATCGAGGCAAAGGGAGAGGTAGGGTCCCAGGGTGGAATCCGACATGCGCCGCCTTTAACAGACAGGCAGTACTTTGTAGCCTTCATCAACAAGCAAGATACTGACACCGTAAGAGCAAAGCTCCCTGGGGGAGTCGAAGGCGTCAGGCTCAGGATTTGCTCAAGGCTCTGGGTCGTCACGTCTTGTCCTCCCTCAAATTCTTCCCCCCTACAAGGAAGTTGCACCGTACAATCTTCATCCATAATTCCAGCAGGGCGGTTCTTATTGCAGGAAACGTATTTATCCAGTAAGTAACTAGATTAAGGTTAGCAAATTGAAGCAAAAGGCCCACATTGCAACACCTATGACTCACATAGACCAGAAGAGACGCCTGCGCTCCTCTTTGTCGATTGGACTCAAAGTGACGTCCGGCTCATCCATCAACCCAAGATCTTGTGAGAGACGGATGGTGAGGCCGATTTTGATCCATCCCTGGTGATGTTTACCACCTGGAATATCATAATAGTCAGGGCGGTTCAGGGATCAAGTTTGGTTTGACAATAACATACTCGTAAAATCAATCACTGAATGTAATAGCACTGCCCGAGTGAGGTCTAAGTCCGATCCCCCATCAAGTTGATTCCACTCCTTGACGACAATCTTCCATGATTGCTTCGTATACTGTTCAATTGCATCCGATTGATAGCCATGGAGAGATCCGATTGGGCAGTGTCGAAGTCCTGTAGCTAGTACGGAGAATAGCAAGTACTCGGGAACGCGACCATCACCTAGGCGTTGCCTGAATAGCGGTTCGTGAAATAGAGAGTATGGTTGCCCTTCGCAGGAGGCAAAGTATTGGTCGATAATGGCATCCTGAATATCTTTGGGAGGTAGTTTTTGGAACCTTCTATAATCCTCTCCAAGGCCTTGGCTATTTAGTACTGGTCGGGAAGCTTCATCTTGGATAGCCGGGGAAGCGTCTGGAAGCGTCTGGATAACAGTTTCGCCGTCGAGTTCATCTCGAGGAGGACTGGAAGACTGCCGGGCTGGAGTTTGAGTTCTATACAAATGAGGATATTAGTCATATAATTGATTCCCATGTCCACAAATTGGGAAGATACTTGCCTGTGAAATTCTTCTTGGAGACTTTTCAATTGCGACTCGAGAGCCTCGATCCTTGAAATCACCCCAGCGTCATTCTTCGCAGTTAGCAATTCTCTCTGCCATTCACAACAGTACTATAACCATGAGGGAGGTAATACATACAATCTGAAGATTGGCAGAGACATCAGAGTTCTGTTCCCCCTGCTGGATCGTATGTCCATCGTTATACGAGCAAGGTTGTGATAGCCGCTGGCAAAAAGAGCAGACTGGACGCTCTCCCGAACAGCGTACCTTCTTCCGCCTACCACCGCACGTCAGCCCAGCTAGGTTTTGTCTTGAAGCTTGCCTCAGCTCGCCGTGCCCTAGGATCGACTACCTGCAATTCGCACAAGCTTGGCGGATCCGCTTGATTGCCCTGTACTCGGTGTACTGCTGTCTGCTGTCTTCGCTCTCGTTGCTCGACATCCTAATGCGTATGTATATATGATCCCTCACACAGCGGCTTCTCGGCGGTTGGTCTTCGGGTTGTGGTTGAAGATTGCAGGTTGAGGGTTGACAGTCGTTCGGGCATCCGGGGGGGAGAGAAGAGAAGAGAAGAGGTGGAGGGGACGAAAGCGGTGGTGGAATCATGATGCCGTATTAGGCCTAGCCCCGGCACTAACCTCCACATCTTCCCCGCATGGGGCCTTGCTCACACGTGACGCGGAAGACTGCCGTGCACGTGACTTGCGCTCCACGGTAGTGGGTTCTCGAGGGCCTCACTGGGACGACGGACGGCAAAGAAACGTCTATGAAGCCGCAATGGACAATATCCCTGACCGGCGCTATGATAAGAGCCGCTTGCTACCCGCGGAGAGCGTGGATCCTCTCCTTTCCCTCAAATACCTTGTCTTTGCTATTCTCTCTTCTCTTTCCTGTCTCTTTGCTACGGCTCTTCTCAGCATTTCCCTCTCCGTCCTGCCGTCTTTTGCATCTTTCACAGCATTTGATTTACTAGCTATCCAGCCGGAACTCGAATATGGCCCCGACAAGCATTCCGGCCCCGTTTGCAGACCCAATCTGGTATGCTCGAGAGAGTTCTCCATACTATAATTCGTCGCATCACCGTCTCCGGGCAGAGATCCGCGCATATGTTGACGAGTTCCTTGCTCCATATGCCGACGAATGGGAGAAGCAGGGCTACGTACCCCCCGAGGTTTGAAATCTTGCTTCCATATTCGACGCTTCGGGCCAGCTAAGTTATTTGAAGGTCCTCCAAAGACACGCGGCAAAGGGCTATGCCGCTGTTTCGATCTTCCCCCTTTCTAAGGAACACGTTCCCGCCGGTTTACGTTTACCAGGTGGCATCCCACCACACGAATGGGACCATTTTCATGATTTGATCCTGATCGATGAGATTGCGAGGATTGGATACCTTGGCGTGTTGGTTACCCCTTGTTTTCTGGTTTGGGACTTCATCCCCTTTCGAGAATGGGAGCTGAATTATACGTAACTTAGGATATGGGGCCTCTCTTGCGGGAATAGCATCGGCTGCCCACCCATGATCAATTACGGCACCCCAGCGCAGAAAGCTCGTTTCCTCCCTGACGTATATACGGGCAAGACCCGGTTCTGTCTCGGCATCACCGAACCTGAGGCGGGTAGCGATGTAGCTGGGATCACCACAACTGCGGTTCGGAAAGGAGATGTTTATGTCGTAAACGGGGCGAAGAAATGGGTATGTCGCCAAACCGGAATGTAACTTTTCTAAAGTTGACATGAAAGTACTAGATCACCAACGGGATATATGCGGACTGGTGCACGGCAGCTGTCAGAACAGGCGGTCCTGGGAGAGGTGGGATCTCCGCTCTGGTTATTCCCATGAAAAGCAAAGGTGTCACATGTAGGAAGATGGAGAATTCTGGCGTAAACGCCAGTGGTTAGTATCTTCAAGCCCAGCTTACCTTCCACATGCTAAGCAAAGCTATAGGATCTACCTATATAGAGTTCGACGACGTGGAAGTCCCAGTTGAGAACCTACTGGGGAAAGAGAACCACGGCTTCGACATTGTCATGTCCAGTATGTTTTCCCCTTTTAGATATAGGCACACGCTAACCCAGGCCTCCAGATTTCAACCACGAAAGGATCTGGCTCGCATGTACCAGTCTGCGCATGGCACGTGTCTGCGCGGAGGATGCGTACAACTACGCCACGCAGCGTGAAGTCTTCGGCAAGAAGCTGATCTCCAGCCAAGTGATCCGCTCCAAATTCTCCTCCTTCGGCCGCCAGATTGACCCCGCGTATGCATACATGGAGCAGCTTATCTATTGGACCGCTCATGCGTCCCAGGACGGGAGCAGCCCGGCGGTGCAGAAGATTCGACACCAGCAGATGGGAGGCCTGATCGCGAACCTGAAAGTCATGGCAGGGCGGGTCTTGGAGAATGTTGTGCGCGAATCACAGCAGGTTATGGGCGGCGCGGGGTATAATAAGAGTGGGAGAGGAGCCAGGATCGAGCAGATAAGTCGGGATGTCAGGGTCATGGTCGTTGGTGGAGGTAGTGAAGAGATCTTGACCGATCTAGCCTTAAACCAGGAAGTCAGGGCGTTGACCATGTCGGCCAAATTGTGAAGCAGAGCTAGTCTTAGTATTGGCCTCAAAGCCGGAATCCGTCAATGACAAACGGTAGGTCCAAGTTGTAGAAACTGGAATACATATCGCACATCATGCAATCTTGAAATTTGACTACACTGTCTCTTGTGTAAGCAATGGAGCGTCATCGACAGCTAGTTATTGTTCTCTCATTGCAAATAACCTCGAAAAGGTTACATCTCGATAACAATCGGCCTGATCAGAACCTGTCAAAAAGGGCAGCCACATGACCCAGCTTAAATATGCTCTTTCAAAAACTCCATCACATCACGAATGCCCTCCTCCGCCACCTCAGTAGGCATCAGGGTAAAGCCATGGACCGCCTCCGGGACGATGACAAGCTTTGCCTCGTTCCCGGCAAGCGTCCATCTCGATGCCATGAATACCGAGTCATCCAGTAGCGGATCCGCCGTGCCCACAAGGAACAACGCCGGCGGGAGCCCCTCCAGCTGTGCATACAGCGGCGAGACGTCCCCGCTTTTCCGCTTTTCTGGCGGGAACACTGAGGGTGGGAACGCCGTATCAATGAACCTATACGTGTCCTCCTGTCCCAGTAGGGCTCGGCGCTGGTGCGCGCGCAATGATGGTAGATATGTGAGATCGAAGATACCGTAGCAGGGCGCCAGAGCTTTGATCTGCGCGCGAACGTCGACGCCGTTGTCGCGGAGCTTGATGGCGGTCAAGACGGTCAGGTACGCTCCGGCACTCTCGCCGCTCATGACAGTTAAGGGGCCACCGAGCTTTTGACGGCCTTCGTCGGAGAGAGCGTACAGGGCAGCGTCAACACAGTCTTCGACCATGCTGGGGAAGATCGACTCGGGGGCCTTTCTGTACTCGACGCTTACCACGGTAAGGCTGAGGTCTGTAGCTAGCTTACTGAGAAGGCTATCATGTGCGGCGGAAGAGCCGATTACGAATCCGCCTGTTCGAGGATCAGTTTATCTTTCAAGATGGGGTCGGGAAGTTCTGCCGAGTGATGATATACCGCCGTGGAAATGTAGATAGACGCCCTTCACAGAAGTGTTCCCTGAGGGCAATATCTTCCGCAGGGGTATACTATGCTCGCCGTGACTAGAGGGAATGGTGAAGTTGATGGCGGCGGGATTTAAAACTGGCTTGGGGAAGCCATGGCTGCCCTCCCTTCGAAAACGGCGATAGTCGGCCACACTGTCGCAGTCGTACCATTGGAGTTGAGCCTTCGTCATGTTTTCTATCATGTCCACGTCTATGCGCCGTGCACCAAGTGTTGCTTCGTCGCATGGCTTGACGCTGACGTTCAAAGTGGAAGACATGTCTTCTATATGTTTGTTCCGCTCGGAATGGAGGCTTTCTAGTGTCGGTACTATCAAGGATGATCTGAGTTGTGTTACCTGTTGCTATATCGTCTTAACAAGAGCCATCTGGAGATTCAATGCTGCATAAGTCATAAAGATAATAAATGGGCTGTTTCCCGTGTATGCGGACCGCGTTTATCAACTACGTTGACTTGTTAGCACGGCTGAGAGTTCCTGCGCCTCGATCCATCCGTCTTGTTACCCCGCTTGAGCGGAGTAACCTTGCAAAAGCGGCCGGGACGCGGGGTGAGGGGCGGAAGTCGAACTCAATGGGTGATACGGAGGTAATACGGAGTAATGATCCCGAACTATCTACATCGCGGACGAGCTCGCCAACTCAGAATTGACATCAGGCGTCAATTGATCGACTGCTGAACAAATTCTGTCCAAATGAGTAGGCATCCATGTATCATATCATAGACGATTTTGATGAATCTGTGAGTAGCCCCTCCATCTAGCCCCGTGTAAGGTATGAAAAGTTGTAGATGAGATGGCGATAATAAGTTGTCCTACTTAGGATAATGGCCACATATTCTTGCGCAACAGGCGTCGTGCGAGATGGAAAATGCAAGAATCTCTTGGTGAAGTTCTTTTTCGCGGTTAACAAGCCTATAAAGTCGGACAACAACTCCCACTGCTAGGGTCATGCTGTGAGCATTTTGTCTGTCGGCTATTTCAAGTATGGAGGGGCTGGCCTTCGTTTCGCACATTAGGAACGGGAAGTGTATCTGCCATTTGCCATGGGAGGAAATAGCATCAAAGTCGCCTATGAGAGGGTGAAGACATTTATATTGTTCGTCTGTGAACGCAGATCGGTCGAATCCTGCAGAATAATCGGGTCGTGGCCGAGGACCGTAGACAAATATAGAGAAGTTCCACGCTTGGTTGTTACTCTCGATTAGTTTCTCGGAATGTGCACCACAGACAGGCAGTTCCTGTACCTAGGTAGATGTGGACTGGCGAACGTGACCAAGACAGATATGTCAATTGAAACTGAGTTCCTGCTTGTTAAATACGCCACATACTGTGGTTGATCGTTGGCAGTTGTCAGCTGTACAGTAGATCGTCCAACAAGGTCTTGAACTTGAATTGGGGATGTTTGATCGCTATCAGCTCGAGTCCCAAGGGTCATACTGTAGAGGTCCAAACGATTGAGGCAGCCATGACTTCTTAGACTGAGAACTGTTCGATAATTATGAAACTTGGCGATTGACGCTAAAAGCTGTGACGTACGGTAGTGTCGTCTCTTGCTAACATACGTTTCCCTTCGTATAATTGAATTTGTTTCTTCATGGATAGAGTATACGGTATCTGTAGTAATTTGCTGAGGACCTCGGTACGGAGTAGAGTCTGTTCAACCTCTGGGTATGTTGGTACCGGTACCGCTTCGAAGCGTCGGCAAGGTGTCGGATTCGTGGATAGTGAACGGTGTTGTATAGGATTAGATCACGTTCCACGTTCCAAACAGCTGGATCGTGTCGAAAAGAAAGTAGCTGATCATCGGGCATATTTTTATCGAATGAGAAATAAGAATATCAACGGGAGACAAATAGAGAGGAGGAATTGATAACACCGGCCTCTAACGGACGAGGACGACAGAAACAGAGCACTACTCAGGAGCCAGGACGCCGTGCCCGGTGGACTCGAAAAGCCATGAAAGGGTAACCTGACAGAGAAAGCAACAAGACGGACTCGAATGAAATGCAAATAGAGTACACTTCACCAACTGCGTATGTCACTATCGATTGGCAGGTAGACGGAGTGATGTTTTGGCTAAGAAACGGGAGGAGAATATCAGAGACCACCTAGTGATGTCGCTAAGCCCCATCTAGACTAGCCCCTCATCACATGACCCACCCACTTTCACACCCCGCAGTACCTTACCTTAGGCGACCCAGGTAAAAGATAGATGGATAATCGAGCCCTTTGATTTGCTAAAAGAAAACTTGGATTGCGGCATTGCGGCATCGATAACAGCCTTTGCACGCGACATCGATGACGATGGAGGAACCATCGCACCTCTACCTACGAGGCTTCTACCGCCGATGAACGTGAGCAACGACTACCAGCCCCTCGGACGGCCTCACACGCCGCTATCTCGAGGCGTATCAGCACCCAGCAATGGTCTCCGGCTCGCAGCCATCGACGAGCACGATGTGGCGGCAGAAGGTGGGGTCCGACGGATAGACAGCTCGGTCTTGGAGGAGGAGAAGAAGGAGAAAGAGGCATCGGTGACTTGGATGTCCTTGCCACATAAAAGACAGTTGATCATCCTTACTCTGGCCCGGCTGTCAGAGCCAGTGGTGCAGACCTCGCTGCAGGTATGTCCCCCCACCTCTCACTTCAGGATGCCCCGGGGACCCTTATATTAATTTGCTGATGGTTGAACTTCATAGACGTACATGTTTTACCAACTCAGGTCCTTCGACGAAAGTCTTCCCGATTCCGTAATTGCAACACAGGCGGGGCTGTTGGCGAGCAGTTTTACTGGTGCACAATTCCTGACAGCAATGATGTGGGGACGAATATCGGATTCGGAGAAAGGAGGGAGAAAGTTCGTGTTGCTTGTTGGACTTCTTGGGACGAGTGAGTGTGAACCTAAGACAGTTACAGAGGCCATTGTATGGAACGAGCTGACAGATGTCTAGTGCTCTCGTGCATTGGCTTTGGATTTTCAAAAACCTTTTGGCAGGCCATGATATTTCGAACGATGGGTGGTGCTCTGAACGGGAATGTCGGGGTGATGAAGACTATGGTATCAGAGATCGTGCAAGAGAAGAAGTCCGTTCCACTATTAGATACCGACAGCAAACGGTGCTAACTGATTGAAACTAGGTTTCAATCAAGAGCGTTTCTGTTATTTCCGATGTGCTACAACGTCGGTGTAATCATCGGGCCCATCTTGGGAGGACTCCTAGCCGACCCTGCTGGATCTTATCCGAACATCTTTGGAAATGTCAAGTTTCTAAAGGAGTATCCATATGCACCACCCAATCTTCTGAATGCGTTCTTCCTGCTTAGTGCTGCGATAGGAACATTCTTTGGACTAGCTGAGGTAGGTATTTTTGAGGAATTCCCCAGATAAAATTCTCTAATAGCCGATAGACCCTCGAATCTATACGCCATAACGAGGACCTGGGAATAAAATGTGGTCGCAAGCTCATGGAGATCGTCTTCAGGTGCAAGTCCGACTCCTCTCACGCATACACTTCCATCGCCAGCGACGAACGCGCTGGATCCTCACTTGAGTCAGATGTTGAGATGTCTCCTATTACCCCAGTCAGCGAACCAATGAGGAGAAAGTCAATTCCCCGATGGCGACAGAAGTTGCCATTCCGCCGGATCTCCACTCATAACGTGATATGCACACTGGTTGCACACACCATCCTTGCTACTCATCTCGGCGCATTCAACAGCCTTTGGTTCGTTTTCCTATCAACCCCAGTGGCGAATCCCGCACATCCAAATCCACCAAACTACCAACGCCGTCTCCCCTTCATATTCACTGGTGGTCTCGGTATGCCGCCGCGAGACGTTGGGCTGGCCATGTCTGTTCTTGGAATCCTAGGGATCGTGATGCAGCTCGTAATCTACCCCATCGTGAATAACAAACTTGGCGTTGTCAGATCGTGGCGTATATTTCTATTATGCTTCCCCATCGCGTATGTTCTCGTTCCATATCTGGCGATTGTACCTTCAAAAACACCACCTCCGGCAGAGAAAGATGGGATCTTAGTATGGCTGGCCCTCTGCTTCGTTTTATTTGTCCAGGTCACAGGTCGAACGTTTGCTTTGCCCGCTACCACGATCCTCGTCAATAATGCCTCGCCACACCCATCTGTCTTAGGTACCATGCATGGGATCGGACAGAGTCTCTCTAGTGCAGGTCGCACAGTGGGCCCTAGTTTGGGGGGTGCGCTTTATGGTGTTGGCCTAAGACATGGGGTTGTGGGTGCTGTGTGGTGGGGGCTGAGTGCCTGGGCTGTTCTTAATTGCATTGCCAGCTTTTGGGTGAGGGAAGGTGATGGGCATGAGATTAAACTAGAAGGGGATGTTGAGGCAGAAGCGGAGTTTCAAGCACAGAGGCGAAGAGAAGTTTAGAAGTTGAGTTCTACGGTATAATATTATAGAGCATATAGACCGAGACTTTTTATTTTTATATACTATAGAGCAACAGTAAATGTTAATTTAAATAAATCACACCTTTTATATGATGGTTTTTATCACTTGGTTCATAAATGTCTCCTGAGGATGAAGAAAGGGCGGAGAATCTGTCCCTCAATGTTTCACCTGATAACCCTTTTCGACCCCTCCGCCGCCTATTTCTAACTTCCCTCATACAATTCATCAGTCACTACGATTCTAGATCTGGGAAGATATTACAATAAGAAGATTACCCGAACATATCAGAGAGCCCACTATCTGCAGTCTATTATTCTCCAAATGATTTCTCCTCCAACCCCCCCCCCCCGGCGGCGGACGCCCCCAACACCAAAATGCCTGCCTCACGAAGAGCGGAAGAGCCAGGCACCTACCCCGCCATTAGCGTTCCAGCCTCAGGCAAATAAGGCAACGATCTCGAATTTTAGCGTCAAATCCATCGAACCTTAACCCCTCAGATTTCAATAAAATGTAGAGATATCGTGGTCCCAAATCTGAACAGTAGAACGTGCTGTTTAAATTTCCAATTGGAAGGTTGTGGCGTGAGATACTGCAGGTTGAAGGGGGACTTAACCGTTTTGTTGCACTTCGCAAACCTCGAATTCGTAGCAACTGGTTTAGCGTCAATAGTAGCGTCATGTCCTCAGGCATGGTTAGGCCAACCCGTACCGGGCATTCACGTGGCAGTGTGGGGAATACATCATCACGTGGAGTCAGTTCTGCGCCATTACCTCGGGCTCTTCCCCAGATGTCAACACAGCACAACATACAATGCCGGCCTCACAACCACCGGACGATCTCGTCCACTTCCGGGCCATTCCATGGTGCGCAGAGCTGCTCTCGTCGCCAGAATATGTCCTAACTAGCACTTTCTCCCGGCATCCCAAGCCGCGCAACGAAGACTCGCTCTTCGCGCACACGCTCAACTCCGCGCACACCATCCCGCATATCCAATCTTTATACCGACGGCCCACACCGCCCGAGACCTTTGTCTCCGAGCTACTGACGCTGGTCACGCTCTCGACGGGGCTGAATGGCGGTCCGGACGCGCTGCACGGCGGCATCATCGCGACGCTGATGGACGACGTCAAGGGTTTGCTGCTGACGGTGAATACGACAGATGCGGGCGAGCCGCTGAGCGCGAGTGCCGTGACGGCGCGCATGGAGGTGCGTTTTGAGAGGAGGGTGCCCACGCCCGGCACGTATGTGGTGGGCGCTAGGTGTACGCGGCGGGAGGGCAGGAAGATCTGGTTAGAGGGCTGGATTATGGATGGGGAGGGGAGGAGGTGTGCATCGTCAGAGAGTTTGTGGGTTTTTGTGAAGGCCAGATTGTAGGGGGGAATGGGCAGGGCAGGGTGGTTGAAAGCTACCTTAGCTAACGTTAACCAATTATAGATTAAATGCTGTTTCCACACTACCTTTTGCTGCTTCTATGTAAGCCAAAGAATCCCTATTCAAGAACTTTGAGAGACTGTCAAATGCTGTACATGTCTGACAGTGTAAATTGTGAGAGTTTATAAAGAGTCTAGATCCTGAATAGCGCCAGGGTTATTTATATAAAACCGGATTAACGTTACTCCGGAATTGAGGCTCAAAGTGCGGCTCGGCCGGCACAGGCGCGCGCCCGCGCTGAGTAACACGTAGCTCACGTGACCTCGGACCTCTTCTGTACCTTATCTACGTATCTATTAATCTGTTAGAAACTTTCTCCTCTCTCTTTCTTTCCTCCTTAGCTTAAGGTCGATTCTTGTATTTAGAACCAATCCGTTGTTCGCTTCCACCATCGACTATCAAGTTTTGGATTACGATACCGTCTTGCAATCTGTCCGAATCCTGACTAGCGAAAGCTTGACTCCTCGGATATACTTCATAAATTTCGTTCGCGATCTGACTACTGGCATTTTATAACCATCAGTCAGCATTGGAATTCTTCTCCAATATCCGGAATAAATCATAGACTAACAGTGGAAGATAAATAATCTTCACCGTTTCTCCATTTACCTCCCGCATTCAACTTCGTGAGTTTTCTGTGCCCCGCCAACCCCGCAAACGAACCCTCGTCGTGTTCCAGTACAGCATTATTTCTGGGTCGATCTCTCAACAAAGCCCACGATGCCGAACTACATGACCCTTGCGACGTGCAACCTCAATCAGTGGGCTCTTGATTGGGAGCGAAATGTCGAGCGTATCATCTCATCGATCAAAATCGCAAAAGCCAAAGGAGGTAACATAAACATGCCTGTTATCAGGATACAACACCCGGAGCTGACTTGTATATAGCCACTCTTCGAGTGGGACCCGAGCTCGAGATCACAGGATACGGCTGCTACGATCATTTCCTGTATGTATATTCTCAAAGCATTGATAGCCTATTCTGCATGAATTCGCGAGTTGTGAGATATATTTTTCTCTTTGGACAGTGTCTCAAGAGCAAGATATTCCTCATACCTCACAAATCTGGCTCTGAGGTCACATTGTTTCTTGGTCAAACATCACTGACTGTGGATATCATCTAGCGAATCTGACACTTTCTTGCACTCTTGGGAAATGCTCGCTCGTATTCTCAAAGATCCCACATGCCGAGACATCCTTCTTGATATCGGCATGCCCGTCATGGTAAGTCCTAACAATCAAATGCATACAGTCAATTCGATATGCTGAAAAAATATTACAGCATCGAAACATCCGTTATAATTGCCGTGTGATTTGCTTTAATGGGCAAATTCTCCTCATTCGACCAAAATTATACTTGGCCGAAAGCGGCAATTATCGTGAGATGAGATAGTGAGTTCCGAGACACGTCTTTTACTCTTGGAGCAATTTAGGAGTACAGCCCGTACTCGTGACTTCTGCTTTATTGCTCTGGCTTCCTTGATCTTTAGATTGCTGACTCCGAAACCTTCATAGTTTTACGCCTTGGGGACGACCAGGTCATACTGAAGAGTATTATCTGCCTCGAATGATCCAAGAAATTGTGAACAACACGAAGACAGTCATCGGCGATGCAGTCATTGCCTGCCGGGACACTGTTGTTGGCTGCGAGACATGTGAAGAACTTTTCACTCCCGCTGCGCCCCATTCCCAAATGTCTCTCGATGGGGTCGAAGTGTTCACAAACTCTAGTGGTTCTCATCACGAACTTCGAAAGCTGAAAACCCGCTTCGACTTGATTTCCGAAGCCACGAGAAAAGCCGGTGGTATCTATTTGTACGCGAATCAGCAAGGCTGTGATGGAGACAGATTATATTATGACGGCAGTGCAATGATTTTTCAAAACGGATCTTTGATGGCTCAGGGCTCACAGTTTAGCTTTAATGACGTCGAAGTTGTCACTGCAACCTGTGATATTGAAGAGGTTAGGTCATTCCGCTGTGAACCAAGTCGGGGCTACCAGGCAACAGCAACTGGAGCCATGAAATATCGTCGTATTGACGTAGACTTCGCGCTCTCTGTTTCGGGGTCAGTTCTGACCTCAAAAGTCAGCCCGTCAAAGCCGATAGAGCCCTTTTTCCATACGCCTGAGGAAGAGATTGCCCGTGGTCCGGCTTGTTGGCTCTGGGATTATGGTAAGTAATTAGGTTGTTGATACTCTTGAGTTATATCTCGGGAATCGATTCCAGAACCCTACTAGCTAGGCCGTAACTGACTTTCCGATTTCTATAGTCCGTCGTAGCCGACAATCTGGATTCTTTCTACCACTTTCGTATATCCCCCGCTTCCGTTCTCGTGTTCAAATCACCTGCTTACCGTCGTTCTAGTGGTGGGATCGACTCTGCAAGCTCGGCAGTGATAATCTACTCGATGTGTAGATTGGTAGTAGAAGCCGTGAAGGCTGGTAATGAACAGGTCATTGCCGACGTACGAATGATCTGTGCCGAGGATGAATGGCTTCCAGCTACACCTCAAGAGCTGTGCGGAAAGATATTCCATACATGTAAGAGATCCCTCAACTCCATACTCAAGGGTGTCAGAACCCCATTGACATGGAATTTAGGCTACATGGGCACGGAGAAGAACAGTTCCAAGGAAACCCGCAAGAGAGCCAAGGATTTGAGTTCAGGTAAGGTTTTCAAATTTTAAAAGTAGCGTCAGTACCCAGGAAACACCCTACTGACCCGCTCTTTTGTAGTGATAAATTCATACCACACCAACCTCAACATAGATACCGTTGTATCAGCAATGCTTGCCGTGTTTACCTCCGTAACTAATTTCGTACCCCGCTTCACATCTCAAGGAGGAACAGTGGCCGAGAATCTCAGTCTGCAAAATATTCAGAGTCGTCTCCGGTGAGTCTTGGTTTTCTATTGAGACATGGCCGCTAGCTGACATGACAAAGTATGGTCTTCTCATACCTTTTCGCCCAGCTGCTTCCAACTGTCAGAGGTCGTAGGGGAGGTGGGTCGTTGCTTGTGATCGGAAGCGCCAATGTCGATGAGGTATGTGCTATTGAATTTTGTTTAATTTGGGTATGAGGCTAATGATATTAGCAATTGAGAGGCTACTACACGAAATACGATTGCTCCAGTGCCGGTAAGTCATCAAATTTTCCCTTATCTAATTGCGCACCCGGATTCAGCACCTTTGGAAGACACGCAGTGGTGAATAGAAGCATTGAAAAATTTAGCCACAAGAAGCCCTGCGCTTCAGAAGGCGTCCCCAATTTAGAATATGCTTCTAAGCAATGAAACCAAGGTCGTGGACGTCCTTTAAAAAAGGGGAACGGTGCCGAACGCCAAGAAGTATACTCTCTAAAGCATACCAATGGTGCACAATCCTCAGGGACTATATTCGGGATCTGCCGCTAAATTTCACACGAACTTGCCTGTAGCTCAGGTTTTCTTTTCGCTGAAACTCAGGCTCTTGATTCCTGGGATTAGTCCCAAGGGTGCTTGACTAGTCCTTGGAATTCCGGTGATAAGTCTTCCATGTGTTCTGAAGCTAACTGCAAAATAGACCTCAACCCTATTGGAGGGATTAGCAAGACTGATGTACGTATTCTCCGATGAATCTTTCATCGGCAGGCTCATCCCAGAGTTGAGACATGCGTTGTCTCCGAAATAATCCCTCCCGCCTTCGCTTTCCTTAATTTCTAGACGAAGGAGCGCTGACCCAAAGAACACTAGCTTAAGAGATTTATCGCATATGCGAGAGATAACTTCGATATGCCCATTTTGGACGAGTTTATCCACGCTGTTCCCACAGCGGAACTTGTCCCATTCTCAGCGGTATGTCTAAGAACACACCCAAACGAAGACCTTACTGACTAGGATAGACCTACGTTCAGTCAGACGAAGAAGAAATGGGATTGAGTTATGACCGTAAGTTTCACATGATTCGGGATAATAATTAGAGCTCTGACTAACGCTGCGAAAAGAATTGAGCGTTTTTGGTCGTCTCCGGAAGGTTTCTAAGCTTGGCCCGTATGGTTGCTGGGAGTACGTGAATCCACGTTTCACACAGCCTTATATTGTTAACAAATCTTTATAGGAAACTGGTTCATGAGTGGCAAGATAAGATGACTCCTCGCGAAATATTTGAGAAAGTCAAGACTTTCTTCCACGTATGTAGTAATCCACATGGAACTCTTTGGCATTTTTGATAAGAATGTCCATGATGCCCTATGATCCTATGCTAACTCTCAATAGTTTTATGGTATCAACCGCCATAAGATGACGACTGTGACCCCGGCTTATCACGCAGAGCGTACGTTATATTCTCCCCTTGAGATTTCCTCGCAGCAAATCTTTTAGTCCATAAGCCCCAAAATCCATTTTCCTACTCCAGCAAGAAGAAAAACGCTGATTCTAAGATCATCAACAGAATACTCACCAGACGACAACCGTTTTGATCAGCGCCCATTGTGAGTTTCCCAGCTGTTATTGCTTTTGTTGCTCGCTGCTAATATCTGAATCCAAATAGCTTGTATCCGGCTCTTACCTGGCCGTATCGTAAGATTGAACAGGCTTTGAGAGAGTATGAGGAGGGAAGTGGGAAGAAGGATGAGTGAGGATATGGAATGTGTTAGGTGCTACGGAGGTACAGCACGTAAGTATGGGATCTACCTTTGTATAGGGGCCACTTTCTAACTCAATAGAACGGCGGTAGTTATAGATGGTATGATATAGAGGAGGAACGCTGGTTTGATGAACCCCTTCATAGCTGAATTTGAGCCTGCGGGGTCTGAATCGTCCCCGATATTGCCTATAAAGCAGCCCTGCTCATCTTTCTGATCTGAAGCAGAATAGGTTCAAGTTAGAATTCGGGTTTGATAACCAGATGGTGTATGTCTATTGATATTTCAGTGTTTTGGTTTTATGTCTTTCTAAGTTTTGTTATGTTTTATGTTTTAATTTTATTTCTATTTTGTTCCCGCTATTATTGTTATTTTCTCTCCTCCACTGGCGCTTTCCAAATCTATGGTTCTACATAACATTAAGAGTCAGCCGGTGAAGAACTGGGGTACGTAACTGCCTTAGGCACCAAGGCTACCACTCGTTTATCGACCTCGCTGACTCCTGAGCTTCTCTCGACTTCCTTTCTTTTTCACTCAGAGAAAGATACTCTTGGGAACCCTCATGGATTCTTTTTCTTCCCCCCTTTATCTTTCTGATTTTTGTTCCAGTTCTCGTGGCTTTCAAAAGAGACCCCTGTAACATCATCCCCCGTCCTGGCACGGCACGTGGTGAGTCATGGCCGAAGCCTACTTCCAACTCGCGTCAGACCGAAAGGATTCATATTCTAATATGGCCTGATCAAGGCCCGCTCCATTCCTATAAAAGCTCCAATATCCTACATCTGAAATATGGAAACCAGACCAAGATTGCGGGAAAATTACCTTTATGAATATCGAAAAGGTCAAAAGGTCACGCCGATTGATTGTGGACAACATACCTTTGAGGCTTTGACTGGGCATCTCCTATCCACCCCAATCAAGCCCTCGTGACTTACGATGGAGTCCACGGAGATCTACGATCTTCTAATTCTGGTCGATGCGACATCCTCGATGTACTCTTATCTTGCTGCCCTACGAACCTCCTTGCCGCAAATCATCTCAATTTCGACTCTGACGGACTGCTTCTCCCGAGTAGGCCTGCTCGCATATAGAGACTACTGCGACACGGAGCTCTTGGATTGGTCCGGGTGGTTCTCTCCATCATCGGTATCCGACGAGCCAGCAGTTGATTTGATCCTGAAAGTCGAGAAGTTGTATCCCATGAGTGGTGGCGATGGACCAGAAGCCACCAAGACGGGATTGGCGAGGGCCTATGAGCTCATGAGAAAGGAGGCAAAGACTATCATCTTGCTGTATACTGATGCTGCACCTCATACGTATGCCAATGGGTCACTGACGGATCGCTATTCCAACCTCGCTCACGAGCTCGCAGCACTCAAAGATGCCTCTTCGTATGGAGGATATGGTCCAAACTTCCGGGATTGGGTCTCGGCGACTTTGATGCTGACCGGGAACCATGGAGATAAAGAATGTCAAGCATTCAGCGTTCTGGGGCCGCACATGGGACTTGATTCCATCGGATACTATAATTACCTCTCCACCATGACTGGTGGAGCATGCCTTCAACTCCATGATTCCAAGCCAGCGACCATCTCCAAGGTGACTGTAGAGGCTTTATTGGCATGGATGGGTGTAGAAAAGACAGGTGTTTCAACGACCCTGGAGTTGCCAGCACACCTGATAAGATACACCTCAGTGGAGAACATCGAGAAGCTGGTCGATGAGAAGGATAAGGCTGCAAAGCCCTTCTTTTTGATCCCTTCTTCCTCTTACAACCCTTTCATTCCTTCTTCCCGTTACAAAATAGACGGGGATTCCAATATCACCAAGATCTGGCTTTCCCTAGATACACTCAAGAAGCATCTGCCCAAGAAAACGACCCCAGTTCAGGATTTTGCTAAGAGGTATGCCGAAGACCCCCGATACAGGATTATTGCTGTGGAACAGCTCAGGAAGATCATCTACGGCGATGTTTCTGCGATCTCTCTCAATCCAGTGTTCGGTTCTTTGTGGCGGGTGGTTTGCAATGATCGAGATAATGAGGCACGAGATGAGCTCACTACAGCCTTTGGCTCACAGATCGACCGCATTGCTGATGCCAATGAAAAGGCACGTATGAAGGTCTGGCTGGAGGAATCTTATGACTACACTGCCGAGGTTCTCGCAACGATCAACTCAGTACCATTAGATCAGCGGTTCCCATGTGTTTGCCTTGATCCAACATTGTCCTTTACTCATACGACAGAGGATGGCGACACTGAACAGACTGAAGACAAAGCCATTACCTTGTTTCGACGGGATGAACTCCTTGAAATCGGTCGTTCCTGCGATTACAAGATACTCCGCCGCCTTGGTCGCGTCTTGACACGGCTCACATACATCAATTCCGCTGATGAGGTACCAGCCCATATTGCTGCCGCCCCGGAAACAGAGATTCCGAGAATCCCTATATCGCTCGCTCGCCCTGAACACAAGCGTCGATTCTGGAGGATACTGCTGCACATTGTGGTACCGGGGACCATGCTTTCAGGCAGACCCGCAGCGCTGCTTGCAGCTCTCAGCATTCGTCTTGGGGTTCAGCCTCTTTTGCAAGCCGCTGAGCAGGAGATGCTGCTATGGCGTGAGCGATGGAATGACCCTAAGATTTCAGAGACTTGGAATGTTAGCTGTCTCTCACTTCTCATGGATGCTGATGAAGCATATCGAAAGAGACTCGAGGACCAGGATGCATCTAGGCAACATGATGTCAAGTATGCAACCTTACTGAACACCTCTGATCGCTCGGTCTTCAAACTCTTGGTCTCGTACAAAATGCTTCAGCTTAACTTGGACACCACGCTGACTGCTCGGGTCGGATGGACCCCTGTGAAGACTAAAGTGGCCTTGGGACCAACTGCGATATGCAAGTCCTGTGAATACCCACGTTCCGTCACCATAATGGGCGCCGATGGTCGATGTGGGATTTGTCTATGGAGCGAGTGGGCTACAGAAGAAGAGCGTGAAGTAGCGACCACCAAAAATGTCACTAAGGAGGACAGCGAGAGCACTCTTGCAACGTGGGTGGAGTGCAACGTGTGGTCGTGTCGAGCCCAGTATGTCGTTTACCGCCCCGAGGAGCTGAGAGTCAGACCGAAGTGCCATTACTGTCGAGTTTCCCAAGAAGCGCCGGTAGTGGAATGTCGCGAATGCCTTAATAGAATCATATGGCCTGTCACCTACCGCCCAAATGACATTCGAGACTACACTTGCCACATGTGCACGTCTGGGCATAAATCAATCATCGAAGAGGAGACCACAGCCACACAGTTGTCTCAGGAAAACACGACCTCGTGGCTCCTCCGCGACGACGAGAAACTACTCGAACTCTTCAATAACCGTTCCCTCTTCCATACAATTACGACCTGCGGTCCCGCCTTCTTTCACCAGAAGATCGAACTCTTCCCCCCCGCCGCCTTGCAGAACCTAACCCTCAAAGGCAAACCTCTTCATAACGTCCCCTCCCTCATCCTTGAGCTAGAATCCTGGGTTTCCGGCCGCCGCGCTCAAGGAGGAATCTGCACACTCTGCTTCACCTCCTACCGTAAATCCGACCTCATGCTCGCGTGTGGCCGGACCGGTTGTCTGCAAAAGATCTGCAGAGGGTGTTTGGAGGGATGGTATGGCCTGAATGGCCCGGGGCGCATCATCAATACCGCAGCGCTGGCGTGTCCATTCTGCCGCAGGGCGCCAACGGCTAAGACGCTGGCTAAGTACGGGATGGGCATCCACGCACTAGGACACCTGAGGGAGGCGGTTGAGGAACGAGGGAGCTGGATCTATGCCTGGTGCGGTGGTTGCGGGTGTGCTAAGCAGTACATGGCGCGAGTCTGCGCGGCTGGTGCTCCCGCAGAACTGAGAGATTGGATGTGTGAGCCGTGCGCGGAGAAGTCTGGGGACAAGATGAGGGAGAAGATGAAGGAGTGTCCGGGGTGTGGGACCATGACGGAGAAGATTGGTGGGTGTAATCATATTGCGTGTACAGTCCGAGAATGTGAGACGCATTGGTGTTTTCTTTGTGGAGGGAAGTTTGACCAGGAGATGATCTATGATCATATGCAGAAGGATCATGGAGGCTATTATGGGCACGGCGTTGCTGCCGAGGAGCATGAGGACGAGGAGGATGAGGATGAGGACGAGGAGGCCGGATGGTATTAAGCTTCATTGATTACCGTTTACAATTGAAGTCAAGAAGGGTGATGAAGAAATCTTCGACGGTGTTGTTGTCAGGGTCAAGTCACATATCAGCCGTCGCATTTCCCCTGAACCAAGAGGACGGCAGTCAAGATTTGAATACTAAGATTATAATTATGCCTCTGTAGATTGAGGTGTATTAATATTATGTAACTTTTCCTTCTCTTTGAATTTCTCCAACTTTTCCTTTTCAAAACTTTTCCTTTTCAAAACTTTTCCTTTCCAAACTTTTCCTTTCCAAACTTTTCCTTCCCAAACCTTTGTCCCTCTTCCAAGCCCTCAAAACGAACCAATCAAATCATAAATCATCATCACAACCCCAATCCATCAAATTATATCACGCCCCCCTCAAAACTCCCCTCCAAACCAACATCATCTTCTAAATTCCTCCCCTGAAAATTCCCAGAATCCTATCCTGCACCGCTTAGTGATAATACTTGGTACCATACACAGCATCGAACGCCGCGTTGACCTGTTGATGATGGTGTTTAGCCGCGGAAGCGATCTTGTGGGCGGCGCGCTTCAGAGCCCCGCCCTTGTGTGCTGCGGGGCGCGCGCTGTCGAGGGATGCTTTGGGACGGCTGTCGCGCCGGGGTTGTTGCTCGACTGTCATGAATGTTGAGGAGGCCATTGCGTTGGTGTTTGTTTGTTTGTCTGGTGGTGCTGCGCAATGAGAAGAAGTGCAGTGCTGGATAGATAGATAGATAGATTGCTGATGAGTGAGTGGTGTGAAAGCGCAAGTGATGACTTGAGATTGATGATCGCTTTTGTTGTTTGTGTGTGGTGTGGGAAGGAGGTGGTTATTATTGACTTGAGTGTGTATGTTGTGTAAGATAGATGAGGTATTGATATTCGTATTTGGATTTTGTTCTGCTGATTGAAGCTGAAGCTGATGATGATAGAATCGCAATAGGGGTGATCCAGCACCCTCTATTTATACTCCTCCTCCCATCTCTCTCATCCTCTAGACATAGCCGCCTCTATGCGCGCGCCGAAAACTCTGCTCTGCACACGCTCTCCGCTCCCAAGGATCATGATGTTTCGATTATTCGTAGCCATAGCCATAAGGCTGAAAATTCTCGATGGCTCCAGCAACATCCCGCGGCGCGGCGCAGCGCCGATACGACGTCGTCCAGGAACCGCTTGCCGGATCGGGAATGGTGGGCCTTCCGGGGGGGTGTCATTATGCAGGAT
The DNA here is from genome assembly GCF_003019875.1 of Amorphotheca resinae ATCC 22711. Lineage (NCBI taxonomy): Eukaryota > Fungi > Ascomycota > Leotiomycetes > Helotiales > Amorphothecaceae > Amorphotheca > Amorphotheca resinae. The sequence goes on from NW_020194480.1 coordinate 1,056,207, forward strand.
GGGGCTGAAAATATTTTCCCCGGAAAAAAAGAGAAAGGATGAAAAAAGGAAAAAGAAGGAAAAAGGCGGGAAAACATGGGATGGGATGAAGATCTTTGGGGTCACGCTCGCGGCTCGGCTTCATTATTACATAATAAACTTGTCAGGAGAGCTGAAAATAGATGTGTGGAGGCGGACGCGGGAACTATTACGAATGGCTTCGGCGCTGTCTTCGAATGATCTTCTGCTGGCGCGGCGTTCGAGACGCCGAGATGTGAGGTTGGGGATTCTCTTAAGCCGAGATGTGGTGTTGAGGTTCCGCTGCAAGGCGAGGGCTCATGAGCACGCGTCTGGGATCGGTGGATCTATTGGTGGAGTATTGATTTTTGGAGGCTTCTAGCCAGTGTCAAACCTTTAGCTGCCCAGCTCAAGTGATGATGGATTCGAGGATCCCTGGGTCATGATGGTTTGGAGTCAAGGCTTTTGTTGTCCAGGTGACAAGTGACTCCAATATCCTGGTAGACCTTCCAATTTTTGCAGAGAAGCCTCGAGGATACGATTGTCAAGTAGACAGCGAGCTGAATTGTGATCAACGTTGTTATTCTATCATAACACAAATGGACCTTTGACTCGGGGGCACAGAAGGACAATTGAAGAAAAAAACACGAGAGCAGTCATATTCCAACACAAAGGAGACACGTACATAGCTGTCCACAGCAGAAAGCTTCACAACGTATAGCCCGGTCAGTCATTGGCCAGGGGTTAAGATCTCACCGGCGGAGTCCAGGTTTTCCAAAGCCTCATATCTCCCATCGCCTTCTGGATATCTGAGATCCCATCCGTATACTCCCTCATCTTTTGTCCATTCCTCCGCACGCTCATCACTCTCACCTTGGGTCTTCTTGGTCTCTCTGTGCCCATCTCTTTGTCTCTCTCATCTCCCTTGCCGTCTACTTCTTCCTCTTGATCTTCCTCTCCACTTATTTCTCCCTTCCACAACCTCTCAAACCACTCGTCCAAAGTATCCACGAACGTAGCCAGCTTCTGCCCTCCAAGCGGACCATCATGACCCTCCGGCTCCGGCTCTTCCATTGTGATCTCATGCTTCCCATAATACCACCTATCAGCCAGACACCTCTCTTCATCATCCGGCACCACGATGACCTCCCTCAAATGCTCCCTCTCTCTCAAACTCCACAAACTGTTCCAGAGGCCATCCCACCGCCCATCCGCGTCGCCTATCCATAGCTTCCGATCGAAGGCCAGATATCGCAGCCCTTCCAACTCCTTCCCCTCCCCCTTCGTCGCAAGGAACAACCGCAGATGCTGCGCTTTGAACTCCGGCCCCAAGTACACGATATCATTCTCCCACGATACATACACGCTCGTCGGCTCATGCGGCGCCGCAGAGGGGAGCGGAGCGGTCCATCCCCTCCACCTGCTGCGAGCCGCATTCGGATTCGCGGGATGCTCATTCCACGGCACGTATCTGCGGCCCGGGACCCGCACCGCAGCACTGACGCCGATCTCGATGCGTTTGTACAGCCGTAACGCCTCCATCCGCGACTCTTTGCAGACCCGGAAAATGACCGGCAGGTAGTGCGGGTGCGTGGTGAACTTGATGGGGCCGTAGTGGCCGGCGCCCCAGGAGCGGATCTCCAGCACGCGCTTGTGCGGTGCGGCGAGGGACCAGATGCGGATACGCAGTTCGGGCGGGAGAAGGGGGAAGAGGGGGAATGTTAGGGGAGGACGATTGGGCTTGGAGTTTGCGGAAGCCGGTGCGTACGCCATATCTGTAGACGGGGCATGGTGGACAGATTTCAAGAGACCGCTGGGTAGGGAAGATGGGTTGTAGGGACGTTGCATGGCCATGGTTCGCTCTTACGCGTGGCGCTTCGTCTGTGGTAGAAGAGGGAGATATGAAGACGCCTAGTCCCTGGATAGACGATTGAGAGAAGAACTTACAGCTCACGGGGATCGCTTCAGCCAGTTCCTATCCATGATGATCTGCTGGGTATGCGATTCGCATTGTCCCATCCGTACGACCTGTTCCTTTCTCTTATATCAACAGATCTCGCGCCTCGTTCCACCCTGCGCCGTGCTCAAAGTTGCGCTCTGATCCAACGGATTTCCCTCCCTCATGACGCCTCCCTTTGCAATGTTGGCATCCCGCATCGTGTCGAAGATATATAAATCGAAGAATGGAGTCCTCCGCTGCCGTTGAAAGAAGAGCAAGGCTGTCGCCGCCCACTATTGGCACGACGGGCGCAAGGCTGACAAGCAGGCGAGCCAATGAAAATCCCCTTCCGTCCAACCGTCCTCTCGACCGCAACAATGTCCAATCGATCCCGAGCCTCACGATTGCTTTCTCAGCTCTCCCAGATCCGTGTCTGTCGTCCGTCCCGCCTTGAGAATCATCAGGTTGTGCGTAGCAGGTTTTACTCGACCGAGAACCAGGGTCCGCGCTTCATGGACGCAACGACGAACGGCGTGCAGACGCCTCCCTCCGACGCCTCGCGAGAGGCTGCTTCTGCCTCTGGCCCGCGGAAGCTGAAGATTCTGATGCTGCATGGTAGGATTACCCTTTCTTTCCACCCCAAGTTCTTCAGCTTTTCCATCCCCCTAGTCCAGTCCAGTCTCGCTGACACACCAGACAGGATACACACAATCCGGGCCTCTCTTCCACGCCAAAACCCGCTCCCTCGAGAAGCTCCTTGCGAAAGCCTTCCCGCCCGCGCCCCCACCACCACACAAGCCCTCCGCCCTCTCCAAGATCTATCCCGGCGGTCCCCAGCTCTTCTATCCCACCGCGCCCATCCGCCTGCTCCCCGCCGACATCCCCGGCTTCTCTCCCGACGCCCCAACCGATGACTCCTCGCCCGCCCCCGACGCCTGGGGCTGGTGGAAGAAGGACGACGCAACGGGAGGCTACGCCAACCTCGAGGAGGGCCTTGACCGCATCGCCGAAGCGATCAAGGAGGCCGGTGGCATCGACGGCGTGATCGGCTTCTCGCAAGGTGCCGCGGCCGCGGCTATGGTGGCCAGTCTGCTACAGCCCGGGCGGAAAGAGGCCTTCGACAAGTACCGCGAGGCGCACCCGGACGCGTTGGCGTATCCGCGCAGCTGGGAGGGCCTGCGGGAGCTGCATCCCCAGGGGCTCAAGTTCGCGGCGGCGTATAGTGGCTTCTACGCGGGGAGCCCGTGGTATACGGCCTTCTACGAACCGAAGATCTCGTGCCCCGTTCTGCATTTCATTGGGAGCTTGGATACTGTGGTTGAAGAGAGCCGTAGCTTGGAGTTGGTTGCGGCGTGTGAGGAGGGTACGGGGAAGACGGTGTACCACCCCGGCGGCCATTTCGTGCCCGTGAGCAAGGAGTGGGGTGCGGTGCTCGTCGGCTTTATTAGGCAGTGTCTTGAGGTGAAGCAGGAAGAGAAGCTGGAAGATGTGGATATGCCTTTATGATGAGTGGAATCCTGTGTAGCATGCCGTTCCGCGTCACGAACATACATGAGAGAGAGACATGAGTTGTAGATCTCAGGCACCATTTTTTTGGGATTTGCATGAGAAAATCTAGAAAGTAGACTAGTATACAGAGCGCCGCAACATAGAATATTAGAAATACTATGTATTATCAGGCAATTTCCCGCCCTCTACTGCGCCTTCCCAGCCTCAGTCTTCGCCTTCGGCGCCTTTGCTGGCTTGGTTGGTTGGATTCTGGCCATCATTTCCTCCTTAGTGATCAAGTGATCAATCCGCTCTAGCAACCCAAGCAAACTCTTCATATTCCCGCTCCACTCGTTCAACACATCATCCGCATCTCTCGGCTTGGCAAAGTTCACAATCCGCGCTGGGCGGTCGATCTTCGCATATACTGTCTTGGCAGTTACCAGTTCGCTGATGTATTTTTCAGTCTCGTCCTCTGTCAAGTCGAGCAGTTGGGTTAGACGCGGCATCTGGATGCGAGTGTAGTATTTGGCCACGACGCGGACGTTGTGCTCAATGACACGCTTGCGAAGATCTTCCCATCGCTTGTATGCCTTGGGATCTGCAGATTGGCCGGGAGCAGCGTCGAAAACATCGGTGCTGCAGAGATGAGGGCCGAAGAGCTTGGCTACTTCAGGCCATCGCATGAGTTCGTGCACTGTAAAGAGCTTAAGTAGTTGAGCATCGAGGGGAATCTGTGAAATGCGTGCATCTCTGTGGATTCGGTGGAGGAGATCGGATTGTTCGTTGTCGTACGGAGCGAGGATGACATAGTAGATGATTCTTTGCAGACACTGGAGAGATCAGACTATGCCGATGATCGAATTGAGAGGAACTTACTGGTTGGAGCTTGGCAGGATCTTCCTCAACTAACTCGGTATCCAGGACTTGCCTATAATGCTTGCACGCGTCCAGATACTTGTCATCATGCTTCGCCAACGTGATTTGCTGCTCGTAGTATTGCAGCTTCAAATCCGTGACATCATCCTCCACTGGCTCTGGCACCTCCTCACCCTTCTCCCTCCTCTTCTCACGTGCCGCCTTTTCCTTCTCAATCTCCTCTGGTGACTTCTTTGGCTTTCGCGAAAGATACTTCGTGCTGATCTTCCTGCTCAGAATGCCAGCTTGTGTCCAGTCTTCATTCTCTATGCATAACGCGACTTGTGCCAGAATAAATTCTGTCTTTTCTCGCCTCTCCATAGATCCAAAGGTTTCAACCTGAAGTTCACACAAGATATCCATAGCCCCCTTCAGGTCGCCTTGCCCCTTCTTGATGTCCGAGAGGATCTTCGTTACACGCGCTCGCTCAACTTCGACAAATATTTTGCCTTCGGTGACGGTTCGCAGTGTTTCAATGACAGATAACTTTGTTTCCAGGTTTGGCGTCGAATCCAGGAAACCCATCACTACCTGCACCATCTTCGTGACAGCTTGTTTGAGTTGGCCATGCTTCTTGGAAAGCAGCAGGACCTGCTCATTTAGCAGGCTCCAATCGCCCGAATCCTTGCAGATTGTGACTATTGCGATGAGGATTCGAGACGTTGATGCTAGATCTGAAGCCTAAGAGAGACGTTAGTTGTGTGCGAAAGCTGGAGAGGCTAAACTGACCTGTCTGGTCTGTTTCTCTAATACAGTGAGCTTCTCAATAGCTCCTTGCACATTCGTCTGCGAGAGAATAGATATCAGCTTGCGTCCCAAAGGCGACAGGGCCATGGTACTATACCAGAGCCAGCGACTCTGCTTCAGGAAGCTGTTTGTCAACTTCCTTAGAGAAGTCCTTGTCAGGCTTGAGGACCTGGCCGTCGGACATGGTGGTGGCTGTGAAGGGGGGCGATTAGTTTAGCTTCGGAGGGTAGAGGCACGACGGCGAGTTGGAGATGGAGACCGTCGTGGTGTTGATGAGGGTGGTGACAAGGGATTGAAGATGGAGTCGTTGATCTTGAATCCCCATGTTTAGGTAGTGAGCTTTACGCGGCGAGCTCATCATGCGTGTTGGGTCGCTCCCGCTAGCCGTAGCCGCGCTTAGCCTTATTCGAGGTTAGTCTTCCTTGCAAGTTGCCAGGCGTTGTCCAGCTACCAAGCTCGTCACCCTTTCAATACGCACAACATTCTGAATTTCTGTTCTTGACAACTGTTTCTTTCGAAAAGCGTGACCATGATTTACACCATATCATTTTCTTGAACACCGTCCTAATAAAACAGTAATTGAATGTGGACCCATTCCTATCTCCACCGCATGGTCCTTGATCGTCAACCTCTCAGCTCTAGTGTTCTGAGAATCGCATCCCATTGAGCCCAAATGATCCGGGTTATATGTGTCCATCTACGGTGAAATCTATTCATTGATAAACGAGTCGATTATGTGACAGGAAGACTTATGGCAATGCTTTAACCCGTTCCATTCAGATTCTGTTTTTCTTCGCAAACATCTCTGCTGCTCTGCTCAGCTGCCCTCGAAGTAGGACTTAATGCTAAGCAATTGCTTGAGCTAGTTATCTAAACAATAGCGGCACTTGTGTATTACCAAAATGTTCAACTCCCAAAATATTCCTTCCACACTATCATTATCTTAGGTTCTTCCTCCCCACAGCCTCATCATCTTAAGGAAAGTAGTAAATTTATCGATAAATTTGGAAAATCAAAAAGACAAGGAGATCCAATATCTATTCGTGAAATCTGCTTTATTTGTTTAGTCTCAGATGTGCTTGGCTTCTTCCTAAGGTCCAAACGTCCAAAAGTACGGGTGTAAGAACTCGCTAAGTCGTAGGTAGTCACATGCCGCAAAACACACCAAAAATATCCAAAAAAAAACGAAACGCAACGCAAAAAAGATGAGCGGATCTGAGCAAGAACTCAGGGTCGTGAACTCAAGAGACGACTCTCTGACGGGGAGTCGAACCCCGATCTCCCGCGCTTTGCCAGTTGGATGACAAGCGGAAATCATGACCGTTAGACCATCAAAGATGTGATTGTTATTCTGATATCCCCATCGGTGTCTATATCCCTCTGCGCTTGACCCCAATTGATCGGTTTTATTTACTAAATAAAGCCGCCTCCACAAGATCGGGATCCTTAATCGCTCGGTACCTTGGTTATTCGGGCCTCATACATCGCTCCTTGAGATTCGTGTTGCGATATCCTCCAGTGTCTTTCTCTTTAGTGTGGGGACACTGGGGAGGTTATCTTAGGTAAGGTGCCTGGATACAATCTTTTTCAAAGGTCTATTTACGCATATCCAGATCCCCGCATCACTTTGGCCTTGAGTTGGTGAAACTCAATCCCGGAAAGCGAAATCTTTTAAGTTTGAAGTCCAGTGTGCGCTGCACGCAGCAACCATCAAATCAAATGCAGGCAGCAGCCCAGCCCGTCAATCAGCCCTTCAGTCGAGTGGTGTTCAATCGGTTACTGTGCCTCATGCTGCAGCGCAATTCAACAGTGCTTTATTCCCTTTCGTGAACGAATGGCCTTTCGGCTGAAACATGCCTTCTATTCTATGTCTCTTCTCGCCAGATTCTTAGGCCACCTCAATCCCGACACTCGACAAGCCGTGAAACTTATCAAATAACTGATTTACCGGGCGGGAGCCTCCAAATCCAATGATGATAACAAAACTCTGCAAGATTCTTTTGGGCAGCTGCCTTCGTGACTCTATCCGTTCAAGACCAGAAATAATTCCCCGATCCGGGCGATAGCGGCCACATACTGGGCGAGGTATGAAGGTTTTTCCTCATTTGCCTTCGGGCTACAAGACGTCTCGTGGCTGACATGTTACACTTAGACTATTCAACAATACCTTTCTATCCAGCAGAATTACGGAGGGCATTGGAGAATTTCGAAGCTCCTTACTCGATACAGTGTCATTGAGATACTTTACTTGCAAGAGGATTGCAGTGCCCCACTTCAACTGTCGGCGTCTAGTTATATGCAGCGGTTCCGCTTTACCTTTCTAATGCCAAACCGTACTCTCAGTTGGAATGCTCTTAGTACGTCTCAATTCGTGTAGCTTTGTCGCAGCGAACGCTCATCAAGGAATTCCAGGGCAGACATTACACAACGCTGACTATCTGCTACAGAGCGATTCAGCAAGGGCGTGAAGGATACGCTATACAAACAGTGTGACGAATAGTTCAAAAGATCTCGGAAACCGGACAAAAATAGCAGGTAGAGAACGTGAGTATACAGCTGCTCATATCTGACCATATACAGCTGATGTTGTAGGAGTTCAAGCACAGATGGGAAAGGATATTGCCGAGCGTTATGAGCAGCTGAATGGCAACTTGCATAAGCTTGAGTCTCCTATCATGCAGATGGAAGATTGAATCACTATTATGAATGATAGTCTCAAGTGTGAGCTTCTCATCTATTCTCACAATTCTCAGAAAAGGAGAGGAGAGAAGTCTTCCGGTGCATGTCGCAGAACTTGTTACCAAGATCGGACGAATGGCTCCTGAAAAGCCCCATCTTTATAGAATGGGGACAATCAAGTGTATCCTCGATATTTTGGCTCCATGGCATTGCTGAGAAACATCTTGAAGACTTTAACATTTGTTTGACGTGGTGCTGACTAGAATGTAGCTGGTCCCTGCAAGACAGGACTTGTGTAAGTTGTCCTTTAGAAGGCTTCCAAGCTTCTGAGCCACTGTAATTGTCCCTTGTATTGCTTGATGGTATTTTGACACATCACTGATAAGAGGATCCTTGCCAGGCCCAGAGTCCATTAATATTAGCACTGATACCTCTTGTATTCGCTTTACAGCGGCTGCTATCCATACAGGAGCTGATCACAGCCGTATCTACATAGGTTGTCAGCGAGCAGCAGTCTTTAATGAACTCTGATGGAAGCTCTGAGAGTGACGGGGCATTATCTTCAGATGCCGAAAGCGAGAGTCATCAGGTAGTGTCCTCCGATGATACTTTGCGACTATGCCGCAGCTTTTTGGTCCTAAGTTCAAAGACTAGATAGAGCTTTCCGTTTTGCGCACCTATCTGTAGAATATGGACTAGAAGCGAATGAGATAAAGACGACGCACTCAAGCGGGGCAGACTAGACCTTGATTCTAGGAGCCAGGATGTAGTCTGTACGAAGTACGTACAGTTGTGTTAACAGTGTTATGGAACGGGGGAGGTGAGCATAAGAGAGTTCTTGCGCCTACGTGTTTAGATTTATGCATGTGTCTGTGGAGAAGCTATTAGACCTTTTCTACATCAGGCTTTTGGGCTGAGGAGCAGTCAAGGCATGATAAACGTGCATAAAGGAAGGAAAAAATGATAGACATTTCAAGTATCCTCCGCACTTTGAACCGCTTCCGGATCCCGTTAGTAGACAGAAAGATGCATGACACTGCTAGACCCATCTTTTATCACAGCCACAGCAGTTTAAGTCTGAAAGCCGGGCTACTTGGACAGGTGTGTAAAAATTCAATGATGAGTCTCTAGCCCCAGACCCCCAGTTTGCTGATCTTGATCTTCTTCATCGCTTTTGGGGTTTACGTATGAGGAATGAGAAGGCCCTCGCATTTGCATTTCTTCGAAGTCTGAATCCTGGCTTTTAGCATCTCAATAGGCTTTCAGTATTGAGGAATACTGAGGATATCTTGAATATCCACAGCAAGATTGTTATCCTTGATATTTTGCCGGAAAGGAGGTGGAGCTCAACTTTGAAAAGTTCCATTGAGAAGAAAGGACAAAGGGAAACGCCTTGGCTTATGTACATCAAAACATGAGACGCGCTTTAAAAGCAGTAGTGAAGAGAATTTATATAGAAAGTTGGGATGGAGTTCTTTTGAATTGGAATTTCCGGTTTGCCTTCATGAATAATCAAATCCAGATAAGAAACTATCATCTTTTTCACATAGAAGACGATCTGAGGGTTTTGATCTTGAAATTAGGTCTGAACATTCTGCCAGTCTCTGAGGATACACAAAAGTTTAGCTACTCAAGGTACTTTAGGTAAGGTAAGGTAAATAACAACTTGATATCTTGTTCTCGGTAAAACTCAGGGGCTAGTCACGTGCCAATTCCTAAAGCGGATATCTTTTGTAAACACCATTAACCGTTCGTGAATCCTACATACGGGAACCGTCAATTAGACTCGTCTCTTGTATGAGGCAGAACTGATTACAGTGCAGAATGAAGCAGCGTATATAAGTACCTACCTAGGTGTCTACCTAGTAAGTCAAGGGGAGCCCCTTGACCTAGTACTAATTAGGCAGGTCCACCTGTCTTACGTGTATTATGTCCACGTGATGTCCCACCTCTCGTCGAGTATGCTCCATCTACCTAGGGACCTTCACCTCAATCTCCATCTCTCAACTTTAGGAATCATGACGTTGAAGACTCCCTTTGGCCGCGCTATGCGCGAGACTCATTTCAACTTCTCGCCTTCGTACACTCCTCTAAATCACGGCTCTTACGGTGCTTATCCACGCTCTGTCCAAGCCCAACAAGATGCCATCCAAAGACAGCTTGCCGAGCGCCCGGATACCTTCATTGTTTATGAGCTGCCCAACTTGATTGATAAATCCCGAAGAGCTGTGGCACCGCTCCTCGGCGTCCCAGTGGACGAAGTGGTATTCGTGCCTAATGCGACAACAGGGGTCAACACCGTTCTTCGAAATCTGAAGTATGAGGAGGGAGATGTGATTGTGCATTTTAGTACCATTTATGGGGCGTGTGAAAAGACTATTGCCTCCATTGGCGAGATGACGCCTCTGGTTCCCGTGTGCATTCAACTGGAGTATCCGATTGAGGATGCGGAGATTCTAAAGAGGTTTAGGGACACAGTTAGCCAAGCGCGGAGAGAAGGAAAGAATGTCAAGCTAGCCATGTTTGACACTGTTCTGACATTTCCTGGTGCCAGGATGCCGTGGGAGGATCTGGTAAAGGCATGTAAGGAACTGAGGGTTTTGAGTTTAATTGACGGTGCTCATGGTATTGGGCATATCGATTTAACACATCTGGGGAGCGTGGGGCCGGACTTCTTTGTCAGCAATTGCCACAAGTACGTCTTTCATAACTCTTCCCACTTTCTATGAGTATTAAAAGCGTCTAGGTGGCTCTATACTCCTCGCGGCTGCGCAGTCTTCCATGTACCAGCTCGCAACCAACATCTTATACGCACCTGTCTGCCAACTTCTCATGGGTATCAATATCCATTCGAAAAACCTGAGCCAACTGGAAAATCCCCATTTGTTCATCTCTTTGAGTTTGTAGCCACTATCGACTACACGCCATACCTTTGCGTTCCTGCGGCCATCGAGTTCCGGGAAAGAATCTGCGGGGGTGAAGAAACCATAAGAAAATACTGTTGGGAAATCGCACGCGTTGGGGGAAGAAGAGTTGCAGAGATCCTCGGAACATATGTGATGGACAACGAAGGCAGTACGCTTTCAAAGTGCTGTTTCGCTAATGTGAAACTGCCATTATTTTTCAAGCTTGACGGAGCCCTTCAACAGAGAAAGCAGTTCAGTGTTGGTGAGGCGGGTAAGATTCAGAAATGGCTCAATTTTACAGCTGTCAAGGAGTTTGATACATATCTTCAGATCGCCTTCCATTCCGGAGCGATGTGGGTAAGACTCAGTGGTCAGATATATCTTACGTTGGAAGATTTTGAATGGATTGGGTTTAAATTAAAAGAGTTATGTGCCAGACTAAACAAGGATGAAGTTGTATTCTGAGTTGTTCAGATGATATACCCTTCAAGAACTCTTGACTGCCGGGGAGTTAGATATATATATAACAGTCTTGTGTAAATGAACTCAACCAAATAATTGGCAACGAGACAGAACAGGTACCTTACCATATGGGCTCCGCCAAGACCACAATTAGGAGATGTGGGGATCTAAATTCAGGGGGTAGCACTAGCGAATCTGTATGCCTGAGGCATGATCGGCATCAAAGCACTCCGCGGTTGCATCGTCGCGTTCACACCTTCACTACACCGCTAACTTGAGCACGACATAGACACAGTGCCCAGTGACTCTGTTTTTTAACCTCACGATGAATAATAGTCAGGAAGTGCAGAGGGCTTTGACTTTAATTCGTTCTGTTCCTCTTACTCCCCCTGAGCATAAGCTGCTTTCATGCTTCGTGAGAGACGCTGTCGACCCCAAAGCTGCAGCCCTGTATGTCCTTCAGCAAGCTTCACAAGGAGACACAAAGGACATTGAATTTGAGTTACGTCACATATTAACAGAGTGGAAGCAGTTAGTAAAACGATGTCTGTTTTCCATTCCTTCTTGCCTTTATTCGAACTACGCTGACCGCGATGGACGTCTCTAGTCACATTGCCCACGAAGATATCCACAAATACAAAATTATTGGTTTCTATACGCGATGATAATTGTTGTTGTATTACAAAACAGTCAAGAGAGTGGTGGGATGTGCTTGGTTGGACTCGGACAGGGCCCATTCGTCTTGTTCCAGACGAAGTTATTGCCGGCTTAGACGACGCTGCCCACGTAGGTGGCTCTTCTGCTGGGTATAATTTGTCCATCCTGACCCGAGTATAGGCTTCATTGCGGGAGCTACTCGCTGCCTTTCTTACCGAGGGTCACCTTCGACGCTTGATAAGGTCCTTGGACTTGCCATCAGACGATATTAATCAGCTCAAGAACACTTTGACACTACAAGAAAGTGTCGCAACTCTATTTATAAATGGGCAAATTAAAGTTGAACCAGAGCGTGTTGCTGACGAATCAGCTGATGACAGCATGGAGACGAAAGGCCTGGTATGCAATCCGTACATTTCAGTCATAAGCCTACGCTGATCTTCTTAGTATGAACTGACGATGGTAATGCCCCGCCCTTTCCCTGTACTGAAGAGCAAGAAAGGGCGGCGTCTGTATGCTAACGACAACCTCATTATCTCGACCACCGACGCCAAAACCATGCCTCTCCCAGACTCTTTTCTTCTTGCTCTACGTGCCCGCTTTTGCAACTCCCTACGATGTCTTCAAATAGAAGATGAGATGCAGCTCGGATGGCCTGAAAATACACTTCGGCACAAGTTTCAAAGAATTTGTCGCAGGATGATTGAACCGGCCGTTCCTCTCCTCAGGCACTCATGGCTTTATCTTCCCCGGTCATTTCGAATCCTCACTTATCGATTGCTCTTGAATGTGGGCGTCAGAATCTATGGGAAACAGCTTGCTTGGGTCCAGCGTGTTCCTTTTGGCTTATATATCAAGCATGGCCGCGGCAATATTGTTTCTAAAGGAGAAGCGCCCGCATTAAGACTCATCGAGCAGTATGCAGATATCCCGGCGCCGAAGGTTATAGATGTTCTTACTGTTGAGAACTACACATATCTTGTAATGACACGCCTGCCAGGCGTGCCTCTCCTGGAAGGGCTACCTCGAATGTCGTACCCAGAAAGGACACAGCTGGCTCTCGATCTCCGGAATTGCTTCTCTCAGTTTCGACGGATCCCGAACCCGAACTCCACGGCGATCTGCAATGCGAACGGGGGGCCCGTGTTCGACTATCGGCTTCCAGTGAGTTCAAAAACAGCGGGCCCATTCCAATCTGAGGAGGAGTTCAATAGATTTCTTATCACGCAGCCGCGGCTAAAGTCTGCGATACATGACCGCTCCCATAAAATATATTTCTCGCATGCGGACCTGAGTCCTACCAACATTCTCGTAAGTGCTGGGAAATTGTCAGGCTTGGTTGACTTTGCTTGTGCTGGCTTTTATCCAGAGTATTGGGAGTATACCAAAGGGGTTAATGGACACTTCGGTCCGGACACTTCATTTATTGACCTCTTGTTCGAAACGTTCGAGGGTTCATACGAGGAAGAGTTAAAAGCAGAGCAGAAGCTCTGGGAGTTTGTAACCCCTTGGTAATAGGCTAATATCGAAGCGCTTGCTGATGCACGGAGAATAATAAATGGCTTCCACTTAATCCTGTCGTTCGAGGAATGGCGGCTCTTGTGAGGCTCACACTTCATAAGCAGATAGATAGACACTGCTACAGGTGGTTGCAGGCGTTTATGCTGCCAGTTTTCTGTACATGGTTTAATTGCTAATGATAGTAGTACCGCGTTGGACATGCTTGTAGCGATAAAATTGATTCGACCTCGTCTGTTCTAAGCTGCTCGGTGAGAAACATGTTTCATTCATCACACCTTGAAAGTTTCAGGCCTAATCGCACACTTCGATATGTCTAGTGCAGATATTACTGCCACGATGGAAATGTGCGATATATAAGGTAGCGACCGAAGGAGTTCGCTTTTTCTACCAGCATCTCTTCTTAAAACCACATTTCATTCCACTTCACATTCAAATTATACGGTCAAAATCAGAGATTCAGCTGACCATTTCGTCTTCGCCATTTTGTTGTATATAATATATTATACTGGTCAGTTGATTTTCCTTGACACCACAGCCCATCATGGCTAAGTAGTGACAGCATCTGTTCATCATTATGGAACCCCCTTATGAGGACGGTGGAATCTATATCATCCTCACAACCATCGGGATAGATCGGTGGCACTGGGGGATCTACGTTTCTGTCTCTGACACTTACGGGATGGTCTACCATGTAACGAACCGCAATGGTCAATGGGAGTTCCAGGACCACATGACGGAAAATGTGGTCGATTCTCTAAATATCATAGCAGCGCTTCAGATAGGCGGCGGTATCGAAGAACAATGGGCCGAAGCAGTCCATAATATTCTCATAGCTGTCCCTGTTATTGCCGACGGCGGGCTCGATCCTAGATGGAGACAGAATTTCACATGTCGAGTTTGGGTTCTCGAGGCAGTGGAGCGCCTACGTCTGGCAAATCTGGTTCCCGATGAGCCTGCTCTAGAGGTAGAGGAAGATGCATTTAATGCTGCTAGAGCCGCCAGCTCGAGTGGAACAAGACGGATGGTTATGTCTCGTGGTGTAAAAGCTCAGAGGCTCCGGAATTGAATGCGTCCGCCTTGTCTTTGACTATTAGGATTGTTATCTCTTCGTGTTTCCTTTTACACACAACTGTTGCCCGCCCACCTTTCCTCTGATCCTTCCCGAATTGCGGCATCTCATTTGGGTTTTTATCCAGTCTTAGTCTACAGCTGTCACTGTTTCAAATCGTTACGAGCGTACTACACCTCCCTTCTTGACGCACTTGAAATCTAGGGCTATAATTAAGGTTTAGTTGCTATCACATTGATCGCATAATTCGGCATGTGCCAGCTGCGCGCCGAGTCAAGATGACTATATGTATACATAAGGTATACTGGGATCAGGCGAGATAGCATAGCGTTTTGACGAATGACTATCCGGTTAGAAACCCAAGATACCTCTCCCTCACTCAATCACGGATACAGATAACGATATCTCTCCTGCCAGATACTTGACGCAAACTGCTGATATTTGTTCGCGGCTTTGGTTCTTTCTACTTATACATCAACCACCCACCATCTCACATCCAATCATACACAACTCCCTTCTCTTTACACCGTGCATGCTTTCTTGTGCCTAGAAAGTTGCTTCCCTTCTTCTTCCAGGCCCAAGAGAAAACGAATAAGAAAAAATGCAGAAGGCATATAAATGCACCACAGACGCAATGCAACAAGGCAAAAGCAAGTGCCACGGATGAAGGAAATAGCTCACAGAGCAATAAGGACCAGTCGGTTTCATTTCCCCTCTGCTCCGCTACATACACCAGAGCGCAACAGAAACAAGGAGATGAATGAATATTATGCAGGTGAAAGTGGAAGTATATACAATGCAAGCAACCCACTCCTCGCTCCCTCAAAAAGCCACATCATGGAATCAAAGAGCCCATTTTTTACAGAAGATCCCACAACCCCAAGACCGCGCCCCTTTTGGTAACCGTGGTTTCGTTCAGGCTCCCGTACATTGAGCCGTTACCCAGCTGTAGTGCGAACCCAACCAGGTTCGCCGAGCTGCCGTCCCCGAGCGTCACGTTCAGCGCGTCGCCATTCGTCGCGCTTGAGTTGTCGAAGAAGTGCTGCAGCTGTACCTGCGCTGCGCTGGCCACGTCCAGCCCCACCTGTTCCAGCAGGAACAGGACCGCGATTCGGGCAAAGTCCAACACCTGTTGCGTGGCATCAAAGCGCGCTTGGAAGAACAACGACGTCGTGGTGATTGGCACGGTGGCGGGTGGTGAGGCAGCGTCGCCGGAGGGTCGAGACTCCCCGTTGAACGTCACAAGCGCGTTCTCGGACACGCATGTCAGATTTGCTGAGTTGAAGCGCGCGAGTACGACGGACGAGGAGAGCGGGATGCTGAAGTTAGTCTGCGCGGCGGAGATCAGGCGCGGGATGGAGTCGCCAAGGGTGATGTCTGGCGTCGAGGAAATGGTTGTGGTGGTGCAGCCTGTGGTGCCGCTCACGGTGCAAGTTGGCCCGGTGAAGCCGTTTATGCATATGCAGGAGCAGGTACCTGTGGAGAAAACGGAGGTGCCTCCATTCTGGCATGCAGTGCTGGGATCAGATGCGCACCGTTGGGCGGATCCGGACGAGGTAGAGTGAGTGGGATCTTGTTTATGAACAACCAAGAGCTCAATAGGAACAACGACTGCGGCGACTATGGCGATTACGAGTATTAGGAGGACAATAAGGAATCCCCATACGGGGAGGCCGCAGCAGCGTCGTCGACGTTTGGTGGACACTTCGTCTTTGTGATCGCCGGTCAAGGGTTCAGGTGTGCGGTTATAGGCGGATGGCCACGAGGATGCTGGGCGCGCTGTATTTCCCCGACTTGGGAGTGCGATACTAGGGGATGGAAAGGCAGCAAGCATCCCGGAAAGGCCAGAATTATGTCTGCGATCTAGGTTTGTTAGTTGTGGTTTGGTGTGATGCCTTCTGATCTACTTACGCTCATTCAAGTTCTTCTCCTTGATGTCAGCCACCGGTGGGAAATCATTAAGATCATGTATGCGACTCCCTGGTCTCTTTCCCCGATCTATCATTGAAGCCAATACTGTGGCTCGTCGAATTAGGTCAGGTAAACTTGTCAAGCTCCCTCTTGCTTCTGCATCGCGTACAGCATCAAGATTCAAGCGTGGTGGCCGTTTAAGCTCCGATAGTCGACTGAAACCTGGGCCTGGAGCTGGATTCAGGTCAGATGTTAATCCCCTAGACAGTGGTGTATTTGCTGGACTGTTAGCTCCCAGCCTAGCGTTGACATTTGGGCTTGCTGTTCTGTTTTCCAGTGCCGATACAGCATCGTTGGCACCTGCCAACCCGATCCTGGCTCCTGGAGGCACTGAATCTTCTGAACGTAAAGCCGAATTGATGGAATTTGTCGCAAGTGGGGAATCTGCACGCCCAATCATAGGCCACATGGTTTTCTTTTGGATATCTTTCAATCCCGCAAGTGTCGAGTCTGCCCCAGCGACAGCTCCAGCAGCGGCACCATCAAGTACTCCCATCTTCTCCAATTTCAACTTCTGCTGTGGGTTGACGGATGGCGGCTGCTCTGCCCGATCAGAAGCTTTGACCGTCGTGATCACAGCAGGTTTCGCCCGCTTCCCCAGACTCGCGCTACGAATCAATCCTCTGTCATCATTATCGTCGGTATTCGATCCCCTTGATTCACGATCTTCCTCAATTGTCTCGTTCACATAGCTGGTACCATAGCCTCGAGCGTCATCGTAATTATTGTCTTGATCATCATAATCATCATCATATTTTGGGGAGTTGTCGTCCCAAGTCGACGGTATCGCTGCGCTCGACGCATATGAGCCATGAAGGGTACGGGAATCACTTGATGGTTGCGACCTTGGACTTTCTTCTGGAATCGGCGATATGAGTGACCCTTGTGAATAATACGAAGAAGCAGCTCGTCTCACTGGTGGTGGCGGTCCTAAGTTAGCTGTTTTGCGTGGTGGACCAACAACTGGAGGAGGCGGGGGCATCGGTAAGGGGAAGTCGGGAATCGACCCAACTGACGAATTGGTCGATTGTCTCGACGCTGGTGTTGACGGCGACAGGACTCCGGATGAACTGTTATCATCGATGGTAGGTCTCAATGGACTGTCCTCACTAAGATTATTCTGTTCGGCCTGTTGGGGCCTATATCGAAAGGCAGGTGTGTGTTCCTGTACTCGTGATGAATCAAGGATGGAAGGGACACGACTTGGCCTTGGCGGGCGTTGTGGTGGATTCTCACGCCCTGCTGGTGGTTGGTATGGTTGGTTGTCTGTCAGATTCGGCGCTCCCCCAACTGCTCCAGCCAACGGCCATTGCGGGACCTGCGTTGGCCTTGATATCGCAATGCCAATTGCGCCTTGTGCGTTTTTCGACCCTGCGAGCGCTGCTGGCATTTGCGGCCGCGGTCGATTCTGTGGCGGTGGGGTAATCTCAGGCGGCAAGCCTGCCTCCGCCCTCTCTCTTGCTCTTTGCACAGATCCCGCCCCGCCTCCAGAGCTGGGTGGTGCTCCCCATTGCTGGCTACTCATTTAGGCGATGAGAACTGAGTCTTGGGAAAGTGTCGAGGTCTGGCACCAATAAGTAGCTGCGTGCTTCTTGCGTGGCCCAGTCCAGCAACTTGGATCCTCTGTCGTTACCGCGTTTTCACATGCATGAAGCCGTTGGATAATGGGAATAATATATGCTGTCAGCCGCAAGACTTCCGAATCCGTGTAACCCGAAATATGTCGACAATAGACTGCCCCGCCGCTCGACCAGTAAGCAGATATGAGGTATAATGTAGTGATAGAGAATGATCAGCGGTACTGAGCTTTGCAGTAGAGATGTTGGAATGACCGAACGTTCGATTGGTGAATGGTAGACCGGCTAAGTTCTAACGAGCGTGGTGTCGGTCGCTGGGATCCGACAGAAGAATAGACAAGAGATCGAAGGCTAGAGCGACGCGTATGAAACAAGATAGTGCAATGAAGGCCGGCGATGTGTTGAATAGAAATGGCTCGACTGAGCGAGGCCCTGGTGTTGATGTGCGTATATAAAACTCCTCAATCCAGAAACGACTGCACGAAGAGAATCAGTGCCTGACCACAAGAGCGACGGCAAACTGGCCTGTCGGTAAATTCGAGGAAAAAGAAATAGAGACATAGTGAAATTCAGATGGAGACTGCAAATGAGTAGTCAATTGGAAAAACGGGTTGACTGCTCGGGAACCACTTGTGACCGCTAGGTTACTCGATGGCCCAGCCCGGAAAACCAAATTCCATTTCCAATTCTGCTTGCTGTGTCGGCGGGGAATGATTGCTTTAGGATTGCGGAAGCAGTCTTGAAATCATGGACATACACTTGGTGTTTCAAAAAAGCCTACGATGACTGCTCCCTCATGCGAGCGAGATTTCTGGTTTGGAGTCCCGCAAATCTCGAAGTACTCTGGACAATCCTTCTAGGCCTGTGCGTCTTCACCAGTCGTTTTCTTTTCGCATTTGCGCCTCTATGAATTGAATTCGGTATTCGTCTCGAGAAATGACTGTTCCTGATCGGAATATCGTTCGATTACTGACGTTGGGAGTAGGAAAGGAATGCGCTCGTCGTCGCCGCGTTTCACGATGGCGGTGCACCGTGTCGAAGCGGGAGATGGAGATGGAGAGCCTCAAGCCCTGGCGATAAAGCAACAGTGAAGCGCGAATTGAAGGAACGAGATCGAACGCCTGTCGAGTGCATCAATCACGCCGACGTCAGGATCGCTCAGCACAGGTAGATGGACAGACAAGAGGAAGAAGAGAAAAGAATGAGGTTGTCGTCGAGGTTCGGCCGGTCAATCCGCAGGCAAGAAGGAAATGAGCTGAGCGCACGTTTCGGATTGGAATAGATTGCTTTGGACAGTATACCCTGCCGCTGAGCTGCCCGCCATCATCCATGCTGGGGCCAGAGCTTTGAACGTTGGCCATCGGTTTGCTCGCGAAGCACGCCGCCAGAGGTCCCCTCCCTCTCCTTCACCCACACATCCCTTGCACAAGGGGTCTGGGCCAGATGGCCGCCAGTGCGCCACTCTTGGTCTTGGAGGGGTCTCCCACCAGAAACACGCTATATTCCGGGAGGCTTCGTGCATTAGATGGCGCACCATACGGCCCCCGTCCGGGCTCAGGGCAGCGATAGGCTGCTTCGGCCCCTGTGCCCTTGGAGTAGTGGGTTCGCATAGAAAGATATGTCAGGGCGGGACTCAGGACTCAGCAGTCGTCAGGAAGTCTTGCTGACCCCCGTACCTGTTGTGTGATTGGCTATCATCTGCGTATTTGCTATTCTGTCCATTTTCCCTTTCTCATTTTTCTCATGATGTTCTTTCCAATTTATTTTCCTTTTCTTTCTTGATATATCTTGTATGAATGAAGCACTTCGTATAGTGCTGTCGCGGGATGATAGTAGCGCCGGCCTCTTATTAGTTAGGAGCCAGGACTGATACTTTGGCCAATCACTTATAGCGTTGATGATTTGCTGATTTAACTAAATTAGTGCTATCCAGGGTAGTGCCTTGGGGCCGCTGTCAGATCTTTCCGACGGACCAAACGAGACGATCGACTCTTCTTTCTCCTCTTTACTCCGTCTTGATCATTGCATAAGGAATCACAACCCGCGAGTACTCCATCTGCCTCATACATACTGTACGCTCTGCGCCGTTGCACAGTTATCCTCCCCTGTGCGCGGTGCCCTTGTGTGTCCAGTGTGGTCTACTCCGTACGTTTCAGGTGATCATGGATATCCTGTTCTGCAAGGTTCAGTCGGATTATTGTTATCTCGTGGGCCGTGTACCAGGGTTTGGTCACGCCACATACGGATATCTCCCGCAGAGAAATCCTAGGTACGAGGAAGGTTGGAACAAAGGGGAGAGGGTCTTTTAGTATCTCTGTCTCTACACCAAAGTCAAAAGTCAACCGCATTTGCAAGATCCATCTTTCAAGATACACAATCTGCGTGTTTTAACGGAGCTTGCTGACACGCTAACCCCGTCCTTCTATAGCCGACGATTAACGGGATCGCTCATCTTAAAGCGATGATCGTTTAAGTCACCCAAAACTGAAAACCGATACACTGTACTTCTATATATCAAAGTGGCCACGGCATTTGTTAGGCTTCTTATAATAATAAACAAATCAGCGATTCCGGTCAGTCGTCCTCACTTTGCTAACAGAGAATATCTGCTTGACAGCATAATCACACAGCCCCGTTATTCCACCATGTACCGAATCCTTTTGGGGTGTCCGAGGCATGACATGGCTAGAACAGTGTTCAGAACATCGTCTCTGTTTGAGGTCTTTGTTTAAAAAGGCGCTGTGCCCAGCGATCGCTAAACTCGGTCTTGGCTGCTCCATCGCGTACGAAGATGTCTGAACTGCCGTTGCGCCACTTCTACAGTACCAACAACGCTTGATTCCGACCCATCGGCATTCAATGTCATCTGCAAATTCTTGGCTTTTGTACAACTTTAGGTCCCCTTTTGGTTGTCGAGACAAAGTTCAGTGTACATACCAAGTCTCAGGAGGCTAACAGTCCTCAGCCTCTTCGAACATGTTGGCTTCCAGCTCTTCCCCTTGGTGGAGATTCCATCTCTGCAAAGATGAAGGCATCACAATTAAACCTCGTCCAACTAGGACAAATTCCTCTGGTAGTAAGACCGATTAGGAACCGCGCAGGCATGAAAGTTACAAGACGAGGCGGGCGCCGATATTCCAAGGAGCTGGCTTTTCCACATGGTTATATGTTTGAACCAGATAAGCCATGGATCTGTATACACATCATATCGGCGGTCAATTAGCATATTGGATAAGTCAAGGTTCTGTAAGTTTCAGAGGATCTACTGTAAAACGCAGGTAGGGAATCGGCTAATTCGGTATTGATAGGGGGCAACTAGTACTTAAGCGAGCGAAAAGGGGCCCCAGTTCTGAAGATGGCCTGTCTATAAGTACCAGAACCTCTGCTTTCCACAATACCGACATCATCCCCAGTTAGTAGGCCCAAATGTTCCTCCCTCGGGGAGCTTCTTCTTCACAGCCGTGTTCAGATAATCCATCGTGCTCCCGGGAGCTCTATTTCCCCACCAATCCGGAAATGTCGTCCCAGTCAGGTTCAGCGCCGCAATGATCACAATCGTGCAGATGGCCAGGCCGACATCCAGCCCCGCGCTTGTGATGTAGTTGTACCGCATCCACCACCCACGCCAGCGGTTGCGGATTACTTTCTGGAACACGAAGCCGACGAGCGACCAGGAGAGGTAGCTAAGCGGCGTCGCTGGTGGTAGCTCGCCCGTTCCCCCAAAGAAGATCGGCGCGCTGAAGAAGCGGATCTTAGATCGTGGGAACATACGCGCTCCGGCGTACGCAAGGAACGGCGTCAGGGACCCGGCCAGCCAGAAGTACTGCAGCCCGCCGTAAATCGCGCCAGTAGAGAAGATTCGTTTGGGGCCGATAAGGCCGAAGATCACTGAGGCCGTGAAGAAGACACGACCGTTAGGACAGGTGAAATTGTTCGCCTGGTCCTCTTGGCAAATTCCGGTGATGTGGCCGAGTGCCCACTCCATAACTGCCAGTTGTACTAGGCAAGACCAGATCGTGGCGACGAGCTGGCCGATGAACATAGGCCGTTGTGGAATCTTGAGGTAGTGGCCTAGCTTTAGGTCACCGAGAAATGCATGCGCTTGGTTCATGGTGATGTAGCCATAGGTCTTGAAAAGCATCATGGCTACAGGGCGTCCGGGCTGCATGTAGCCGATAATGTACTCTGTGAACACGTTCAAGCCGAGATGGATGTTGGTCGTGGCATAGATGATACCAATTGGAATGGTCCAGACAAGAGAAATCAGGAGGCCAATGACCAAGGCCCACCAGGATAAGTGCGTTGGCCAGGCACAGACGGTTGCAAAGCTCAGGCCCGTCATTACGAGAAACAGCACAGCATACCACCAGGAAGGTACACCTTTGTATTTCCGCATCATCTTCGTGTGGTTGTCATCAAGTACACCACGAACCGCTCGGGCTCGAATCCATATTTCCTCACCGTGAAAGAGAATGGTGTGGAATATCACGGCACTTATAGCAGCAAATGACAGGCCGTATGACAGTGAGAAGGTTGTGGATAAGAATAATGGAGAGTAGGCCTGGATTCAGGTAAGACAGGAGCCATAAAAGCATTGATCTCGAACACTGACCTTGTACTTCGCCTCATCCAAAGTATACTCAGGGGTAAGTATTTTGGTGACATTATACAACTGTCCAGTATTGTCATAACCATTTGAATCACTTATTGGTAGATACTCTGCAAACCAATGGCCGCTGAAGTGTATCGCAGCTGTCATGATGATGAACCAGAACACAGTTCCGATAAGGGTGTTCATAATGGCAAAGAATGGAGGAATCAGGGGCGATTGTAGGTTATATCCTATTTCGCATCAGCTAGAAAATGAAGGATACATATACGGTGAGTGTTACCTGTAATTTGTGTCCACTAAGGTCTCACAATGTCAGCGTTCCTGCCATAAACTAACAAATATGAGATAGAATTATGAAGTACGATTTACAGGAACCCAAACCGAGTGGTCAGAACAAGTCTCAGGGCTCGATGACACAGGAGACTTCTGGCAAAGTAGAGAATATATGTGGATATACATACGTCAAACGTTATTGGCAGGAGAGAGATTCCTGTCCAGCCGCCGAAGACTTGATTGATGACCACACTATTTGGCCTGATCCACGTTACAAAGGCAAACACACTGAGGAATTTTGCAACTGTCAACTTGATTAGCGTTGATACATACCACAGCTCAAGTTTGGATTGCGCAAATGAACCAGCTTCTACTTCCAGGGTAATACTTACTATAACCAGGGAACCAGTACCACACAAACGACCCGATGAACATGTAAAAGAAGTATCGATACCGCGAGATAGACCATCCGTTGCTCTTGGCAGGATCTGTCTTGCTATGATCGTGGAGGGCATAGATGAACGCAGTATTCACAAGAGTACGAGGCCAAATCATGGATGCAGGTTCCACAAGATATTTACGCATCAAGCCAGCGATACCAAAACCAACGCATTGCGTCGTGATGGCTAGCAGAATGTTGAAGCCCCAGCCAAAGTTCTGTCCATAAAAGCCTCTTTGAGCAA
The DNA here is from genome assembly GCF_003019875.1 of Amorphotheca resinae ATCC 22711. Lineage (NCBI taxonomy): Eukaryota > Fungi > Ascomycota > Leotiomycetes > Helotiales > Amorphothecaceae > Amorphotheca > Amorphotheca resinae. The sequence goes on from NW_020194480.1 coordinate 1,079,706, forward strand.
CAATGGTGTCGGTAAAGTAGCCGACACCACTCCCAAATGCTGCATTAGCCATGATTACAATCAGCCCATGCTCCTTCATATTGAAGGGTCCTGGATTTAGGTTCCATTCCAAGCCGAGGGTTTTGAAAGTTCGGGAAGGCATAATCTTATGCCAGGCAACACCAAGTGGATATGCAACTAATTGAACCACGATGGAAGTGATTGTAAGGGTAGGCGCTCGAAGAGAGAAGAGAGAGTTCAACCCTGATGCAATAGTGGTTAAGAACATCCCAATAACCCAGGCTCGGATGGTATTGACTGGAAGATCTTCATCATAATTGCGGACAGCCGCCCGGACCTAACAATACTTAGTATTCCAAGATCGAAATTATCCTGATGCGGGGCTCAGAATTCACACGGGAAGATTGGACATACCTCTGGGTAAGGCGAGTTTTCAAAAACTTCATCATATATCTTTGCCTCGGAATTGGGATCACGAGCGTTAACAACATCATCAATCTCGTGGAGTTGCTCATCGTCAAGATTTGGATCCCACCTATGTGCTCTCTCAAACGCTGCCAACTTTTGGTTCGCCTCTATCTCTTGGATGTCTCGAGAGCTTGACAATGCAGTATCCTTTTCGATACTGTCGGGCGATGGAGCAGATCTAATAGTGTGAATTTGAGAGGACTCATCGATTTCATCAGTCGTATCGCTCGTCTCTTTAGCCCTGAATCTCTTCAGAAGGCCCGCCATGTCGGACTGAATCTTTCGACTGCTTGTGAATATAGAATGGAAAGGGACCCGAGAGGATGACGAGATCCATTCTCTGCATATATAGAATCAGAGAATACTTTCACCTTATCTGAATGAGCAATCTATCTACAGTATGTCGGCTGCGGATAAAGGTGTGTACCATGCACTGATAGAGAGCAGTCGTAAGTATCACAGCACAGGCACTCACCCCGCAGGGTTATGTTTCCTTCTCTAGGAAGGTCGTTAACAATGTACCAGGTTTACTGCAAATCATCACCAGAATAAGAGGATCGGGTACCAACTCCGTAACTGCCGTTAAAATATCCGGTTGGTTCACGACCGCTAACGTACCTAGTAGCCCGTGTGATAAAAGAATTAAGGTTTCGGCCAGCGGCTCGAGTCTCGTGTCTTGATATATCGTCTTAATAATTCAACTCTTTCACTGCCCGAATTGCAACTCTATAGATATCCTCTGCGTGCACCTAATCGTATGGTTACCGTATAAAGTAAGTATAAACGCCCATTGTTAAGACCCCAACCCTCTGATGACGGCCAAAAGTCTCTCCGTAACTACTAACTGGCCTTTGATAATATAAGACCCCCTCGCCCCGCCCTACGAAAGAGGTTCAAATCAACACAAGGGCCACATGAGTGGCCCCTTTGCTTACACTTAATTGGGATAACTGTGTAAGTTTACCTAGTTTGTTTGTTTGTCTGTTTGTTTATTTGTTCGTTTGATTCATAAACCGATGATACCGATCTAGGCTGTAGGCATATACAGTAATTTAGAACCTTTAATCCTGTGGACAGATATCCAGAAATGTATCCATCTACTCCATAGATCACTCTCTTTGAGATCTATTGTCCAAACTTTGTTAGCGTCTATAAGTGGTACTTGATTCAAAGAGAGGTCTTTGCTATCAGTGATAGCCTATCACTGATTATATAGGACCTTCTATTGATGGCCTGCTACAAGAATCCATGGAACTCTTAGAACCTGAGAGCCCATATGTTATTAGCCAAGTAAATCGAGGTCTCGCTTCCTTCTACTATGCTAATGTCGTAGGTTTTGGTCAGCATAGCATTTACCTAGTTGTGCAATGTCGACTAGGGCCGTATATCGGCACGAGATATCCTCGTCTCTGTAAACGGCGAGGTCAAAATCAGTAGACAGATTCCTCACCGCAATGTCGGAACTAATTAGATCCCTCTTGGGCCCAGGGATTGTATTGAATAAGTTCGCTCTTGTTGGTCAGCGGGGGAGTCTGAACCGGTGGAAGGGCTCGAGGCTCTAAGATATACGCACAAAAGGTACAAAAGGTACAAAAAGTACCAGAGGAGGGGCTGGGCAGCAGGTTGGTTGGGCTAGCACAGGCTTTGCTGGACATACAACGAATATAGTATAAATATAAATAGTGAATTCACCCGGAAGTAAAGCAATGGTATCGGAACATTTTCATTGTCTGGGAATCTACCTAAAAACTAGCAATCTATATCCTAATTCAATAAATAACCCAATCATACGCCAGACGCCGTACGCCCCCATTCTAAAGCCTCCTTCAAGACAGATTGATGGTCATTCGGAGATCCCACATGGTGCTGACTGTAATTGACACTACCGTGCGACCCTCCATGCCCACATAGTCGTTGACCATCTTCGCCGCCCCTATGCCGAATACTGTATTGCTGAGAAGCTCGAACGTCTCCTTCTCTGGGTCCGTAGTTGCCGATGCCTTTACTGTCACTTGTTTAGACTTGGGGTTCCCCATCTTGACAATGGCTTCCCTAAGAACAGACACCACCTCATCATTCTGGATATTCTGATAGACAATATGCTTCAAATTTGCCAGACGTTGCTTAGCATGATCCTTCCACAAGGCCAGCAGCATCTCGCGTAACGGCACTCCAGGTCTATTTTGCGGCATCTTCGTGTTTGCTTGTAGCACCCCCATGCTCTTGCTTGCTATGTTATAGCCAATTTCGGCGGCACCATACACATCATGAATCTCTTTCCTACTCAGACCTCCCACGTTGTCGAAGACTGAAGGAACAATCCAATATAGGGTCCATCCATCCCCACTTGGCGTCTTGAGAGCTGGATCGATTGTGTAACTTCTGGTGATATCCGGTACAGCACTTCTAGTTCTTCTATCGAGCTGATCCCAACCGTCTGATCTTTTGGCAAGGTCGAGCGAGGAGATATCTCGAATTGGAGAAGGAAAGCCTTGTGTGAAGAAGGAACCTCCGAGACTAAGGAGGGTGACGGCCGCGGCCTTGAATAGCGAGTAACGCATCGAGAAGAATTGAGATGACAAAGGAGGAAATGATGAGAGTAGTAGTGTCACTAGTGTGATAGATAGTGAGAGGGAATGATATAGGAAGACTCAGATGCTTGACTGCTTGAATGCTAGTTGATGAGGCTTTTAAATACATACATACCTTCGATTACCATGTAATGGTGTAGACAGGCAAGCTCCTACACGCCTCGTAGGAATATCTTGTTGCCATCCTCTAGACACTCACAGCCTGGTGTCAAGCTTTACGTAGCATATTCCTGGCGGATTTATGGTAATCGTTCATCGTCCGTACAAATAAGTACATATGTAAAGTATACAAATGGGCCTGTTCCTTCTAGTCACATGTTGAGGTTCACATACCCAATACAGTAATAATCAGCAAATCCTGTCCACAACACCAACACCAACACCAACACCAACCAACTCCAACTCCAACTCCAAACACCAGCCGCAACAACACCAGCAACAACACTGTTCTTTGCGGTGAAAGGACTGACAACCTCGAAGGACCTATATTCTACGCCATCCTTCCGGACTGCCAGTTAGCACTACCCTGGTTGATATATACCAACAATCATCCCCCCATCTATTCCCAAGGATTCTATTTCACCACCGAAGACGCCCCCAACAAACGGCGCGCGGTTCTATTTTTACACCAGACCTCTGTGCAACTGCCCTTTTACCAGAAGAATCCCGTCTCAAGAATCTATAGAGCACTATACACTCTATCTCCCTCTCTTTGCTTTCGCCGTCCGCCCATTACCACAAAATGGAACTTCTAGATCTTCCAACGGAGCTCCTTCACAAAATACTAGTTTATACAGTTCTACTTCGCCATGTGAAGAGATCATTGAGACTTAGACTGGTGTGTAGTAAGTCTCTGGGTCTTAAGCAACTCGATTTCTTTCTGCGATAAACTGACTGACATTTTTGATTTAAAGAGCTATTCTCACATGCAGTGAAACCTGCTCTCTTTGAGTCGCGGCTACTTGACCGATTTCATACCATGAATAGTGGTCACAATATCACAGGCTTGCGTTTCGATAATAGGCACACCGCTGAAGAGTTCTGGCATTCGTACCTTGTTTACCGGGTCCGGAATGAAACCGACCCTACTGTCGCCCATTATGTAGACATCCGTCAGACTGCCGAAGCTGTTTGCAGGGAAATGGGAGCCGATTTACTACCTACTATTGATACTGTATGCTGGCTAGCCCTAGAGCATTCGTTGAGCTGCCGCAATCGCCGCCATTACTGGGAGCCACGCGACCCACGGCCTGGGGACTGTGCAGGATCAAACCCTGGAGACAATCTTCTCTCCACTGCCGCCTATTTTAACCTCATCCCTCTGGCTAAACAGCTGTTACTAGAAGGCCACTGCCCAACCAGCCGCGGTGCCTCCCCGACCGATGATGACAGGCTCTTTCCGCCGCCGATGCAGCTTGCTGCGTTGGCGGGAAACACTGAGATGCTTGAGCTCTTCCAGCAGCATATCCCCGAGAATGAAGAGCTCCCTACTAAATATGGGTCGAACTGGCATGGAAAGATTGCGGCATGTTCACTTATTGGGGCTGTTCGTCGAGCAGATATGGAGATTCTAAAGCTTGCGCTATATCCTCCATCGCGCTCAACGCCAAACAGCACTGACTTACAAGGCCAGCCATTTGGGCATGTTGATCCATCCTCGTCAGTTGGTCGGATGATGATTGCTGCCAGGTACCGTGCCAGATCTCCTGAGGTCCACGCGTATCTCCTAGAGTGCTTAGGGGGAGAGATTAAGCTCCAAGACTTGAGTGACGATCTAGAGAAACACGCTGGGGCCGGAAATCTGACCATGGTCCGTTATCTTCTTGACATGGGCGTGCCTATGACCACTCCACGAGGGTACGAAGGGTGCAGAGGATTAACTAGTGCACTAGTTGCAGCTTGTTACAGGTGCCATGAAGATGTGGTTGACCTTCTACTCGAACGAGGCGCTGACCCCAATTTCGGATACGAGAAGCCTGTCGGGATGGAGGTGGAGTTAACACCGCTTACTATAGCGGCTGCTTCTGGGAGCCTGACAATTGTCCGAAAGCTTCTTGACCACGGTGCTCATATAGACGTACCCGCCGAGGACTACATGACAAGACTGCCAGCGCTTTACTGGGCAATAGCTATTGAGCATACTGCTATGGTACAACTACTATTAGAAAGGGGCGCCTCTCTAGAGGGCAAGAAGATAGAGGCTGCTTTAGAATTGGCCGAGGAGCTTGATCTAGACTCAATGGCTGAGATCTTACGAGGGCTTGGGGTCACAATCAAACTACGTATAAAGAGTGTAGCCCCTTGGTTGGTATGGGCAGTATATCCTAGGCCTATTGGGTAAGTATATGTCTCCACCTCCATGGAAAAATTGCCTCTATTTCTTTAATGCTAATTGTTGCTCTTTATACAGAGACGGATTACGAGTATACTAGGAATACTACTGTCTAGAAACATCAGGGGGAGATAAAAGGGAAGAACATGTTAGAGGGTTGCCGGGTATAATTATTGGCGAGGGAAGTGATTACGCATATCAAGGACCAAGGCCATTGCCGATGATATGGACGTCTACTCACCGTGGCAAAGAGATTCTCCTCTAGCCTTCAAGGGACCATTTCCAGCCTCTTTTCCCTTAATTTCTATTATGTATTACAGATAATGCTCTGATGTTAGTTTCCCGGTCTACTGGGCAACCCTCACTAGCATGTGTTCATGTCCTAATGTTCAAGTACATCCCTACAGGCAACCCCTCCATCTCTTTGTTCCTTGTCTCCCCCGTTATCTATAACTATACGACTACATGACGGTATATAAGAGTGGTTCTAAGATATACAAAGAAAGAACCCTCCAATAAATTACATTATCTATCAGTCGTTTTTGAGTCTTATTCCCTACTAAGAAGACTATTCATTAGATACAGGGGCGTATATTATCCCGATGGTGCTAGCTTAAATCCGAGGGGCCTGCACAGTTTATTAGCTTTTTATTACACGTAAATAATCCTATTCTGATTTCTAATCCGCTGTCAGCATCTTTTGATGGTGACGCTCACGAGCTATACTATCTCTAGCTATACGTTTTAGTCTAAGAACCCTCTTCCTTACGTCGTCTTGAGGATTTACCGTCGACGTTAACGTCTAATTATCAATAGGAATTTTGTCTTGTACGACAAGTAGTATAGTCTATACCTAGTACTAATGACTACTTACTTTAAAAACACTCTTGTAGTGCTAGTTAGTATACGTAAACAGCGTTAGAAGCCTGGATTTCCTTTCTTAAATACTTTTTGACAATACGCTCAAGTTTGAATCCAGATAGATTACAAGGGGGATAGATCTTTCTAAATCTCTTTCTCCATGATTATAACTTATAAGGTTTCTTTAGATCTTGTCGTACTTGACTCACTACTGCGAAGGGCATCACCGCAGACTGTCCTCAGCAGATATACGAGGGATGACAATTGCTTGCTTGTTCTTGCACAATGGAAGTAGATAGGAGGTTCGTACATGTGTTAGATTCCAATTCGATGTTTTCCCTTAACTTATATTGATAAAAGGCTTGCAAACAGCGTATCGAGGGCAGTTTGTTATATCTGGGACGGGATTTCCTCTATGCGGTCACAAGAGTTTGTGAGACTCAGCAGTGTAGCCTTTCAAGGCAAAGCAAGCCTTGCCAGGGCCGTCTAGAGTCTCGCCTTCGGTGAATCATTATTACCAACTTCCTCCTTTGCCCTATCCCTCATCACTTTTCGCAGGATCTTTCCCGACTACTCATTGTTAGCATCATACTGTCTCACTTGCTGGAGGGTAAAATCTCACCGGGTTTTTGGGAACCACGTCCACGAAAACTACACCTCCAGTCAACCTCTTATGCTTACTGACCCTCTTCGACAGCCACTCTGCCACCTCCTTCTCCTCGGCTTTCCCCTTCTCGCTCTCCTTCACCACAACATAGGCCCGGGGCGATTCTTCCCCATTGATCGTAACTCCGACCACACACGCATCCGACAACTGTGGGTGTTCCAAAAGCAGTGCTTCGAGTTCAGCGGGCGCAACTTGGTAGCCTTTTACTTTAATAAGCTCTTTCAGGCGGTCGACGATGTAGAAGCGACCCTCTGAGTCGACGTATGCAATGTCGCCGGTTTTCATCCAGCGCCCGTCGGGGCCATCGACAAACACTTCTTTGGTTGCGGCAGGGTTGCGCCAGTAGCCTTTCATGATGCTGTTGCTCTAAGTCAGTATCTTCAAGACTTCAATTACAACTGGACTGGGGAATTGAGGGGTGCACAGGGAAGAGAACGAACTTCGGAGCCTGCACCCAGATCTCTCCTCTTTGTCCCACAGGCACTTCAGCTTTGCCTTCCAAATCCATGATCTTAGCCTTGCAATTTGCGTTCAGCTCGCCAACGGAATCAGGTATGGACTTGACGCGGGAATCCCAACCGAGAAGGGAACAGGTGCCTTCTGTCATTCCCCATGCTTGCTGGGATTCTGATTAGTTTTAAGCTCTGGAAGATGATAAATCACGAGTTATGCACCTTCAATTTAGGACCATTTGGCCCCCATAATGCCTCTACTTCCTCGATCACTTCCCCTCCCAGGGGTGCGGCTCCAGATCCAAGATCGATCACGCTGCTGAGATCATACTTTTTGGTATGTGGGGACTTGGCAAGCGCCTGGGGTTTTGTTTTATCAGTGAGGCTTCTTTGGCATGATGTCTACCTTGCAAGATTTCGCATAAAGATCTCGCATGAAGGAAATGAATGGGTCTGGATATACATACCACAACAATTGGTGGTACCATTATCAAGTTTGTAATCTTAAACTTTTGCACCGCCTCTAGCATCTGAATAAAATCAAACTTCTTCATCATGTAAACCGGGATCCGACGTTTTGGCCCTCCAGCAATGAATATCGTCTGCGCCATGGCGTGATAAAGAGGTAGGAAACATAGCCATTTCCTATTTGCACGAATTAGTTCTGCGTAGCCAAGGGATGTATAGACTGGAGAACCTACGCTTTCTTTGTCTTTTCCGGTTCGTCAGGATGTAGCTGCTGGAGATGCGCGAATTGCTTCGCATTCGAAACATAGTTGTAATGTGTGATCATCACCCCCTTGGGTACGCCCGTCGTTCCCGAACTATAGTTCAAGCAACAGATCGTGTCTTTCGGGTCCTCTGGCTCGTACCATTTGAAGCTTTTACCCACCGCTTCTGGCTCAATCAAAGTCTTCCAGTTTCGCACACCCAACCTCGATGTGTTGATCCCCTCGAAAACAAGATCATCAAAAAGGAAGACCCTCTCTTTCCCCATGCCAATGCTTTGGGCAGCTTCGAGCCCCAGCTCCAAGCTTCCATCCGCACAAAATAAAAACTTCGCGTCCGCATTCTTCAACTGATATGCCAATTCCCTCGCCACATACCCCGGGTTCGCGCCCGTGAAGATTCCACCAGCCATCAATATGCCCATGAATGCGACCGGGAAGAACAAGGAATTTCCGGAGAAAATGAGCACGCGATCTCCTGGTTGCAAGCCAGCCTTTTTCAGGCCAGCTGCGAGGCGGAGGGACCATAATCGGAAGTCCTCGAGGGTCAGGAAATGTGTTTCTGGGCGCTCGGCATCGTAGAAGGCGACTTTGTCGGGGAGGGGGGCGGTAGGAGTGTCGAACAAGTAAGCTTGCAAAGAGCAGATTTCGATTGGGATTGTGAAGCGGGAAGAGATAGGCATCTTGAAGGCGTATGGAGAGGTGATTGGTTGGTCGGTTGAATTAGCAGCAGCTAGGTAGCCAGAATGTTTAGAGAATTGGTTGCAAGGGACACAGGTTGGTTCATTCGTTCTCACTGACTCTAGAGGTAGAGAGTGGAGGACAGAAGGAGAGAAAGAGAGTAAGAGGAGAGGAGATTGGTGTAGGGTAGAAATAGGAGGAGGAGAGCAGACGCGGAGCTGACGGATACCTGGGGAGCTGGATAGCCGCTGGACAACTGCCAATAGTCACGTACATACCGATAGTAGGCAAAGAAGCGGTGGGATTCCGCAGAGTCTCTCGTCACTCGTCGCTTGTACTTGTCTCTTGTCCTTGTCTCTTGTCACTTGTCTCTTGTGGTTCTCTCTGGAATGCGGGGACAGCTTAACGCGGGGCCGAGGTATCGAACAGCTCGGACCATCTAGCAAGGGTTAAGCGCAGTTCAATAGCCGATGACCCTGGTCGGAGCTGATGGCCAGTCTATTTAGCTTTTGCTTCCGTGCGTTTTATATTATTCCTCAACTCGAAGCTTCGAATTTTACAAGCCTTCGGAATGTCAACTTGTGCAGTTCGAAATTTCCTGATTCGGCCACCACTATATCACCAGCTTTCAAGATCTGGCCCATACGCTGCCAGAGGCAAGATTGGGTGAGACGTCCAGGTGTTGATTTGTTTTAAAGTGGTACCTATTCATTATCAGCGGATGCCAGAGATGGCAAAAGACCTCAAGCTTGGTCCAGAACTGGGGCCATGGAAGACGGTGCTGATCTGGTAGCTTTTCGAGTTCATCGACAATGCGAGTGCCAATGTTCGGAATTTTTTCAGAGCTCTGTCGAGATTCCAGTATATCAGAGAGAACTAGGGAGATGGATATTCGCGGTACCAAGAACAGCTTTATAATGAAGATGAAGATGAAGACCGCATAGTCAATCGTTTCAGAGCCATGTGTGTATGTATAGAGTACACCGTACGACCCAAAGAGAACATTATTAGAGACACAATACTAGATCAAGTTAGCGTAAATTGAAAATAAAGAAAATAAAAGGCCAATAGGCAAGCTCAATAAAAGCCTCGGAATTCTTGACCTGCTAGTCTTGCGGCATCCGGTATGCGGGGAATCCAAGGATGCGGGGGAGCCCAAAACCGGGGGATGTGGGGAACACTAAAGTAGCTAAATTGGTGGATTAAGCAAATCAAGTACCTACGGTGGTGTTCACATCGGATACGCCGGAGAGGTTTGCACAAGATGATGATTATATGATAGAACAGAGCGCTGCACTTGCTAGGTGGGATATCAGAAGATAAGGACACTCCAACCCGGGCAAGTTCCGGAAACCAGCGACGCAATTTACGGACTGACGCGGCACACGACGGATTTCCTGAACCACTTAGTACACCGTTCCAATGATCTTTGAACATATCACTAGCATGGAGGGGTGCTTTGTTCGAACATCATAAGTCCTCAATATATGATACCGGCAAATCCACAACTCAAACGTATTGCAACCCGCAGAATTGGAACTGTCAAGACACCAGACGTACAGCTAATATTGACCGTCGCGGAACGACACAAAAGCAAGAAAGAGGAATGCCATGGCAATTGATATATGCGGAATGGATGCAGCAATACCGTTGAGCTTGCGCCTTTTTGGTCTTTAAACTCGTTACCCAAGAAACTGTCGGCGAAGGACCAGAGATTCTGCAAGTGCTCAACTGGTGACAGTTTCCCAAGACCAGCAGCGTACGTTGCCTTAGTCCTGGTGCCAATGTGCAATGTCGCACGTGAACATCGCGATCAGCCGGCCAATTCGTTTCATCCAAATGAACATCGCCTTCCAGTACTCTGGGATTACCGAATTTGCTTATCTGGGTTCAGGAAACAAATCCGGCTTGTGCTTGGGGGAGAGTGAGGAGGCTAATCCATGGAAGCCCCTACATGTCGAGCGTGGATTCCCACCACAGCAGCACCGTCAGCGCGGTGATGGTTGATATGCAGAGCGAAGGACGATCCGCTCTCTGAGAGCCATAGCCGGAGCCATAGCTATGCCCATAACCACTGGTAGCACAATCTGGATGAATACAGAGATTTCTAACAGCCCCATGGATTTCCTCAGTTCGACCCATGCCAATGCCTTGGCCGAAGCCGGTTCAGAGGAACGCGACATCAAGGAGTTCCTTTTCCAGCACGCCCGGATCCCAGCGCTTTTCTTCAAGTACTGCAGTTCTCGCAATAGGACTCAGTTGAACCAAACCTGGCAATGGCTAAATCATGCACCCGACGACAGTCTGGTTCCAGTCGCCCCTGATGCGGACGCCTTTCATATCGTTGTTGTAAATGGCGAGGGTCCGAAGTCTGCTGTCTTCACTGCCATACCAGGCATAGTCACGGTCCCTGCACAATAAAATTTTTCGAAGCCTGTCATTAATCTGAGTAAGAGTGCTCACGACTCCTTTTCCTCGCTGCTATGTTCAACAATCCGCTTTGATTTTCTCCACGTATCGAGGCCGAAAATGACCGCAATAATGGCCCCCGACCCGCTTAACCCAATTCCCAAATACCAAGCTCCTCGATACCCTTTCAACAAATCTCTTCCGCCATCATTCACATGCCCTTCAATCGTACCCGCGATTCCTAGTGCTATAGAAATCGAGTAATTGACAAGGGTGTTTACCAACGACGCGGCGACGCCTTGGTGCTCTTTTGGCATTGCGTTACTGAGTAACAAGGTTGCGGCAGGGAAAGACATATCCCTATTACCAGTTAGAGATAGATACCTTGGTATGGTATAATGGGGAAGGGCGACGGGATAAGTAACTCACATTCCCCAAGGCATTATTATCAACGAGACAAAAGTCTGCGCCCAGTACGTCTGATCAACAGGTGCTGTCGCAAGCAGAATAAGGCCGACTGTGAAGAAGCACAACGAAATAAACATGATGACACTCCCAGATACACGGCCGAGTAGAAATCCCGTAGCCATAGCGGCACAAAGCCCACTCACAACAACGGGTGTGAATTGCGCGCTCGCGAGAAGGGGGCTGACGTGTCGTAACTCCTGCAGAAATTGCCAGAAATAGTATATCCATACGCTGTAACTGGCCCACCCAAAAACAATACAGGTTAACAGAAATCCGATATCAGCAGACATAGCATCCAATGGGACCAGTGGGAACTTGGCGATCCGCATCTCGACGAAAGCGAAGAGCCCCATGAAGATGAACCCTACAATGAGAAGAATATAGGTGTAGGGGTTCGACCAACCCACCACGGGGGCCTGGTTCCATGCAAAGTTTATCAATACTAGACCAGAAACACCAGTGATGGATCCTAGCCCATCGACCCGCGTAAACGTACTCTCAGAATTGTCAAGCACCGGAGGCGGCGTATAGGGAATGACAACAACCGCCAGTACAGCATAAAGCAGCAGCACAATAGCCAAGATCCAATAGGCCCACGGCCACCACGCGAACTTGGCTAATAGAGACGAAAACGCGCCTGCCACGACAAAGCCAGCAGGCGCAGTAGCGCCAAACAAACTGAAGATGATGGCCTTCCTCAGCCCCGGCTTATACGCACGACCCAGAATCGCAATTGAGTTTGGGAGCAGGAAAGCGGCGCCAATTCCCTGGAAGGCACGACAGCAGTCAAAGAATATAGCATTGGAATACACGCTGAAGCCGGCGAGCAGAGACCATAAACCAAACCACGCAAACCCCCCTATGACAAACTTCTTGTGGCCGTATAGATCGCCGAATCGACCAGCAATAAGAATGAAGGTCCCGACAGTAAGGGAAAATGCGGCGGGAAACCAGCTGAGTTCGCCAGGATTGTGTATACCGAAGCTGTTGCCGATGGTGTACAGAGGCACGATGCCTTGGCCAAGCCCGGCTTGCGCCATGAGTTGGGAGGAGCAGAGGACCGCCACGAACAGAATTTCGTGGAACAGGTTCTGGGGTCGCTCGAGGCTGCTGCAATGTCAGTAAACAGCTACTGATAGGGGTACAGACGGGGCTTGCTCTTTGGTGATTTGTAACTCGAGGTCATGCCCCTCGGTCCCTGGCGAATCGAGCTCTGCGGAAGAAGACATCTTGGACATGATGTCTTTCTGGGCCGACTTGTAATCTCTTCAGGGCAAAATTTGCACGATGATGAGAGAAGAAGGTAGCCCAGAAACTTCCAAACCCAAGTCCACAAAAAAGAACGCGAGGTTATCAGATCGTATATATATGTATATACACTTTATTTGCTGGAGCATGTAAAGCGGGCTCAAAGTCCGATCGGACCGCGTGGGCTGGGCGGGTCTAGCGGGATGGAGAGATCCATTGGCCAATAGGGGCTGCATTCCAGTGACCTGGGTTGGCCGATCCCTTGTTGGTTTGTCCTGATGCGGTAAAACACGAGGCTCTGCTTACATAGCGGCAGGCTTATCGATCCGCTCCGCTCCGCTCGGTGCGTGAATCGGGGCTGCCCAGAGCTGCACGCCGGTAGCTTCAAACGTGCCATCTTAAGCTTATATACACCTACCAAGTCTCTATGATGTAAGATATATGTTGCTCGCCGAATTATCGGAAATTGACCTCTCAAATGTACCTAGATCTACACTCAACAAACCAGCCTCAAAACGACCATAACGAAGGCGCATCCCCTTACCCGAAAGAGTCTCAGAGCAGCTCCGGTCGTCCTGTGACAGACCCTCCCGAAGCCATTCTGCTCCCGAACCATTTCCTTGTGAAAATACGCGACTCGGCCGTTCATCCCAGCAATACCATTGATAACAAGAGTTGATTCGGGTTAACAAGCTTCCCGAGTGCCAGGTGGCGACTTCGCTGGGGTCATTGCAGAAGGGCCTTCGAACAGACTCAGGGAGGAAGTCTACGGGACACATGACTTCACCTAAGCATCATCCGTCAATGGTGCCCACGCGGAGTACATTCTTATCCCAGAAGACCCCGTGGCGCCTAAGCCCAAAGCTCTTGTTTGTGCAAGCTGCCAGCGTTTGGATCCCATTCGCGATTGCGTCTCTTGCTCTTCGCAGAGCTAATGTGACATCAGAGATATTATACTTGTGCTGGGTGCGAGTGGTCTTGTGGGATTGGCTGTCGCTCAATTGGCAGGGAGTAAATTTGTCGAGTGCTTTATGCTGTACGCGATCATAAAGGGGATATCGACACCACGAAAGATCCTGAAATTGATGCCGTCGATGCCTTGACGAGTGCCAATGAGGGTGGTGTAGTTGTGGACATTGTAGGTCAGCCGGCACTAGAAAAAGCCACTGTTGCAATACTGGGCCGAGGGGGAAGACTGGTCTTCATTTCTGCAGCCCGGAGCGGTCCCACGCAGTTGAGAATTGAGATGATGAACTTTTATAGAAAGGAGAAAGTTCTGACCGCGTGTAATTCGCTCTCGCATTCTGCCGAAGAGTCTGCTGGTTTTCTGAAAGCCTTGACGTCTAGTTTCGAACTTTCGAGCGGTGCTGTGAAGGCTTTCAGAGAGGGTGAATGGACAACGGTAAAGCTGGAGGACGGCGTGGAGGCTTATGTGAAGGCAAGACAGGGCAGTGCGGAAAAGTCTGTTGTAATGGAGTAGTCCAACAGATATTTTCAGATATCAGCAATGGTCGGCATATCTGCTACGCCGTGATTAATATCTCGAGAATAAAGATCGGTTTTCGAATCACGACAGGAGATGAAGCGTGATTTCGGATTCGCTTTCTATGTAGCTGGATCTGGGCACAACTGAACCATCCCAGCCAATATCTAGGTCTTTGCAGAGAGGCAAGCAAGGATTCGACAAAGATTATATGACGGAATCTAGATAAAAAAAGACTGATAACGAAATCTGGATTCGTCTTTTCCCTGGTTTTCTCGAATCCGAAGCAACGTTTGCAGCTGCGTAGCCGTGCAGATCAATGACAAAATTTGCCCTGCATAGACATCTCCTGCAAATCAAGGGGTGAACTAGTGGTGAAGCATAAGGTACTCTATGAGGCCCTGTAGATCACGGGACCACATTCTCGAACAGTGGAGCGCTTCCTTTTCACCTAAGGGAATAGAAACTCCATCTTCATCTTCGTCTTCGATATGCCAACTTTCATATCATGACGGTGCGGTGATAGTCTCAACTTCATGGGCAGGTAGAACATTAAGGGTTTAAACAGTAATATAATATGAAGAAAAGATACCTATGGGTATATATTGTAACAAGAGTTGAACTTAAATCCGAATATGCAGTGTGGACGGTGCCTGTCTGATGCGCAAACCCAAGTACAGCTGTTGCCTGAGGTTATCATTTCTCGCTTCGATGTGGGGCGCCATGGGTACAGTAATGTATTACGTAATACTGTATAAATATTTCGGCGGATGTTTGCACGGCGGACGAGGCTGACGCATTTATACCAGAATCTTGAATTTTCATCCTTTTCTGGTCGAATTTTTTCTTTTCCCTCCCCCGTTTTCAAAACAAAACGCCAAAGCAAGAGAGACACTTCCATCCTCCTCTCTTCTTCCTTCTTCCACACAATCGTTCTGTTACTAGGATCCAGGTATCCCTCAATTGGTCACCTCTGCTCACCCTTTGTGCCGTGACGAACCTGGGCGCAAGACATCCATCCCACGAGAACGCACCTCACCGCCATGAAATTTTGACCTGCCGTACCTCCTCTTTTTCACAGAGCAAGTCCTCTAGACCAGATACCTCCAGACACGAGACAAACGGTACACTTGGGGCGGGCCGAGATCTTATGATCATGTTGTCTGAGGGCTTTATCACATCTATTCGCGCTCAGCCAAGGGCGCCCAATACAGCCACAGCAAAAGATGTTGGCATCTACTTCCACGAGCTCTACCCGACTCCTGCAATTAAGTCCTCGTTCAAAAAGAGCTCGACACCGGTCAATGCATTGGCTGTGAGCTCTACACACATCTTCGCAGCCCAGGCAGATAAGGCGGTGGTTCATGTATACTCGAGGGAGCGCGGGAACCAGGAGGCACTGATCTCGTTTCCCGAACGGATACACTGCGTAACTATGATTGGGGATGGGGTTCTGGTACTTGGTACTGCTGAAGGCAGGGTGATACTGTGGGAGGTGAGTGCTTCAATTGTGTGCCAAAGAACTGGCGACTAATCTCGTAGGTCTGTACGGGTAGACAAATCTCGACCCCGCCCGCGCATCTCCAGCCAGTATCGTGTGCCGTGGCAAACCAGTTGCATCTAGTAACCGGATCAGAAGATTCAAACATCCACGTTTGGTCGGTTCCACGCCTGTTGTCTTTAACTTCCAATGAAAGACATGAGCCACTGCGAAGTCTGTCCAACCACCGTGCGGCTATCACCTCTCTAGGAATGGGCCACAGCGCCAGTACTATGAACATCTGCGTTTCAGCCAGTAGGGACAACACAATCGTGGTTTGGAACTACCATACCGGAGATCTCCTGCGGACGTTTCTACTTCCATCGACGCCTCTTTGTCTTGCCCTCGACCCGTGTGACCGAGGTGTTTACATTGGGTTCGAAGACGGTACGCTCCAACTTGTGGAATTCATTGAACCAGGTTCTACGCTCAATCCACTCTATGATACCAGGCTGCAGACCACCCCCGTACAGATCACCCAGCCTCCTTGGACGACAGCTTCTGAGGTCGGAGCTGCACACACTCTCGGCCTCAGTTACGACGGTACCACTCTTATTTCAGGGCATGCGTCCGGAAAAATTGTACAGTGGGATATAGGGAGACGTAGGTTTTCTGCAGAGGTTGCTGATCTGAATGCCCCTGTTACCAACCTACACATGTTATCTCCCTTTCCTGACAAGAGAATGACCAAAGCTGGCGCCGTGGTCAAACCCAAACTTGGCGAAAGCGAATACACATTTACTGCACAGTTAACTGGAACCATGGAAGTTGATACATTCAACCGAGTATTAAACGCCCCGGGCATTCCGCCAGAAATGCTCGATGATGCTATTTCTAGATTTTCCAGACCGGCAGCGGCGTCTTCGAGTGGAGACGAAAAGCTACGCAAGGAAAACGAGGAACTGTGGAAGGTTATCAATGAACAACGCGCTCTCCAAAAGAAGACTTGGGAAAAGTATTCTCAGCTCAAATCTGGCGGGGCTTAACCGTCAGGTCGCGTTTCAGATATTGGATATTAGGCTCATCTTCCCGAAAACGAGCCCATTGTACGTGTAACGATGCTACAAAGACCTCATGCCTTGGTTGGAATAGACCTGAGCATGCTTCCTCCAATTTTAAGGACGATTTGGAAACCGTGCTATTCATCAACCATTGCCGAATTGTGGCTCCATACTCGTATGGGAAAATGTCACAATTGGATCTACGTTCTAAATCGAATGCTTGACATGTCTTTTCGGCTCATTTATTATGCAATACGTGAGTTCTGCGGGAATGCTGGACCATAGCATTGTCCGCTAAGAGATTCGCAAACCCAAATTGTTTTAAGGGCAACGTGCTTCACAATGCACACCGCTAAGATCGCGAGTTCAGACGAATTGGCATCAAAATCGGATGGAAAATATTGCCTTCAATGGTATTTTGCATTCTTGCTCTGTCAAATTGTTTCAGCTACAGACCTAGCCGCGATGCACAGTCTTTCAACAAATTATTTAAACAATTATATGGTCTTCTTACAAATCATCAACATCTGTTAAAATTGTGCGAAATCAGATGGAAGGTTGATATGCGGGTCGAGATCGTTCAGGTATTCGCTGCCCTGGTGGTAGCAATTATTGCGTCTCCAATTTCCACATCGAGCCACGTAGTTCACGAAAAGCGATCCGTACCTCCTCGTCGGTGGTCAAGGCATTCTAGACTTCATCCAGCTACAGTTCTTCCCATACGGATAGGTCTCACTCAACAGAATCTGCACCGGGCTGAAGAGTTCATTAACCAGGTGTCTCATCCAGAATCAAGCCAATATGGACAACACTGGTCGCCGAAGAAGGTCGCTGAGACGTTCGCTCCCAGTCAAGATACGCTAGATACTGTTATGTCCTGGCTGTCGGCGTCCGGGATTGAGCTCAACAGAGTCAAATTTTCTCTTTCGGGGACTTGGATCATGCTCAACGCCACCGCTAGCGAGGCTGAGAACCTTTTAAGGGCCGAATACCATCTTTACAAACAGCAAAATGGCTATTATCACATTGCTTGCGATGAATACAGTATACCTTCTCATCTCAGCAAGCACATCGACATCATCACACCCACGGTCCATTTTGACAGAAGAATTGGTGCACCCAGAAGATTGCAGCACCCCGATGATTTGCCACTACCTCTTCGCGGCCTGAACAAGAGAATGACCAAAAGACGAACCACTACGCCTCATGGAATCATGGGATCTCCCGAAGACGCGTCAAATCCCAAGAAGGGAGCTGCTATCACCAATGCGCTTATGACTTTAGAGAATTGCGATACCATGATCACCCCAGCCTGCCTTCGAGCTCTCTATCACGCCCCTCTAGGCAGCACTGCAGTCAAAAACAATAGTTTGGGAATCGTCGAGTACACACCTGAAGCCTTTTTGCAGTCAGACCTAGACATGTGGTTCAGGGAATTCTCTCCGAGCCAAGTGGGCCAATCTCCAATTACGAAACTCATTGACGGTGCTGTCGTTCAGACTCAGAACCAGAGTTTCGGTTTCAACGGCGAATCTTCACTAGACTTGCAATACGGTATGTCTCTTGTGCATCCCCAAACAACGACGCTCTTCCAGGTCGGTGATCTGGTAGAAGGGGCCAGCTTTAACAATTTTTTGGATGCCATTGATGCGACTTATTGTACATTTGATGGTGGTGACTCTAAGAATCCCACGGTTGATGCCCAATACCCTGATACTCTACCTGGTGGCTTTGATGGACCGCTGGCCTGTGGAGCTGTCGCATCTACCAACGTCCTCTCTACCAGCTACTCGTCGAACGAGGCTGACTTGACAGCCAAATACGAAGAAAGACAATGCATGGAATACATGAAGCTGGGCCTCCAGGGCGTGTCAATTCTATACTCGTCGGGAGATTTTGGCGTGGCAGGCGAAGGTGGAGAATGCATCGATGCAGGGACGGGTACATACAATAACGGAACGTCTGGTTTGTTTACTCCGTCGTTTCCGGGCACTTGTCCTTACGTTACCTCCGTCGGTGCAACGATGATAATGAACGGGTCGACAGTGCGAAACCCCGAAAGCGCAGCCGAGCTGGTCATCTTCTCCGGTGGGGGCTTCTCAAACGTCTTCTCAATGCCCTCCTACCAACAGAAAGCCTTGGACAGTTACTTCGCACATAATGCTCCCCCTTATGGAGCTGATCGTTTCAACAATTCTCAGAAAGCCCGCGGCTATCCCGATGTCTCCGCAAACGGTGTCAACTACGTCGTTGCGGTCGACGGTGACTTTTCGCTAGTGTTCGGGACTTCGGCTTCTACTCCGACTTTCGCATCTCTGATCAACTTGATCAATGAGAAGCGCATAGCTGCAAAGAAGAGCCCCGTCGGCTTCCTGAACCCAGCATTATATGCGAATCCGCAGGTGTTGAATGATGTCACGACGGGTGGAAATCAGGGCTGTGGGACTGCGGGCTTTGAGAGCACCACTGGGTGGGACCCGGTCACAGGGTTAGGGACGCCCAATTTTCCGGCCATGTTGGATCTTTTTATGGGCTTGCCTTGAGGATAGATAGTAGATGATATTAGACTGGACAGCAGGTTAGATGGTTCAATATAAATATGATAACTTCTCACATTTACAAGCCTCACGATGCCTCATGTGAAGGAATGATATCAATTGACAATCAGGACTACGCACAGCAGGCAAACGTCCCGAAGAACCCAATGTTCCTTCCTTGCCAAACTTGCGATGCTCGAATATAACCCGGATCTCAATATCAACCAACAGGCAAAGAGTCAGCTTTGTGACAGATGTGCTTAAGCAGGGCGACTAGGGTCCGGGACGTGGAACCAGAGAGTAGGTATCTGAGATGAATAGATCACAGACCCTCTTTGCCTGTCTTCTTTAAAATTGCTATATATAAGGTATATATCACAGCAAGTAACACCGCAGGTCTTGATTTCCAGAAACCTATTTTTTATTTTTATTTTTATTTTTCATTCTACAGAAACTCTACTCCTACTCCTTCACTGCTCTTAGAAAACCGTTAAACGCATTTGCATTCTGGGCAGACTAATTTAAGATCGTTCCCCCAAGTTCCAACCCAAGTCTATCTACCCTCCTTTGACTTTTTAAGATAAATAAAACCAAACGAGTAGCCAACTAACTCCCCATTTCGCTGTCATTCTATTCAAGCACCCGATTTGAAAACAAAAATTGTTTTGGGGCGGAGCATATCTGCATGATTGCATCCTTCCTCTATAGGTTAAGTAATATGCAAGCTCAGAATATATCTGCGGACCACCCACCAAGGCTGGTCGAGATACAATAAAGCCTGCGGCCCTACGGGCAGGTCTGGAGTAAGTAAGTAAGTTGGTCGTTTGTGGGAATGCTTGAAGGAAGAAATGCTTGAAGGAAGTCGTTCTATGTCATTAAATACAGTTAGACAGACATTTATGTATTGGTGAATGCCTTTCAATACCCAGTCCGTGTAGGTAAGCCAGCCAGAAAACCAAAGACCGTGTTGTTAAATTGCATACTTTGACGCAGCACGTTCATTTCAAATTACCAGTGCAAAACTCGACTCCTTGATCCAGGCATTCGCCTTGTACCTACCTCTCTAACTAATTAAGTAAGAAGCCTTGCTTGCTTGCTTGGCGTACAAGACCCAAGGAAAATAATTATCCGGATGTTTCGATGGGTTTTGAAGAGCTGATATCAGCGCTCTAGAAGTAGGGCTTGGAAGGTGGTCAGTCTGACGTGCAGCGATCTTTTGATACTAGATTCAGCGCTATCAGCGTTCTTAAGCATTGTAAGTCAATAAACCCTCCTCGTTAATTAAACATAACCAGATAATATTTTTTTTCTAACCTAACCATTCATTTCTTAATACTATTAACCATGCAATCCCTCCTACACACTAAACAACCCATCCAGATCTCTAAAAAAGAGAGAGGAAATTAAGAATCTGCTATTAGGAAAGCTTCCCTGTCTATAGAGGATAAAAAAAGTTCTTGTACTATAAGGGAGCTTTTATTTTGATGATTGGTTTCTTTTAGTGGAAAAAATACATCGCGGAGTTTGTTTGATTTTGACTAATGTGAATAGAGAGAGGTTCTTCAAGAAGAGAGCTACCTTAGGCTTTTTGTGATAACTGAGATAAGCTGAGTTGGTACGAGATTGCGAGGTGGAATATAAATGAGGAAGGGTAGTGGAGATGAAGAGTAAGTGTAGGCTTTAACGTTTGTAAAATAATAGCGCGGTAGATCCAGGGCATTTGATCGATTCATATGGTGGAATTTTGGATTAAGCCATCATAATATTCCAACTGCCTTAGAGTAACATATCTTCGTATTTGTTGTTCCGACTGCAGCTATGCTCACCTGAGCATCCTTTGCGACCAAATGCAGTTCGACCAAATGCAGTTATCTATCTATATACAATCAATACGTTGTATAAGGACCAAGCTAACTTCATTTCCTTAAACGCCTTGAATATACGCCGTATTGCCTAAGCCTGCTGTTGCTCGATGCTGAATCGCGTGGTGCAAGATGGCAACCTTCAGCCTGTTGAACGGTGGCCCACAGCTAAAAGCTGCTCCATCACGTTCAACGCCTTCCATGCCTGGATCCTGTCATACCCTTGCGCCTATTCATTTATCCATCGTGATCTCCATATCGGAAGAACTACCTGTAATAGCAGGCCGCTCCAGCGCCTCGTGACTCATTCTCAGTTTCTCCTTCTTTTTCACTATCTTTTTCATCGCCTGCGCCGTCAAATCCTGCCTGAACATGCGTTCTATCACATCCTTCTTCCTCGTCTTGTGATCCCCAACCGAAATCAGCACCCCGGCCGTAATGTTACACGTGATTGAGAAACATAGAATGACTGTCGTCAAGGCAAATGGCCGTACGTGGTAACTGATTGCCCATGTGCAGGTTCCCAGAGATATCTGAAGAAGAGAGTGGCAGTCAAGTAATACGACGATCGCAACGAGTAGCCGGAGCGGAAACGCGTAATGCGTTTCTGTTTCGTGCGGTTTGTAAAATGTATGAGATCGCGAGAATTTCTTCTGATGGTGGACCAATTTCTTCTGCTGGGCGGGGGTCAGGACTGAATACTCCCCTGCCTTCTCATGCGGTGACATCCGCCCGGCTTCAAGCTCGGATTGGGCGTTGTACGTGAGGTCTGGGAGGGAGTTCCGATTTCTGAGTTTTGGGAGAGCGCGTTCTTTGCGCAAGCGCCATGTGAGGTGGTAGTAATGTGCGATATATATCATGTGATAGGTATCAACTGCTCGGAACGGAGCAAGACCGTCCCCCATGATGGCGAAGAGTGCAACGAGCACATTGTCGATGACGTTAATTATGTAATCTTTGCGGCCACCAACGTTGATCCAACCTATTGCACGATTAGCAAACATTGCAGATGGGAGTAAGTTTTCGGCATACCGATTAAGAACAATACCCAGGCCAAACCAAAGAC
Source organism: Amorphotheca resinae ATCC 22711 (assembly GCF_003019875.1). NCBI lineage: Eukaryota > Fungi > Ascomycota > Leotiomycetes > Helotiales > Amorphothecaceae > Amorphotheca > Amorphotheca resinae. The sequence continues at coordinate 1,102,100 of NW_020194480.1, forward strand.
GGTGATGCAAACAGCGTAAAGCGTGACGAGGAAGCCGAGGGCTATTTGGAAGAAAGGGTCAGCGGATTCTGGTAGGAATGGGCAGGTAGTACTTACGCTTCCGAACATACTGTCCAAATCCCTTCAAGCCTCTCTTGAATTTCTCTCTCCGAGAATGTAGCATATGCCTGACATGGTCATTCAATTCGTATATCTCCTCTTCAGTCCAACCTTTGAGTCTCTCGCCGGGAGGCAAAACGGCATAATGCTCCGAATCGAGCCTCGAAGTAAGGGAAGTGGTTGTCTGCATCCGCTCCACGGGCTCTATCTCATCGTCGGAATCCTCCATATCGTCCCGTTCCAGCTTGTCCGGATCTAATCCTTCACTCTCGATTGGCGACTCCGTTTCCGAGACACGCGAAAGCGTGTATGTCGGTCGACGATTGATGTATCTGCCCAAATCCGGGACGAAAAGTGAGTTCTGCACATTAGTAAGGGTCGAGAGGGTGGAAATCTCAGGATCTGCTCCCGGTTAGTTCTCTTCTGGAGACGCCCTGAACTCCCACATACCGACGGTATCCAGCACGTCCACCAATTGTTCGTTGTACTGTTGTTCTTGCTCGTCGACATCGGGCGCCGGGCTCGGACTGTGGAAGTTTGGAATACGAAGAAATGAGCCGGCCACACTTGCCATGCTAGATCTTCTCCGAACACCAGCAGTGGTCTGTTCGGGCACCCTCAGATTTTGCGACAAGGCGTCTCTATCTCCGAACGGATTACTCAGACCCTCCTCACTCACGTCCGGCATGTAACGCGCAGCCCTTGCATCAGCAGCACCAAGACCGGCCCAACTCACGCGCTGAGGATCCGAACTACTCCTCCTCCTGTTCCCCTCTACCTCGAGGTTCGAAGCCCGGTCATATCTCACCGACGACCTCATCGCGCGGGAGCTGGTTCCCGCCCTCGGACGTGTCCGTGCTGGCAGAGCGAGGCTGAGATGACGCGTCGGGTTCTCATTTCCTGACCTCGGTCGGACAATGGAGGGGTCTTGGCCGCCTGAGCCCGGTGGGCTTCCAACGACGGGGGCTCGAGGGCGAGCGAGGGACTGTGTAGAAGAAAGACGGCGGACCCGGATACTGGGCCGCCGCCATCGTTCCTCTGGGGCTTCGGAGAAGGTAAGGGTAGAGAGGCGGTTTCGAGGTTGTTCGCCCTCGGCGAAGGTGATGGCGGAAGCCCGGTTGCTTCGAGGCGTGTCGTTGGGCGGCGGCGGCTGCGGAGGGGATGGATCGTCTTCAATGTTGATTTCAGGCAGGTTCATCCTTGCGTGGAGAGACCTGACGCTTCCAAACTTTCAAACTTTGAGGCTCGGAGAGATTGTTGTATTGTTGTGCTGCTGCTTTGTTGTGGGCGAGGAGCCTCAACGCGGCAAGGAACGGGCGGAAGGGCAGCCGGGGGGGAAGAAAAAGGATAAAGACATGCAACACGATACGAGGATGCAAGATAAGACAATACAATACAATACACGGCCAAGCAAAGCAAAGCAATACAAGTGATAAGGAGGATAAATTGATGATAATATAGATAAGATAGAAGGGCAGAGCGAGAGTGAAGGGGGGGGAGGGGAGTTGGGAGTTGAGTGAGTGAGTGAGTGAGTGAGTGAGGCGGGAAGTTGGGCGACGTCGTGGGATGATCAAGATTAATCAAGGGAAACAGGGAAGAAAGAACTCTGAGAAACTCTGGAGACTGCACGGGCGATCTCGGCAGTTTGAAATCGCGCGTCGATTATATAAGCCTTTCCGTATCGGGCAAGTCTGAGGGCTATCTTTAGATACGTCATGGTGCTGCTTTGAGGGTCACGGGATGCCGCTTTATCGTGGTTCCTGGTTTCCGCTTCTAAGGACGGATAAGGTACAATTACACTCAGTCAGGTACAGATAGATTCCCTTATTGTACAATAAAAAGATATCACTTCATACATGACATGTCTCCGTCTGCACGATCATCCTCTAAGAACCCCCCCAACTCGTAATCGCGACATCCATCTTACCGACCTCTTGGATCCGGCCATGATGATGTCTCGCCGCCCCTCCTGTTCTGCGGGCCAGAACGTATGCCCGGCATTCCCGACACAATAGTCCACGCCGGTCCCACAACCACAAAGATTTCCAAATATACGCCGACGCCGTTCCCTCGGATATCGCATCGTCACGACAGGATAACTCCGCGACAGAGCTGTTTGTTCTCCAGCCTGCGGCTTTCTCCTCGCTCCAGTGGCGGTTTTCAAAAACACGCGCCGAGTCCTGGCTAGGATTGGACGCCGAGAACTCGGCCCATGTAGCAGCCAGGCATCCTCCCTCGACGACGTTGTGGTTATAGTTCGCGCAAGCCGTTGAATTGGGACTGCTAGCGAGACTGTAGCGACCTGATCAGCTTAAGTTATTGGCGACTGGACTTTAAGACAAGAGACTTGGCAGTTTTGGTGGTCAACTTGAGGTCCCTGGCGGCTATCAGCGTTGAGCTTGGCCACTCGTCACGGTTAAAGTCCGAAAGAAGAAACAAGGCGCAACACAACACAACACGAGTGTGCTGCTTGTGCTCCGAAGAATCATTTGCTGGCATTCACCCTCTCTCGAGGCCAAGAAGAGCCTCGGCCGTGTGTTTGCAGGCCTCTCGTGGCTGCACAAGGCTTACTGCACTCTGCAGTATCCTGGTTCACGCGTCCAAGCACATTTGGGTCATTAATCGAGGTTCATGCGGATGCACTGCACCATGTTGCATTCTGTTCTCCAGATTGGCACGTGGCTGATTCTCAGCTGGTTCATCTCCCAATATCTCTGCTGGTTCCGCGGCTCTCTGTAAGATTTAGATTCTGTTAAGTTCAATTCCCTGGATCGTTGTGTTAAGTCTATGGATTGATCAAGCTACCAGACGCTACTACTATATACATGACATGAGCGAGAGGCACATAATAGATTCCTAGTTATAAGAACTCACCATTATTCTTTATATAGGCATAATCGTAACTCTTCCAGTATAAGAGCCTTCTTCTCTTCACGCGATACGAATGGTGGAACGAGGAGCTGACATCAGCAAGTCGACAAGGAAGGAATTCAGATCACCATATCCCTGTAGACGATATAGCTGCCTGTGGTAAAAGATTTCTACTGGCCCTGACTCTAGTTTATACAAATGAATTAAAGCATCCTCCCGAAACTTGAAGTAGAAGGTTTATAGGTAAGCAGCTAATAGAAGCAAGGTTGGAGAGTTAACTTCAACAGTAGAGTAGCTACCTTATAATACATACGTAGCTTAGCGGTTTGAAGGCGAAGATACACGAATGGGTCGTAATTTCCAACCTGAGCTATAGGCCACGAATTGCGTGAATAGAATGGAATAAAGATCTTCAAAATCCGTATTGTCAAGGTTAAGGTAGATACTTTATGCTATAGAAGATAACACGTGAGGTCCTGTGAAGACCATGTACTCGTTGAATATTGAATTAGGGTAGATAAAATAGACATCTCTACTCCACAACACTCAATTAATCAAACGCAGAACTAAGATCTCGAGAGAAAAAAATAAAAAGACGAGATAAATAAATACAAAAAACTCAAGGACCACCAATCTCTCTCAGAAGGTGGTCCTATAGAAAACCCCAAGGAGTTTTTAAAGAACTGTAAATCAACAGCTTTGTAACCCAGAAGTCCCTGGGGATTAATTATAACCCGGTTCACTCCGGGGAAGGCTGATAGATTTTGTATATGATCTATGCGCCTAACTTACATGTTTGACTTACCTGTTTGTTTGAAGGAACCCTTTATTTTCATATATACGTAGGTATAGGGACTTGAAAGTGAATTGATTTTTGAACTGGGCTCTAGCGTGAGCAGAGAGGGAGACTGGTAGGCGAAGTTGTGAATCACTAGTTGAACATTATGTATGCTTGAAGTAGTGTTTATCTAAGCTCAGTAATAGACAGTTAATGCCTAAATAGGGCAACTTGATTTATTTTGAATAGTAACAAATAGCGTTGTATTAAACATCAATCGACTGGTCTCACTTGGACTCTCCAGAGTCCAGATGAATTGGTCGATACATAGGACAGGACTAGAAAAGTCTACCACAATTAGATCAGGCCTTCTCCAATTTCTCTGCAAATTCCAATTCTCAACACTTATTCTCAACGCGAGCTGTGCTATCTGTTATATTAGACACCTATATCTTGTACCCTAGTAGTGGATCAATGATAATTTCCTTGAGGGTCTAACTTGCCATAAGGCTTCAAAGCCTTGATGGATGTCAACAGAAAGGCAACTTTAAAGAAGCCAAATCTCCTACTTATCTGCCTTGAAAGCTTTAACGAACATTCACGAAGCGTACTGTGAAGGGGCAACAAGAATGCTGTAGTGAATATATTGCAAGGCCCTCTTTGAGGACTAAAAGATTATTTGGGAGAGGGCCTTCTTTATTAAGTCGCCTCGCCTCTTTTAGATCCGTCTCTTCATCAACTCAACCACAGCACACCTCAACTCAGCCCCGAACCCAGACGGAAGATAAGGCCTCCAGCCTTCATAACGTCAAGATGACATCAGAAAATAGACTAGATCTTCGTCCTCTTCATGATGCACTTGACCAAGCGCTTTTCAGTCTTCAACCTCAAATCGGTGAATTGTACAGCAGTCTTTTAGCCACCTTAAGTCAACCACAGCACGATACGGCCTCCAGGCTTCAAAGCGTCAAAATGGACTCGGAAACTAGACTAGCTCTTCATCATCTTAAAGAGGATCTTGAAAAAGAGCTTTTCATTTTGCATCCTCGAACAAGAAGTAGATTGAACAGCAGACTTTTAGCGGCACAAGACGCACTACTGAACGATCGATCTTCCGAGCCAAACACTCCTTCAATGGCCGATTGCAACCCCAGTCAGACCCAAAGATCGGCAATGGAAAAAGCCAAAGAACCAACGTCAAAACATAATCGGGCAACTCAGCGCTTGGGACCAGGACACACACCACACTGGGAGAAGAGCATGATGCAAGAAAGGGAGGATTCTGAGGATACCATTTCATACGAAAGCAATTTCGACGATTACAGCGACACTGACCAAACTATGAGCAAACACATCATGCCCAAAGGCCAAGTCTATACCCACACTAAGGCCCACACTAAGGATATGGCTGTTTCCTACGCCCCGAACGCCAAATTGGAATTCCCGCAGAAGACTAACATCAGCCCACACAAACCCTCAATGGACCACACGACGGAGGTGTCAGACCTTCCAGGAGTTCCAAGATGGTTCCCCGCAAGAATTAAGAGGATATTGAACGATGATGGATGCCCCGACGCGCTCCCATTCAAGGTTAGTAATTATGAAGCACAACTCAGGACTTTCCCCCCTAACAGTCCCCCAGTTCATGGACAAACTCACCCGATACCGAGCATGGCTTGAGGCTCTTCGACGCCGAAGATGGAAACAATATCTCAGGGCTGGGAAGGCTAGGTGGCAACTGAGTATCGCTCTCCAGAAGCTCCGACAAAGACCTGCAAGCACGACCGCCGCATTCTATCAACATCGGCTCCGCCAGCAGAAGAAATGGAAGGAGAAAGCGCTTCGAGCTATGAAGAAGTTAGATGTCGTTATTGAAGGGACAAATTATCTGGACAAGACAATGTCTGCAATTTTTAAAGTCGAACGCGAGGTCTACGAGAAATATCTTGGTTGACTGCAGAAGAGACCCGAGGACATGCGGGATTTTAAGAATATCGGGTGAAACGTGAGCGATTCTTTGACTTGAGAGAGAATCTCCAAGTTTTCGCCGGCTTCTAAGGAATGGGTATCAAAACTCAGAACGTGGACTAGAAACAGAGCAGTGTATGGAGTCAATTTATCGTGGAATTTTCTGCGGAACACAGTTCTCACTTCATTGCTTTTAACCTGCCGTGACGAGATAAATGCTTCCTCTCTTGTCCTTGATGTCTTTCGTCAATATATGCACCCACCAGTTGAACTTCAATGCAGCAACCCAATACGATCTATTCATAATGGTGCATATGTGAATAGGATCGGAATTTTCTGTTCATTTCCCATGTCTTCCTCACTTGTTGCCCTTGCATCTAAGATCTGGCACCTTGGCACATACTCAGTATGCTACTAAGCTCTTCGCGTTTGGCTTGGAAGTCTGACGACAGAATGGCAGTGGTGATCACTGATTAGCAAAGGACAAACTCGAGGTAGTCAATTGGACGTCGGCGCGTCTGGTTGAAGACGTCTGTGATCGGCTTTAGCCTTGTATTTATTTAGCGCGAGGCTGACAAAATATCACGTCCAAATATCAAACGCCTGGGTGGATATAAAAAGTCTGCAGCCTTCTTTGTCTACAAGTTTCCCTCATCGTCTTCAGCCTCATGGCAACGTCAAGCAGAACCTTTTCATATCGACCACTATGAGGCTCCGTCCCACTGCCAATTTGACCTTGTGAACCGAGCTCTGTCCTTAAAACTTCCCCGTCCTTCACCGGTATCCTCGCGTTCCCCATACTATCGGATTGAGGTCGTCTCGGCCCATAAAAGAGAGCCAATTTTGCCAAAGCCATTACCTTATTAGCCTCTCATCAACAACTTCTCAGCTTTGCCGGCAGCAATGGCTACTCCGGCAGCAGTTACTGGGTCGAAACCTCGTCCATCCACGTCTTATGGACCAGGTCGTCGGACCTTTCGCGAGTAAGCCCGCATGGCCAATTACGATCCCAATGCTTACCATACCTAGGCTGGTTGGCGAAGAGATGGTAGATATCTACGTGGGTCCCGAGGAGGTGCATTTTCGAATACACAAGCGCATCCTCTGCGATCGAGTGCCGTACTTCCAGAAAATGTTCACGAGCGGCTTCAAGGAGGGCAGCGAAAATGCTGCAAGGTTCCCAGAAGACGATCCCGATTCTTTCGATATGCTGGTAGATTGGATCTACTTTTACAATATACGGGGTCTGGCGAGGATGAAGGATAGCGACGGCAATGACATTATAACCTGGGACCCCGTGAGGTTTTACTGCCTGGCAGAAAAGCTGTGCCTCCCGATGGTTATGGATAATATCATGGATACACTGCGAAAATATCACAAAAAGATGCAGGAACTTCCCTCGCCTGATTTCATATACCGCGCCTACGCCTCTACGTCGGACAAATCGCCGCTCCGGAACTATTGTCTTATGACCATACGTTACATTCTTGCGGACTTGGGCAAGGATGAGACCGAAGAAGGATGGCCGACTTCTGAAATACAGAAATTATTCAAGGACCATGATAGCTTTGCTAGCGACTATATCACTGCGACTAGAGATGGCATCTCAGGGGATCCCAGGGATCTACCGAAGTGTTTCTTCCATGTCCATGGAGAAGATGAACCATGCATCACCAATGATTGGAATGGAAAGCGGAAATACTATGCTCTCCCACAACAGAAACATCCCAAAAAGCAATGTCTGGAGAGCGCGGGTCCTAGAGCATCTCCAGCATCCCCTAGCTGGTCTACAGCTGCGATGATAGGTCGTTGATCCAAAGAAGAGCGGAGGCCATAAGGAAATCCCAAGGAAGACGTGTAAGGATTCTGGGAACCAACATCTACTGATCGGACATTTGGTTTGGCAGATGAAGAGGGGGTACTTGCTGCAGGTAATTTGGCTCGGAAGTATTTCTAATGGGGAACTACCTAAGGTAGGTAGGCATCAAGCCCATCATATCCGTGTAGCCAGATAGGAAAAGCAAACCGGACTGGTTAACCTTTAAGAGGAGTAGTTGTTGGGAGGAGCATGATAGACCGAGTTGACCTCGATGCTTGACCATACTGTATCTTGACTTTTACTCGGCAGATAGATACCTATGTTTTCAGACGACCAAAAAGGGGTCTGCAATCACGAGGGGCCACGAGGGCCCGGGGGTCGTCGCGGTCACCGTATTATTATATAATATAGGTAATATGGTACGGTATACGGACCACTGTAGACTGATTTGCGAACTGCACACTAGCGCGATACAGTATATATCCTCTCGATCCCTTCTCAGCACCTTGACGACGTCTTATAATTGCCGGTATTGTGTATTGAATCCCGCACAGCCTTCAAGATGTCGATGTTCCGATCGAAAAAACTTGATCTAGGATGCTTCGTCAACGTCAAGGTCATCCGTGATCATACCAAGCGAAAGGTCTTCGCTGAGCATGAGACCGAAAGGTATGTGGGCATGCGACTCGGATATCTATCCAGAAAAACCCACCGGAATGCCGGTGCATGACTTTGGGTAATGTTATTGTGGCTCTGGACGCTGTGCTGACCATATACTGCGGTTAGACAAGCCTTGCGATACATCATCCGCAACTTGAGCCTTCCAGCGAGAACGCGCGCACAAGCCCAGCTTCAACTGTCCCAAATGCATGCCTATACTCGTCCCACACAAATCCGGAATCGATGCATAGAGGGAGGAAAGGGGAGGGGTGTCCTGAGAGACTTCAAGATGACAAGGGTACGTGGAATCCCTTGCGCGGATATAATATAAGACGAAGAGACGGAGAGAGCATTCATCTTCAACTACGACTTCTCGAGGGTACATTGGAGCAATTGAGCTGATATGGTGGTAATCCTTGCAGTATAACTTCCGAGTCAACGCTCTCGCCGGACTGATCCCCGGAGTCAAGAAGGCCTCGTGGTAGGCGGGAAAGAGGGGTTCTGGTTGGAAAGAGACACTGCGAAGGGTTGCAATGTCGTGGGGGACTTGTATCATAAGCAATGGGCCACATCTGCAAGAGGATTTATAGTGGTGTGGAGGAAGAAATATGCCGCTGTACGAAGTGCTCTGGAGCGCAAGGCTGTACCTATATTTTGAGGCGTTCCTGATGAACCTACTTGTACACCACGGGAAATTTCCATTAAGGTATGGCAATCATGAAGATCTCCTTTCCTAGAATACCATGATGTTCAAGTATGCTGCATTGAGGATGGATGTCTAGCAACGTGAGAATGCCAGAGACAGCATGGAGGGATTGGGTGGTCTTCTTCCGTGACCAAGTGTGGTCAAAGTAGAGGAATCCATAGATTCTACTGGCGGCTTTAGTTTGCTCTGTTTTACTGGAATTTGGTTTTAATCCTGCTGTCGTTGCTCTCCTACCATAGCCTGCCGCTTTCCGATGAAGTCTGGTTGGCAAACAGAGTTGCTTTGTATACAAAACTTGGACCTCTACTTTCCTCCTCAAGGTATATATAAGGTATATACAAAGCTCTTGTATCAACAAAGTTTTCCTTGCTTGGGGGTCTTGGTACATTTCAATACAAGTGAATACTGTTGCTCGCTCACTCTGGTTGACATCCGAAGCTTGTTAACTTGCGGCTCCTTGTTCAACCGCGACTCTCGCAAACCCAGACAAACCTCACTCAATCTGCCACGTCCATTCAAATAGAAAGTATTTGTCTCCAATCTCTCTCCAGAATCAACCTTGGTGGTTTCACTTCCACAATGTTTCGCCGTCTCGAATCTGGTCTTCCCAAAGACCCAGTTTACCCAGCTGATCTTGCAGGCTTGGGGTAAGCAGCTCTCATCTCGATTCAAGATCCATACTAATGAATATCCCCAGGTACTTCATCAATGACAAAGATGAGATCAGGAGCATCGAGAACCCGAAAGCCTACTTCAAGTTCTTCCTTACTAGGAATGACCGCTACAACAGCCTCCAGCGCGAGGCCATGAATGGTGAGACCAATTGACTCCACCCCAGTACGAGGCTCACATTCATATAGAAGCTATTCGCAACATCATCTCCGAGCGGCTTATCAAACTTGGTCTTCAGAAGATCCGCCTCCCTCTCGGAGCCGCAGAAACCGAACCCCACCTCCCCATCTTCACATCCTCCGACCTCAAGGCCAAGAAGCGGGTCATTATCCTCTTCTATGAGCATAACCAAGATCTCGGTGTCTTGGCCCACCGTGTCATCGGCGGCAAAGGAGGAATCAACGCGGGATCCGTGATCGACATGGTCAAGTACATCGAATCCCTCTGTACATCTGAAACGGACGACGAGTGCCCCCCCGGTATCATACTTGCCAATATGGGACAGTTAAGATGGTGGCGGCGGGGAAAGAAGGCCGTTACCCAAACGTCGTGGTATGCCCTCCCGCAGAAGAGCGCCGTTGACGTCCCGTTCACGTTCGACTCCGTGAAGAACACCATCCCCGGGAACAGAAGCACAGCCGAGCACGTCGATTACATATTCAACAACGTAGTGAAGGAGCTGGCCGGACCGGCCGCAAAACTAGATGTGATAGGCGTCTCGGAAGGCGCGGTGCAAGTCGCGACGTTCTTGGACGATGAGGAGAATTGGAAGACGTGGCGTGCGAGGATCGAGGGCTTTGCTGCCGTGGCAACTTACTATCACGCGTACGAGATCAAGAATCAGGCGTTTAAGAATTGGCTTCGTGATGTATGATTTTCTCTCTCTCTCCTCCATTTCCCCTATTTTTCTACGGCTAACAATAGCTATTATTGCAGCGAGGACGGGCCTACATCACATCCCCGGAGCCCTGCGAGACCTTCCTTGCTGGGCCTGAGGGTGGTCGTAGAATTGATGCGTATGGCTGTCCGGTCTTCAGCTTAGGGGAACCGTACTATAGCGAGATGATGCTGCCGAAGGGGTACAAGACCATTATTGATTGGTTCCAGGAGCTCGCGGCTGATCCCAACTATGCAAATCCCGAATTTCAAAGATATGATGATGAAGATAGTGATGTTGAGGAGGACTCGCAGGAACCGGGTATTGAGCTGAACCTAGCCAAGGCTTAAGTGATACCTTGTTGCCTTTAGGGTAGGACGCAATTCATGGGTTTCCCCAGAGCCTGGACATCGAGGGAGGGGCAAAATTAGGCATGTATTTTGCATGGCTGGTGCTCGACTAGGTATTTCAACATATTACATTGTGACCATAAATTGAGGGCCATAAAGATACATAAGGAGACAGAGCTGCCTGCTCCACTGTGTTCATATTTACTCAAACAAGACAGAGCTGTTTCCAACAGCTCCACCCGCGGGATTGCCAAGGAATTCCGAAGCCCTCCGCGTCCTCTCCCTAACAACCTGCTCTTCGCTCTTCCACCTTCCGGGGACCTCTTTCTGATTCTCACCCCCAAAGCCCAGCCATGATCGAGTCTTCGTCTTCTGTCCCTCTGCTTCCTTCTCTTCCCTTGCCAAGTGAGCGACCATCGTCGCCCAGTTCCCCAGCCCGACTTCCAGGCATTGCTTGCATGTCTTCTTCGCCTCCTTGTCGATTCGTTTGCCTCGCAGTTCCTCCTCTGCGACATCTACGGCCTCTCTGGTCCATGCCAGTCCATCCTCCTTACTGGTTTTGCTCGTCTTGGACGCATAGAGGATCTCTCCAATGTACGTCATGATACCCGCTTCTTCACAACGTTCCTTAGGGCCCCGTAGTGGGGGAGAGGTTCCATCATCTGGCGGAGGGGGATATTCGGGAGGCATGAGAGCAGATTTCACGAGGGATGTGACAGTTTTTAATAACCCGCCATCTTCCTCGTCGGGTGTGGACGTTGATCGTACGGTTGGTGCATCGGTAAGCGATTTTCGGGCGCGGAGAACGGAGAGAAAGATAGGGAGGGCCACATTGAGGTTAGAGTTGATGGCATGGTGGACGGCAAGGGCTGTCGTTGCGGACAAAACGTTGGCGGAGGGAATGCCTGCATTGGCGTTGAGAATCCCAGTCGCTGGATCCACGATCTGCTTGGGAGAGTTCGCAGTCGCAATATCTAATGCCCATTTATACATCTCCAGTGCTGCCTCCGGCGTCTTCTTGAAATCTAGCCATGCTGCATAAGCCAGCGCGGCATCCATTCTCTGCTTCTCGTTGAAGCCTCGTGTAGTGAGGATCCGCATGTAGTATGTCTCAGGGGATTCAAATGCGGGCTCGCAATCCTCCTCTCTCGGGGCCGACTTTGCTCCGGGGGGGACAGGGCGAGGATTCGGATTCGAAGGGCCAATGACTACATTCTTTGGAAACGCAACGTTTCTCTTCTTGTCTCTGACCCACCCATCCAGATGTTCCGCCGCCCTTGCTGCTCCCATCAACACCTCGTAGTATCCCCTTCTCCAAGGCTCCGATTTCTTCGAGATATCATACCCCGTCTTCCCAATGCCCGCTACCAGAATCCCCCCGTCATCCACCTCCTCCAGTCCCTTGCCATCGATTTTTGGATCCTCCAGCCTCTTGATTAAAGTCCGGAATCCCTCGCCCGTCCTTGCCCAATCTACAAGACCATCTCTCTCATCATCGGCATCCTCGTCCCATTTTGTGCTCCGGAAATCCTTGCGCGTCACCCAAGACCATTCGCGTGGTGAGGGGAATTTCCGCTCCAGCCACTCCTGCTGCACACCGAACGCCATCATGAACAGGAGTCCCGCTAATGTCCACAGGACAGTGGTGTATTTCCCTGCCCTCCAGACCTCGTCCTTGATCCATCGTTTGTGATCAGTTGTGAGAAATCGGGCTATAGGGCGGCGGTTTGGCGGGGAGAGGAAGGGCAATTGAGGTCGTGAGCGGGTGGCGAGAGTGTTCTGAGTGAAGGGTCTAAGAGTATTAGGAGGTCGGAAGGGGCGGATAAAGGGTATTCTTCGCATAGGCAGTCGTGGGCGCATCGTGAGTATCGTGGTGTTGGTGGGGTGGTGGTGATTGTGGCAATCGTGATGTCGAAGAGCTTCGCAAGAGCTCGTTCAAGGGCTCAAGCGAATACGCCCGTTCTACCTTAGGTTTGCGGATCGGAAGTACCGTAGCCGCCGAAGACCACTTTGCTACTACTTGGACTTTGCAAAACATCCACAATGGTCTTACTTCTTTTTATCCCCATTGCATCTATGATTCTATCTGGGAGATATACGTTTAGGCAGGGCTACGGAATACATTGCAAGTTGAACGCGTTGGGTGAGTAGTCACGCGTAAGTCACGAGACCGCCGAGTTGGCTACTCTTCGGGAATGAGGAAACATTCCTACTCCTGCAAATTTCTGAGGATATTCCTGAGGTCTTGTGTTGGTGCCCCAGATGCAGGCAGAATTCCATGGCTCCTACTTCCATCACGGAGTACAAATACATAATATACACATACCAAACCGTCCAGGTAGACCAATAGAGCGAGCACCTATACAGTACTTGGCTAGCTATCAATTTAAGTGTAGCCATTCCAGCCCTATAGCCTACCAATCCATACCTCGCTTCAACTCAGATGAGGAGCGAGCAATCCCCGCCGTCCTTTGATCGTATCACACAAAGCCATATTTACAGCTTTCCCCTGGCTAAGTTTGAGATCATCTCTCTACCAGTAACCCAAGTCGTTCTCCACAATGTGGGGAAGTCCAAGGTACTCGTGAAGGTATCGGCATACCCGAATCCCAACATGGGTGGGATCCAACCCCTTGCGTACTCAAGCGCAAAGCACGCCTCGTCCATCTTGTATTGCTTGACTGTTCCACGATGAAGATGGTGCACACTGCCTTGGGGGTAGATCTCTGGCTCATATGATCCTGGAGAGTAGGCAAGTTGAGTGCCGGCCAAGATGTGGAAGTAATCATCTGCCGTGTGACGTCCAGTATGGCCTTCGGTGCCAATGGCGGTGCCTAAGCATACGTGAGTAGATTTTCATGAGACATGGGAGGGAATCCAAACCGAAGATGATCAAATACTCGGTAATACCTGTAACCTTGGCTCAGCAAGACATTCGTTTGGTTTATATCACGTGAACATATCGATCAACCCCTTCGACACCTCTAGGTAAGGGGATGACAGAGGAGAAGCAATGGAGGACTCACTGGCATGAATAATGTACATAGCGCCCATGGCACCACCCGCATTGTTGAAGATCCACTCCTCATCCAGATTCACATATCCGCCCGGCAACTTCTCACTCAACTCGTCGACAATGAACCCAACCACGGCACGGGTATCATTGCCATGAGCGCCAATGGCACGTTGAGCCAGATCATGGAGATCCTTTGGATTAAAAATGTAGAACCACTCCAGATGTGAATCCAGGAAGTAGAAGACTGCAGACAGCACCGCGACGGCGACGGCGACGAATGTGAGAGTAGCGGTCCACGTCCGTTGAGGAGAGGGTGGCTTCTGAGAAGGCATTGTAGAGAGCGTGAAAGAGAGGAAGGTAAAGCAAGGGGTTCAGGGAAGGACTGGATAATCAATTGGGCTCAGAGAATGACTGGACAATCGATTGCTCTCTCTTTGTGGTTGTAAAGGTCGACGCGACTCCGTATATTCATTCAGGGTCTCGAGGCTGTCGCGCTAATAATTTGTCTGGTTCTGCTTTGCCCTATTCGGAATAGTGCAGCTCAAATAGGCATCGGGAGTAGGCATCGGAAATAGGTTATGCCGAACCCATCTCCTGGCTAACCCCGTAGAGTAAATGCTCAGGGGTTTGTTGTCTTCATTCCTGAGGCATGCTTAAGTACCACCCATATGGGTATCTGTGTTGCTATGTTTAATCAAATCAATCCGGGCATCCAAGCTGCTCTCAAAGCTGGATCACTTTGTATAGTGAACATCCTTCAAGGGACTGTTACGAGAATGGTCCCGAGGGTGATGTTGAGCTGGTATATGGTGACTCCCTTAACCAAGACAATCACACTAACTATCAACCGATTAAGAAGCTTTACACCAATATTTATGGCCTCATAACGGTGAAAGAAGCATCTGATTGAGTTATATATTATTCATTTTGAAGACAAGCCGCAAGAAAACCATACGAGGGAAAACACATCTCAGGCAACTTATCTGAATCAAACGTAAAAGAGATCTCCACTGATATTGCACCTTTTTCGCCAAGTGCGGCGATATTCGTAGGCGGAAGCTTCAGGCAGTATTTTGAGAAACTTGCTGTGAGGAGCCCGATTGTAAGCACGAATTCAAGGTCTTTGCCACTGTGGTGCGTTCGGCTGATGATTGATGAGGCCAACTGACTGCTATGAAGGATATAAGTTGATTGAATTGAAGTTCTTCTTGCAACGACGATAGCTTGAAGCTCCCGTGCCGTCCAATCAAAGTATTTAGGTAGCAAGCCTAGCTGGACCCTATGTGGAGCTTGATCAAGGGGATCGCCCGCCGCCAGCTTTTCCCGCGGTCCGCGAAAATAATTGCACTCTGACTTCTTACCATCACACATGCCATATCTTGACTCCTCCAAAATATTTTCTTATTCTTCTCCTCGCCAATAATCCCATTCAGCACTTTCGGGTAATCTGTAGTATGGTTTGCCCCTACTCAGATCTGGCTCTCTGTAATGAACCTGTTGCAACTGATAAATATCTAAATAATCATCGAACTTGGCGGCCATTGTCGCTCCAACTATCATACAGTTACCAGCCTCGTCCGCCGTACACGGGTAGAATTGTACCTCCCCGTACTCATCCTTGCTTCTGATTGTGCCATCTGCCTTCCGTGGATTCCTCCTGCAAATTGTAATCGTATCCTTAGCCTCGGAGTTGTCGTCTAGCACCGCGAAGTTCTTGCGGTCGAGAAACAGCCATTCGGGGCCGTTCTGGAGCCAAGCTGCTGCTTCTTCTATCGTCTTGCCCGAGAACGAGGATGCAGTGAATCCGGTAATAGGAGGGATGGTTCCCCCCGCTTTCATGCTATCATCGGGTTCTGTAAGGACGGGATATTCATCTCCTGTGACTAGGTAGAAGAGGCCTGGAATCATTTCTCCACTGTATGCCTGTTGAAGCTTTTTGTTGATTGCCTGCCGAGAGGTGTTAGCCACCCAGGCTACTGGTTTCAAGCAAGAGGATCCAGGAAGCTCATACTCTCAACTCACTTCAACAGAGAGGTCTCTGGCAATAACGAAAAGTGCATACGGCGCCCAGGGCATGACGGATTTTGGTGCGTGTACGTATTGGGCGGGACTGCTGCTCTTGTCGCTTCTGTGAATGCGAAAATGCTGACTAACTTTAAGGTTCAATGTTGACAAAAGTCGAGAGGGACAGTTTAAGTAGAACCAAATATTATATAGGCATGTATGGCAATCGTTGCTTTGCAAAGCCCACGCAAGTGCGCGGCTACGCTCCTCTAGGATGCAGATTGTGCTTTGTACAGCTCATCATTTTATTGAAGCGACAACATGGGGCCAAGTTAAGTCCAACAAATCCAACAAATCCAACCAACATCAGCAAAACGGCACACGTTAACTACTTTCTTGGTTGGATTTACGTAGTTTCCTGAACTTCCATGAATCCGTCATATATTAATAGAGCTATTCAGAGCGTTGGACTATGGGTCTGGCAGTGTTTCTTACTGTTTCAAGCATTAAAGTTGTTCCTTATTTAAAGGACATTCAGTCCTGACCGGATCCTCTTGGAAGAATACTACCCATAATAACATCTGATTTGAGTGCCTAGTGGCTAAAAGTATGTTAAGGCTTTTAGGAGACACTAGCTTTCCGAGCTACTTCTGATTTTCCCTCTACGCTGAAGGGACGTGGGGGTCCAGCAAGAGTCGACGAGTACTATGTTGTACTGTTACATGTCTTATGCTCACTAGTACTCCTCAATTTGAGCCGCATTTCACACCAATTTGACCGTGGGTGATGGCAAGTGGAGAGCGCGCGTATACTTTGTACTCCCAGGTATATAAGGTGTTTGGTGTATTCAATTCTTAGAAGCCGAACACTGTGACGAGGAGTTGATGCCCGAGTGACATACTGCAATAGTGCACTTCCAGATAGTTCATAAATCAATTCAATTCGTCTAGCAACGCCAGATATACCATAAAAGTTACAAGTGAAATATACATGAAACGGTTTCCCAATCATTACCCTAAGCCTGGCTCAAATATCTGAGCGCCTCTTCCCTCTCTTCAGCGGGCAACATGCTGAGAACTTGCTGAACACCCTTCAAACCACCCTTGCTGTTGCCTCTCAACAGACTAGCGACATCAAATGCGACACTCTCCGTCTTCAACGCCTCCACCTTCTCGTGGACCGTCTTCCGGTTCTCCTCATACCACATGGCAACATCGCGATCAGCAGTAGCAAAGTTGGGGATGCCGGTCCAGGCTGCCAGTGTCTCCAGGTTGCGGGCTCGGGTCGTGAGCGGGTTCTTGTTGGAAGTTGACATGCGTTTCAAGATGTACTCTTCGTTCACACGACGACGCACACGCCAGTAGAAGAATCGGCGAGCCTCTCTCCACTGAAGTTCTTGTCTGATAGTGTTCTTGGCCTTCATGCGTCCGGCCCGGTCGTGGAGATCCGCAAATTGCAACGAGACTTGCATGTAAACTGGTAACAGAAGTTGCTCGCGAGCAGTCGCTTTGGCCTTGACTTCATTCATTTGCTCCTTGCTCAGAGATGGGTCGGCCAACTGTCTACGCAGCGCACCGTATTCCGGATCCAGGCGTGCCATGGTCTCAAGCTGCTTATCACGGCGGTACTTAATGTTGACAATACCTTCTGGCTCAAGAACACCACCACGGGCATCTTCATCAGCGTACATCTCCATGAACTCGGGGTTGATGGTTGGATCGACGACCACCTATGATTATTAGCCAGGGTCCAAATGAACGAGTATAAGGTTACTTACCCATGAACCACCTCGCAACTCTCCAAAGGGAGGGATGTAGACAAAGATCGGCTGCTCGTACTTGACAAGAGCGTCAACAATGTAAGATCCATACTTGAGAACTTCATTGTACATGTCCTTCTGTCCACCAGAGAAACCTCTCCAGTTGGCCAAGATCATCAATGGTAACTGTTCACCATTGTTGAAATCCTTGATCGCCTGAGCGGTCTTGAAAGCGGAGTTGGGATACCAGACACCACCTGCTTCCATGGTAATCTGCTCGGCAGAATCGGGGTTTGCAGGATCAGCAGGAGTGATGTTCTCGACTGAGCGAGTCTCAACAGCAATGACACCCATGGGGATACCACCAAGTCGAGCACGACCAACGACCACAGTCTTGGCCCAGCCACCAAGAGATTCAACGAACGAGTCCTTGTCAAAGAGACCAGACTGGTAACCTTCAGAGTCCTCCACGCCGGCAATCAGGTGTCTCACATCGTACGCTTGCTTCGGTGGTGGTGAGTAGACGATATCCCGGTCCCACGAGTCGACAGCAGGTCCGATCGGAAGCGGGTTGTTTCTCTTGTCTGGAACGTACGCCATCCACTCAACAATTTTGGAGACACCCTCGAAATCATCGTTGGCGGTCATATGTGAGACACCATTCTTGTACATAATTTGAGTGCCACCGAGTTGCAAGTTAGAAGTGTAGACTTCACGACCGAGGACCTTGTTGAGGGCAGGAGCACCAGTCAGAATGATGGGCTGGCCTTCAATTTGGATGGCACGCTGACCCAAGCGGACCAAATATGCACCGATACCTAAGAATGTGAGCAGAATGGAGCGAGAGAGATTTTTAGAAAACACTTACCGACTGATCGACACGTCACTAAAGTAATGGTGAAGATGTCCTCGTAGGCTCTGCTTGTAGCACCAGCAATCAAACCGGAGCCCTTCAGACATTCGACACCAAGACCATCCTCGGCACCGACGATGGTAGTGATCTTGTATCTCGTCTCACCATCTTCCGTCACCTCCTCGGTGATAACATCCCGTGTCTTGCCATCCTCGAACCGTTTCTTTGCCTCGGCATCGAGGTAGAGATACTTGAATCCAAGCTCTGGCTTCTCTGGATCGTTCCAGGCAATGTTGAAGTGCGGAATGAGTTCCTCAGCCATACCAATACGAGCACCAGAGTTGGCAGAAAGGTAGATGCGAGGAATACCAAGCTTCCTTGCGAGTTCCGTGCACTTGTGGAAGAATAAATCTTCCTTGGGTCCGAAACTACCAATCTTGAAGGTGATGTCGTTTGCAACAATGACGAACTTCCGGCCACGGGGATACTCAGGAGTCCTAGCAGTCACGAGCCATCCAACCATACCGTGAGTGTTGGTACCTGGCTCACGAATGACTTCGGCGAGGTTATCTTGGTCATCGAGGACGAGCTCACTGTAGTCAATGCACTCGCCAGTCGGGGGTTGCTTGTCCGCCAAGGATGAGTGTTTACTGACAGCTTTGGTCCAGCTGTTCTGAATGGCTTGCCTGAAAAGCTCGGGGAAATCGTAGACATACTGAGTGCCCATGAGGTGAGCCTTGTATCGCTTTGGCTGGAGCCATTCCTTTGTCGGGTATGGCGTTGATACAGGTCGCAAGTGCATGGATCCAATCTTTGTAGTGCCTCCAATGCTCTGGAAGACCCATTCACCACCTTTCTCGGATTTGCGCTCGGCGTACATCTCAACTTGGATCACATAGCCAGATGTGTTCGTGATGACAACGCGGAGAGGATATGGCATGCCGGTGGTGGGATCAGTGCAGATAATGCGGATTTCAGCACCAGTGACACGCAAGCGCCAAAGACGACGGCCGAAACGCTCCAGGAACCCGCCAAGTGCCTTCTCAACCTCAGGAGGTTGGAGAGGGAAAACTGGGGAGAAGTTGATGAAGATATGGTTGAGATCGGAATTGTTGTTTCCAATAACCTCGAGAGCATCCAAGATATCATTCATTAATCTATCAGACTCGGAGATCAGATACTCGGCAGTTGGGATCTCATCCCGAAGTCTACCAGGACGCACGACGGCTCGGGTGAAGTAACGCTTGTCACTTTGAACATCCTTGCCAATGGCCTCATAGATGTGGATGTTGCGGTTCTCGGTGAAGACGGGTTTGATATTGAATTTCGAGAGTCTTCCAAGTTCAAGCTGGAAGGCCAAGGCTGGCTCGCTGTGACGAATACTCTGATCTTCCTCATATTCGGGGCCGCGGAAAGTGTAGTAGCCAGGATATGATCCATCCTTGTGACCGCAAATGAATGTCAAACGGCGAATGCGGCGAGCCAACAGCTCCTCCTTGTACTCCTTGACAATGAGCTGAATCCGGGCAAGCATCTCGGTGTCATCGAGACTTTCAGAATCACGAATTGCGACATTGCAGACCGCAGAAAGCTCATCGTCGCTGTCCAATCTTGGCGGGGGTGCCTTGCGCTTGCCACCAAGATCCGGCATCAGCCCGTTGTTTGGGTAGCTCTTCTTCCGGTCGCCGGCAACAGGGAAAACCTCAAGTGCTCGCATCAAGTACTCTTCAGCCTCATCGAGGTACTGAACCGGAACGATGACACCCTTTCTCGTTGGCTCTTTTTCGGGGTTGTTGACTAAGTAGGACATGTCACTGATCGAGCTGACACGTTTGAATGGGTTGCTACCCTCATATGAAGGGGTCGCGGGCGTGGATGGGGCGGACGATTGGACGGGCATGCCATATTCCGAGATGCCAACCTTACGCAGAACAAAGTCCCAAGAGACGATGAAAGGAGATTCGGCTGTCTCGTTGTGATATTCGATTTTCTTCAGCGAGTAAGCACGGTATGCTCGTCGGATGTAAACTTCCAGAGCGGCTAGGGACACCCAGGGGTCCTGGTGGCCGAAAAATATGGGCAGTACATCGAAGACAGTGTATTTGGAATCCACGACCTCCTTAAGAACCTCAAGGTCGGGTTCCCGGTGCTCCCACCCAGTCTCGCCATATCTTGACTCCACTACTGAAGAACGCAGAATGTGCTCCATTTGAGCGGCACGTTCCTCCAACGAAGGCAGAGCGCACTGGATGAGGACTTCCCTTGCCTTCAATGAGACCTTGGCAGTCTGCCGTGACTCCAATTCGGTGAGCTTTCGGAGAGCAGGACGGAAGTATTTAGCAACATTGCCAGCGTTTGGTTTGCTTGGCTTGTACTCCTCGAGAATAGCAAGGATGAGGTTGTTCTTGGCACCGATTCTGCTGTGAGAGAGCACGGCTTGAATGACCTTGAAAATATCGTCCTTGTTCTCATCCCTGAGCTTCAGAATGACTTCTTCGTCACGAGCCGTCCGACCAGAGAACAGTCGTTCGACGGAGGCATATTGCTCTAGTAGGCCCGAGAAAACAGCAAACTCGTGGACCTTCTGGCCCTCCGCATATCTCTCCAAGACATCCGTCAAGGGGGCGAGAGTACCTTTGAGGAGAGCAACATCGCCCGGAGCGACATTCTCGTCCAAAAACTTCTGAAGGGCCTTTGAGAGGTTCTTAGCCGGGAACTCACCCTTGCGTGACTTCGCGCGGTCCACGATTTGGGTGAAAAGGGCATCAAGGCGTTGAGGCATTCTGGAGTGCAGAGCTGAGAACTGGGCATTCCATTCACCATATGGCAATTCAGGGTCACGCAGAACATCGATCAGCTCCTTGAGAGTCGAAGCCATAATGACTTGGTTGTCAAACCCATCCAGGATATTCTTGAGAATGTTGTGGAGCAGAAGGAATCGCTGGGCGGGCTTGGTACCAACAACTTGTGGTGGTCCAAGGTCCGGAAGGTGGCCGAGGAAAGGCTGAGCGTGCTTGACTCTAGAAGGGTCGTCAAGAGCCAGTATACCAAGAATGTCACCAGCCTCGAGAGTTGCTCCTGGCTGCTTAATGAGTTGCACAATACCATCCTCCTGGGCAAGCAGAGGCATGTACATCTTCATAACTTCAACCTCAGCGAAGGGTTCACCAGCCTTGACGTGCTCTCCGTTGTCGACAGTGAATTTCACCAGCTTTCCTGGAGAAGGTGTTCGAAGCTGGGTGGGGTCGTTTTCTTGTTCAAGAAGGCAAGTCTTGCTGTCGACGCTCAATCGAGTCGCGCCCACTTCTTCCTTCCAGTAAACGTTGTGACTTCGCCCGTTGAGAAGGACAAGCAGACCACCGTCGCTGAGGGCTCGAACACCAACTGAGCATTTCGAGCCGTTGATGAACAAGTGATAACTATCCAAGCTTGAGCGTGTGGCCGTGAACTTGTATCGGTGACCATCGTAGATGAAGTCGATTGGGAAGACAGTCTTTAAGATGTCCTTTGCAGGTACCTGACCCTTCTCCAAGCTTGTCCGGTACTCGGAAATACAGGCTTCACTGGCAATATGGGCCTTGCAAACAGCACCGCAAACAACGGCGATCATAGGGTCCGGCCGCTCCACAGTCAATTTGTTGGAGATGAGCTCGTCAAGCCATCCGGTGGTAATGGTGTTGTCCTCGAACGCGGGAGTTTCCAAAAGCTTAATAAGGTACTCAACGGTGGTCCGGAAATCACCACGAATACTCAGCTCTTTCAGAGCGACAACCATATGCTTTCTGGATGCTGACCGGTTCTCTCCGTAGGCGAAGATGTGACCAAATTGACTGTCTGAAAAACTGTGGATACTGGAGGCATTGCTCACGGAAAAGTAACCCCAGACATTAGAACTACTCCTGAAGTTCAATTCGTGCATCATACCACTGGATGGCTTGAACCCCTCTCCTGGATCTTCGGATGTGATACGGCAGGCCGTTGTGTGGCCCTTGGGGGTGGGACGGCGTTGCGTTTGTGAGCTGCTCTCCTTCGAGAAATCAAAATCGATCTCGCTGGAAGTTTGTGGGTCGACCCCATATAGCAATCTGATGTCGCGAATTCGGTGCAGCGGGAGACCCATAGCAATCTGAAGCTGCGCGGCGGGCAAGTTGACTCCACTGACCATCTCAGTAGTTGGGTGCTCTACTTGTAATCTGGGGTTCAATTCCAAGAAGTAGAACTTGTCGTCCGCATGCGAGTAGAGGTATTCGACGGTACCAGCAGAGACATAACCCACCAGGCGACCCAGACGAACCGCTGCCTTCTCCATAGCTTGGAAGGTTGACGGCTTCGCAATCGTGACGGGGGCTTCCTCGATAATCTTCTGATGTCTTCGTTGGACGGAACAATCTCTGCCAAAGAGCGAAATGTTGTTTCCGTACTCGTCAGCCAATAGTTGAACCTCCAAATGTCGGGCATTGCCTGCGAGCTTCATGATGAAGATTGGCGATCCGGGAATTTCGCTGGCCGCGGCCTTGTAAAGGGCCTCAAAACCTTCCTCCTTTTCGGCCTTACGAATACCCTTCCCACCACCACCTTCTGACGCCTTGATCATGACTGGGAAGCCAATCTCCTTCGCTTTCGCGAGACCCTCCTGCCAGGATTGGACGCAACCCTTCATATAAACGTCATCGCTGACTGTGACAATGCCTTCCTCGTTCACCTCGACCTGATCAACACCACTCCCAGACCACGGTATGCAGGGAACTTGCGCATGTTGTGCAACGATTGTGGAAGAGATTTTGTCACCGAGGGATCGCATCGCAGAACCTGGAGGACCGATGAAAACGATCTTTTTCGGCGACGCAGCCAAGGATTCCGGCAGCTTTGGGTTTTCTGAAGCATGACCCCTAACCAATGTCAGTCGTTCCTCGTCGCTGAAAACACTGAGAACCCTACCATCCAGCCCAAACAGCATGTACGTTCATGCGTTCAGCAATATCCACAATCAATTCCACATTGGCGTAGTTGTTGTTGTTCGTCCCTCCAGGAACCTCAACGTATTGATCTGCCATTCGGATGTAATCCGCATTGGCCTGCAAATCCTCGGGCGTGGCCATGACGGTGAATTGAATTGCCCGTTCATTGCCGAAGGTCTCGTAGGCCCATTTCCGCACTGATCGAATCTCCTTCACTGCCGCAATACCATTGTTGGCAATCAAGACCTGTCGAGGCGGTTAATACAAATTGGAAGCCTCCTCTCCCCATGCTTACATTCGTGATGACGGTATGACCATCGTGGGCAGCTACAAAGTCCTTCACCGGGCCTGCAACTGCGTTTTCCAGCCTGTTACCTCCGATGAAGTGGTCTGCCAGCTTGTGCTTCGCAGCATATGATACGTGGCCGTTTGCAACGGGAACGGTGCCGTTGGTGTGCGCCTTGCCGGCATGACCATTGACTTCAGCCATTGTAAAGAATCACTGCTCCTTGTTGACGAGCGAGAGAAATGTTGGCCCCGGGGGTAGAAGTAGGCGGTTTTCCAGCAGAGCGCGAGCCCAGTGAACGGGGTGTTGGGGGGGAACGAAGTCGTGCCCAAGTTCTCAACCTCCGGTAAGTCGAGTCCGGGCAGGAGACAGCTCGGACGGGGACTGAATTAGAACGAATGGATTAATTACAAGCAGAGAAGAGAAGAGGGGAGGGAGATAGCTCGGGTCTCGTGAAGATTCCCAAAGGACGGGGGCGTCGCAGGAGGAGAGGATTATGATGGAGAAGTATTATGGCAAGGAGGAATCATGTATCAGGTATGCGAGGATGCTGGAAATGAAGTTCACCAAAATACTCTAATACTGCTGCTACTGACGACCCAGCTGTTGGGCTGACCTTTCCGTTTCGGGCATGGCGGCCGCAATTCTTTCCACTGGAATCGCAGGGCCCGAGTTTCTTGGGAGACGTCGTCGCGACGACCGCGTCTTGGACCAACTTGACACTGACAGCTCCCTGGACGGGGCATTCTTTTGACTGACTTCACTTACTTACTTTGCCTAGGTTTACTCAACGCCATGCTCGGCCTCCAGCTGCGAAGAGACGAAGAAACGAACGCCTCTCGTCTCACTGCATCTGGTGCCGCGCTGGAGCACCGTGTCGCAGTGTCGCCCGGACGAAGGCAAAAGACCTTGCTACGGGGGCACCGTGTACCGTCCGTCCATAATCCATTACCGCGGGATATCACGATTACCTCAGCACTCCCCTTACTGTGCAGTGGATGGATTTGCCCTGGGGCTCTGATCTGTTGAGGACGGCTCTTCTCCGTCTGCGAGTGAGAGCGCCTGGCTCCCACAGCGCGGCGGGGGCGGCGGGGCCCACTGAGCAGGGCGGAAAAGCTGTGGGAGCCAGTCGTCCGCCAGTCGTTGATGCTGCACCGCCGATCATTCCTCACCCATCGGAGCTCGGAGTTTGCTGACCCTGTTTGCTGTGTTTGCACCTTGATTACTTGCTCCAATGACGCAGGACTCAATACTTATCTGCTTATCCACAGTAAGCTTACCGTACATATTGGGGTGATGGCTTATACTGACAACGTCTACAATATATCAATCAATGATATGTACACCATACCATCCAATCCCACCGGCGCATAATCCCATATTCACATCGGCACCGCTGTCAACCCTCCGATCAGTCCCTGCCGGCCCTCAAGTCTCACTCCGGCCCGTCGGCAGTGCGGTTACCATACATTAGTTCCTCGACGTCGTCCCCTTTTCCCCAACATCGTCCGCCTCGGATCCATGGTGGGGTTGTCCGCGACAAATCGAGGAGTACTTATTCCTGTACGTACCTTACGGACCATAGGGGTGATCAGACCTGCCACGGGAGATGCATTATGTATTCTTAAAAGGAAACACTCCTGTCTCCATCAGCTTCTCAGCCACTACGACCCTTTTCGTATTTGCATAGTAACTCTTTTCTGGAAGCTTTCATGCGATCCGTACCTACAGTAGGTATACAGCACATGTCGCAGACAAGCAGAAGCCACAGGAGCTTCCAGGCACGTAAACCCTGAAGCCCAGGCCTCAACGCATCCTTTACGTCCCCCTGGATTAAAGACGGAGACATTGCCTACTTGGGGAGACCTATTATCACTCACTCAACATGCATGCACATCAGGTCGTTGGGTAAGAAGGGGCTTCGACGTACGTGAACGGCTGTCGCAAGTTCAATCACAGACCGAGCATCGATGTCACTGGGCGTTTCACTTCATTTCATTTCACTTCATTTCACTTCATTTCCATGTTTAGATGCGCAGCAAAAAGAATTCTCATGTTCCTGACTTCCAGCATCACCGTGAACCCGCCAAATGCAAGCGACTACCTCAGCGATGCCCATCAAGAACTCCCTCACACCATGCTCCCAAAGCTAATGCTCCTCGTCCATCATATCATAACAGTCGTTCATATGTAGCAAGCTCGTACCATTAATCAGTATGTTTCTCCCACCCCGCTCAACTTCCTCGGCCGCCCTGGGGGGTGCATGGCCTCCGCTCTCCTATCCGCCTCCCTCAAGGCCATTCCGCTAGCCGCCCGCCGTGGCAGGTTCGTCGTCATCGACACACTTCCGCTTTTCCTTCTCGGCAGCCCGGTTGGGGCAGGGATGGCACTCCCTTCCGCATCCTGCTTGCTGAGTGTATTCCTCCGACTCGGCGTGGGTGGCTCCAAGTCCCCTTCCTCTAAGGGGATATTGGAGACGCTCTGTGAATGGCCATGGCCATGCGAGGCGGCGTAGCTCCCGCCAATGCTTGATCTCGGCCGCCGGGATTCCGCAGTTTGAGATTGCGAGTAGTGTCCCAAAGGCGTTCGCGTGCCTGACAATGAAGTACGACTAACCGGGCGAGCAATCTCTGTTCGACTAAGAGGCCGGTCAGGGCGCACATAGCTCGACGTGCTTGCACGGCTACTGGGTCTGCTACTCTCGCTATTCTCGCGATTCGGCAGCGGCCCGAAGGATAGTCGGCTGATTCCCGATGTAGATAATCTTGTAGCATGGTTTGAGGACGGCGTTTCATCTCCGCCCGCTGACGATGTTGCACTTACTGTGCTTCCAGTCGTTCGTTTTCTGCTTCTGATGGTGACGCTTGGGGGCATGAAGTTATGACCCAAGGCCGACTCATTTCGAGGGGATGCCCGCGGAGGTGTGCTAACGGGTGCTGGCAGTTTCGATCTCGCAGATTGCACACGTTGCTCAAGTCGTTGCATTTGCGCTGTGAGACTTCGGATATGTGTGAGAGAGTTGGAGTTTGCCGGTCTCCGTGTCGCAGGTGCTTTTATTCTCGTACCCCGAATGACAGATGGAGTAGCGTTCCTCATACGGGAACTCGATAGCGATGATGGACCTCCGGGGCCTCTAGAACTTCGAAAGTTCGCGGATTGGTAAGCTGATGCTGGTTTGGGCGTAGTGCTGGAGTTGCCTGAAGGAAGCTTCAACTTGCTCTTTGGTGGATTCATTGGGGTCTTTGCAATTGGTCTCGTGGTTGCAGAAGCATCTGACATGGGAGGGGAAGGTGGGGTGGGAGTTTCGGAGACTGTGTCTGTCGTGGATACCGATTTGGTGTCCGGGGGAGTTGTGATCATCGGTGAAGAGGCTGTAGAAGTCGGGGAGCCCACCAGAGATGGTGAGTTTGGCGTACTGTGAATCGTAGAGATAGACGCGAGTTGACGTTTTCGTAACTTGTCTTGCATGATCTCTGCCTCGATCTTCAAATCCGAAAGCTCATCCCGCAGCCGTTGCGTCTCTATACGCAGGTTTTCTCTTTCTTGTTCCCCGATTTTGATCTCCTCCTCCATCATAACAGCTCGCTCGATAGCAACATTGAACTTCGATTCCAGATCTTCCAGCGATGAAGATGTATTCCGCGCCTGTCTCTCGAAGTCATCGTTCGCGACCTCGATATCACGCAACTTGAGCTGCAATGTTCGATTAGCATCTCGAAGTGTGGTGATCTCCTTCTGTAAAATATTCTGCGCGGCGTTTGCCTCGGTTTTGGATTGCTTGTATTTACTCTGCAAATGAAATTGTCAGCCGCCGCCATCGTGACTCAACACCCATGATGTATGTATAAAGCTCGGAAGTGGATTCGACATACCTTCCACTCGTCGACTTCAAATCCCAAGCTTTCCACCTTCTCTTGCAATACTCGTTCTCTCTTCTCAGCCGCTTCCACATCCTTCTCCAATTCGGCTTCCAACTCCTGACTGGATGCCTGAAACTCAGCTAACTCATGCTCCAACTGTTCGTACTGCGCTTTATAGTATGCTATCGCACTTTCGGGAGATGACAGATCCGTCGGCGGAGATGATGGTGGCTCATCCATGGACGGCAACTTTGTTGTTTACCCCTATTCGACAGTGGAGATGCGCGGGGGAGTCCCTAGTTATGCAAAGGATCTTATCTCAGATATGCTGCATCGGCCCCTGAATCTCTGGAGCAGGTTCTGATCACAAAGCCCTCGATCTCGCGTTGATGTGGCGGCGAGATGGAGCAAATAACATGTGCGCGCGTCCTTGGGTTGGTTGTCGTGTTCGTGATGGCTTCCTTCGGTTGGTGATGGCGGTGTCGGTGTCAGTGTCGGTGTAGGTGTCGATATGGTTCGTGGTGCTGTCTGTGATCCGGAGTAAATCTGCGCGTTAGCTGTACTTCGTGTCGATGTCGGTCGTGGGGTATCCTGTCGTATGCGATGTCGTCGTTGGTCGTCGTCCTCGGCGTCGTGTTGCCGGTGTTGTGATGTTGTTGTTGCTGCACTCCGGTCTGGCTGGTGATGCGGGTGCAACTTTACTCCCGTTCTGCGTAATCCCTGTCCTAGCCGCTGATCTGGCAACCAAGAGACCGCCCCTCCTCTGCTACGCGACAATCTATCTACACTGTGATTCTTCTGGACCCTGAGTTTCCAACTCTCTTCGGGCATTCGAGGACTCTACACTGCTTCAACCCATCCAACCTCCTCATGCGGAGCTCGACATCTACCCTCCGTCAAAGCAAACTCCAGGTCTCTGCGGGGTCGCGCACGCAGTGGCAGAGCGTTGAGAGCTGCATGCAGGTACTGTAGAAGCCTGTTAAGTCGAGTGACTGTTCCTAGGCAGATGCGGTCAAACATCATTCGGAACTGCCTTTGGTGTGTCGGGTTGACAAGATATACATTGTCAATTGTGAAGCCATCTACGATCAAGTCGCCTGTTTGTCTCTTGGTAGCCCCATAGCGATAGCGACGATGGGCAAGTGGAACAGAACGGTAGCAAAGTCCTTGCGATCTTCTTCTTCTTCTTCTTCCGTGCTGGAGTCGATGGTTGTGGTAATTGCCAATCGCCATGCATATGTAGGTCCGATGCTCTTAGGGGCCAAGCTACGGACCTTTAAATACTGCCAACATACCACAGGATATTCCAGCGCTCGATCCTCTCCACGAGATTAGTCGCAAAGGCCCCAGCGCGCCTCAAGAGTAGCCAAATCACGCATAGTCTCTGTGGGACAGAACCGCCAAACGTTCCAACCACTAGAAGTCTCCACTGAAGAGACAGCGAGGCTGACAGTACGGATCACTTAAGGAAATATGACATATCACATGAGAGGGCTTGGTCATTGATGTTACACTGAAGACGCAAGGGACTTCGAGTATTGGGAGCAGAACACCATCGAGAAAGAATACACTTCACTAGGTAGTGCAGTGCACTCCTGGTCGATTGACAGGGCGACAAAAAAAAGCGACATGCCCAGAAATATTGGTGGAATGGGCGTGCATTCTCTTGATCAGCAAGCAATATCAATTGTGATGTAATATTACTTTTGCAAGGTTGGTGCACGCTTTGTTCCTATGAAAATAGCCCATGACATTCCGCAACGCCGCATCATACAGATACACGGATTCCAACTCTATGTCAGAGGGGCGTATCCGAGTATACCCAACAGATATCGACATCCCAGTCTGGCACTTTTACCCGCAACTGATGATGAGGTGCCACCTCGTGTTGTGGGTGGCTGCACTTCTCGCCGTGTACTGATCAAGGATGGACGAGCTTTCAGGTCCTTCAGGATGCTCTATGGAGGTACGACGAATCTTGGTGCCCATTCTTTGCAGGATCTCCTTCATATATGACCTGCAAGGGACTCACAATCGACTCGTTTCCTGTGCTGGATTGTGTTACTTTTGTCACGCGCTTTGATACATCCATAGGCTTTCTGAAGCTAGTATTGGAAATCGATGCAGTGGCCCGTCCCTGAGCTGCACGTATGTCTTTGTCTAAAGCGGCGATTATCACTATCAGCAACTTCATTTTTCGCATTTGATAAGTGAAAAATGGAGGGCCCGATGGTTTATACTCCTTCTAGTGGCCCGAGTGTAGCGACTAGTCCAAAGCATGCTCTCCTTCCTAAGATCAGCACTGACTCGGTGCCGGGAATAACTTCGCAGACAACAAGGATTCCTCGAAGCCGTCTCAGTAATTTCTTCTGATTCTTGCGATCCGAGCGACCCAAGAAACGCGAGCTGCCAACTATCATCAAGCAAAGCACAAAGGGTCCAGATACAAGCTTTTAAACCCACTCTCTATCGTTCTAATCTCGACATGCAACCCCGCATCGAAGCGTCGCCTTATCTATGGCCACACGATAGTACTTTTGATCAGAAGACAACTGCTCTAGTCATCATTGATATGCAGAAAGACTGTGGGTGCCAGCATATCTTCATGACCCCACGTGTTGTACTTTTCCTTGACCTACTTCCCATGCCTGAACCCCCACTTTCTAAACATTGGCCTCATAGCGATATCAGCCTTTATCGACGGGTGGTGGTAGCTCCAAGAGCTAGATTAATTTAAGAGTGCATGGTGGATTCTGCTGATGAAAATCTCCTAGTCTGTTCAGCAGATGGTTATCTCGCACACCAAGGCTACAGCATCGAGCCAGTACGAAAAATCATTCCCCGTATCCAGAAGCTCCTCAGGGCTTTTCGTGAGAAGGGCTTCACAGTCTACCACACGCGTGAAGGTCATCGTCCCGATCTCTCCACCCTCTCCTCCCGTGAGTACAGTAGGAGCAGGAACAACCCAACGGGCAAAGGAATTGGGGACCAAGGACCTCTCGGCCGACTCCTGATCCGCGGAGAGCCAGGCCACGACATCATTCCGGAACTCAAGCCACTGGAGAACGAGAATATTATTGACAAGCCTGGTCGTAGTGCATTCCAACATACCGAGTTCAGATTGATGCTCAATATCAAGGGTATCAGGAACTTGATCTTATGTGGCGCTACCACGGACGTCTGTGTTTCCAGTACCCTGCGCGATGCGAATGATAACAATTTCGACTGTCTGCTCGTGGAAGACGCTACGGCTGCCAGTGCGGAGGAATTGCACCATGCGGCAGTTGAAATGGTAAAGACGGAAGGTGGCATCTTCGGTGCTGTGTCCTCGACAGAGAAGATATTGGC
The DNA here is from genome assembly GCF_003019875.1 of Amorphotheca resinae ATCC 22711. Taxonomy (NCBI): domain Eukaryota; kingdom Fungi; phylum Ascomycota; class Leotiomycetes; order Helotiales; family Amorphothecaceae; genus Amorphotheca; species Amorphotheca resinae. Next base: position 1,132,984 of record NW_020194480.1, read on the forward strand.
TGCACTGGAAGGTGAGAGAGAGGATGATTAGAACGGGTACTCTGTCAAATCCGGTCCCGCGGGTAACTAGATCTCTCTCGAGACTGTACCTTATGGTACTAAGGAAACATAGTTCGAACTGAGATAACTCTCACGAGACCATGTCTGCTACTGGACTTGTTTGGGGCATATATTAGTAGTGCTAGCGGTGCGGCGTTCGGAGAGATGACTTGAATCGATGGCCCCTATTTATTTGCTTCCTCTACATTCTCTTGCAATGCCTCAGCAAATCTAGAAAATCCCATATCCCCCAATCTTTTCCGCTGTAGGCCAATTTTCCTCCAATTTCACTTCAGACCAAATACCTATCTTGAGTGCACACAAATAAATCCTCAAGCAAAATATCCATCACGTGATTATTCGCGTTTTCCCGAAGCAGCCCGCTCTCCTGGCTATGTCTAATTATTCAACCACCGATATGAGTCATACTCGGAAGGATCCTGTAACAAATGGTCTGTTAATGCAATAATGCCTCCCATGCGCTCGGTCGCTGTTCTGGGTTGACAACCAATGGCCTCTCGATGAAGTCAATACACCCCTTATCCCTAGGGCCCCCTTTTTCCAACTCCTTTCGAATGGTTCCGGTCCAACATGTACGAATCTATCTTCCATCCCCGTTTAAAGATGGATAAAAATCCGACCTTTCGAAATACTCAATAAGAGCAAAATCATCGACAATTTCTACTTCTTTTTCGGCTTTTTTTCGGGGTTGGGGGGGGGGGGGGCGGCTTCGTTGGGACGACCAAGCATCAACTTGACAATTCCCCAATGCACGGTCAGAGTACCTAGACATTCAACTATCTTTGTCCCGTAGCCCCAGATATTCTCCTTCTACCCGCGAGCCGACGTACAGACTCGAGTGTGGGGAAAGGCGGGGGAGGGGAGACTTTCCCATTCCGCCGAGACTCTTAGACATCCGTTTGTCCGCCCTGGGGGATGTTCCCGAACCTTGGGCGCGCTTACGCCCCGTGGGGTTGAGGAAGTTCGAGGGGGGTTTTCTAGATTTGTCTATATTGCACCTAGAATCCTAGATGCTCTACTTTGCCCCGGGGATGTAGGTAGGTAGATATCTGTAAATTGAGTTTGGAGTATAGGTCTAGCCTCGATCACTAAGTCAATGGGATCGGCGGGATAATGCTTAACTACAGTTCTAGATATGGATGAGGTATCATGCTATGATGTGAATAGGGTTCGTCCTATAGTTGGTTCTGAAAGCTGGGGTGCCACGATCATAGCTTGGAGAATAGTTGGAGGGCTTTGGTGATGTGGTAGGAGGTTGTGTGATAGTGACTTTTCAGACCTGTCCTGTTGATAATGTCATGACAGGCTCTTATCCCCGTACAAACGTTGACAATAGAACAAGAACAAATTCGGATTAACATGCTGAGAAGAAGCATGGATTGAGAATGGTATTTGAATACGTTGTGAGCCGCCTCATCGACGTCTGCTCGGAGAAGTCATGTGACCCCTCGATCAGTCCCCGACTCGTTTGGCTCCTATAAGAGATGTTTGATTTTAAAGAGCATTTCGTAGCTCAAAATAAGTTATGGGTTTGATGAGTAGAGATTAATCAAGCTTCAAGTTCTGGTTCTTGCTCTGTCTTTATATTATACCCCCCATCTTACAGCATCCGAACCCATTATCCGAACCGACGGTGGGATATGAAGCGTGAACCAAAAGGGAAGGAATATAAGAACCTTACCAGAAAAATTGAGAAAAAGCTTTTGAGATTATAGAATATATAATAATGAAAGAAAGAACCCTCTACTGTAGATGTGATTGATTATACCTTGAGGCTTGGACGTATAGAGGTTTGATACTTACTTACTCTCTGGCTTCCGCATAGGTACTTAAAGGACAGGCAGAATCCTTAACTCCGTTGGAAATAGGAAAAACTTCACGATCTCCTCGTTTCTCCAAGGATCCACTGCGCGTTAATCGATCGGAGAACCCCCCTGCTATATGTAAATATGGCGTGAGGAGTATGTCGTTCTATAAGCTAGGGCCTCCTCTCTTTGCCTATCGGGAGCGGACGGAGGTAGACATCCGACGGGTTACCTCAGACACTCAGAGTAAGGTACAGAAGGATGACTACTGTTGTTCTGTAGCGATGGAGTAGAAGATTCTTTTATGTGGTATAGTTGATGCCGGACGTCTTCTCTCACTTGTCAATGAAGAGGCTTTACGCTCTTGTCTTTGGACTTCCAGCTTTCAAGTCTTGCGGTTGCTGCGAATACCTTGTTGACTCTTCGGACTCGTCGGAATTGATGATGAGAGATCGGGTATGAGCGCTCCGAGGGGGGTACTTTTCTCTCGCTCTGAGGTGGGCGCTGGGGGGGGGGGCGACGCCTGATCGACGTGGGAGAAATGAGGAAGGTAAAGCCTTTCAGCCTTCAGGAGGATCGGATAAGGGGCTTCCAGAACCCGAAATCCCACGTTCCTCAGGGTCCAGAATGCCCCCAAAATGACCAAAATGCCACGGGTTCCAGGGCCCCCGACTCCCTCGCGGAATCGCGGGTAAGCTAAAGGAGGCGCCTGTCCCTGTATGGCGCATTCGGCACGTACCATCGGGAGTCGGGAGTCGGGACAACGTGAGGCGAGCATCGCGACAAAAAGTTTTGAGAGTTGGAGCTTTGTGACGATCCAGGACAACCACGGCGCCGCAAAACCTCAATGTACGCACATGAGATGCATCAACGGTAGGTCAGGTACATATATGCATATATGTATATCCATCTTGGGACGATTTCTTTCTCAACCACCCTTCTCAACCACCTTTTGCGCGCGCGCATTGAGAGGTGCGCGCATGCGTGGTGCCCAACGCTCGGCGGACATCCGAATAGAGTCGCGCGGGCAGGATGACAGCTCTTGGCTACGAGCGCCCCTGGGGCCTGGTGGGTGGCCCGCCCCTCTGGATCTCTGTTTGAGATTGTTACTGTTTGATAGGACAATGGAAGATCCGGGCGGGCTTCGGCCATTTACTATATACGGTGCTTAGGGAGGTAGGTCGTCTGTGGTGTAAGTACTCAGCTCCCGGTTCCGTGTTTACCCTACGGGAAGGATATATCCCTATCACTATTACCCTATTATTGAAACCTCAACAAAACCACACGAGACGTCTTACGCAGCTGCATATTCCCTCAGGATCCTCTTGCAAGGAAAAGAAAAGGCAGAAGGAAAAAAAATTTCAAAGAAACAACGCCGGTACTCGAGGTAGGTAGGACCCCCTCCGAAGTCCAATGACCCCTGTTTCCGCTCTCCTATCCCCCATATCATATCTTGGATGGCCGCCCCGGGTGCTTCACTCATCGTCCTTTTTCTTCTCTACACTTTTTCAATGCCTTCTTCTGATCATTCGCCTTCCAGTTCCGAATTGGCCACTCCCAGATCTGCGTCGCCTTCTTCAATAGCCAGCAGAGCTTCCACAACTCCTGCCAACAAACGCACGTCCTTGTCCAGCCGGCGCATCTCTGCCCCATTCAACCCAATGGCTGGTGTCGATATCGAAGCTATTGAGAACCAGATGAGGGCTGCTTCCCTCGATGGTCTCAGCGGGTACGCCCAAGACCATTATGGCACCGTCAAGCAGTACCACGAAACACAATATATCCCAGAAAACAGTGCTGCAGGTTATCAGGTTCTGCGAGAGCCGCTATGGAACAAAGGCACGTCGGGCCATAACCCACATGCCAAGCTCCTGCTAACATAACTAGGTACATCGTTCGGTCCCGAAGAACGTGTGGCCAAGAACCTTACTGGCCTGATACCTCATGTCCTAGAGAACATAGAAACACAATGCGCGCGAGCCCTGCGCATGATTAATAGTAGAACAAGCAACATCGACAAATACCTGTACCTCTCTTCCCTAAAAGCTAGCAACATCGATCTCTTCTACCGCCTCTTGATCGACAATGTTGCTCAGCTGATGCCTCTGGTGTATACACCCACTATCGGAGATGTGTGTCTCCAGTATTCAACGTTATACACCAGGCCAGAAGCCTTGTATATATCGATCAAGCAGCGCAAGTCCATTACTACAATTCTCCGCAACTGGCCCTACCCAGAGCCTTCAATCTGTGTTGTAACGGATGGCTCTCGAATCCTAGGTCTCGGTGATCTTGGTGTTAACGGTGTTGGAATTCCAGTGCGTCTGCCCATTCCGGTTAAGTATATTGTGAGGGGCTGACGTTCTTCTCAGATAGGAAAGTTGGCGCTATACACCGCCGCAGCCGGGATCGCCCCTGAAAAGACGCTCCCTATTGTGCTTGACTGCGGTACAGCCAACGAGGACAACCTCCGCGATCCCTTGTATCTTGGTCTGCGTACACCGCGTGTCTCTTCAGAAGTCGCGTTGGAGTTCATGGATGAGTTCATGGCCGCCGCGAAGGAAGTATACCCCAACATGCTCGTGCAATTCGAAGATTTCGAAACAGAAAAGGCGTTCCTGTACCTGGAGAGATACAAGAAGGAGAAGTGCTTCAACGACGATATCCAAGGGACCGGAGCTGTTGTTCTGGCAGGGTGGGTCAGGTCACCTGATACAGCAGTGCATTGCTAACCATGTTTCAGATACATCGGCGCTGTGAACCTCTCGGGGGTCCCTATTGAAGACCAGAAGCTTGTCTTCATGGGTGCTGGATCAGCCGGTGTCGGTGTGGCCAAGCAAGTGATGGAATACTACACGCGCCGCGGTCTCTCAGAGCAGCAGGCTCGAGAAAAATTCTACCTCGTCGACACGAAAGGCCTCGTGACGACTGATCGCGGGGACCACCTTCCTGATCACAAGAAGATCTTCGCACGAAGTGATAACCACGGTCATCAATTCAGTACACTCGAATCTGTCATCGAATATGTCAAGCCTACTGCTCTGATCGGTTTGACCGCCACGTTTGGAGTCTTCACTGAGTCAGTAGTACGAGCCTTGAAGAGTTCAGTCGATGCGGGAGGCCTGGGACGGAGACCTATCCTGTTTCCTTTGAGCAATCCCTTGACAAAAGCCGAGTGTACCTTTGAGCAGGTGAGATGATGTCTCTGCTGCCTTACCTTAAGAAATTCCAACTAACCTCGTTAGGCAATGACATGGACTGAAGGCTCTGCAATTTTTGCATCTGGATCTCCCTTCTCGCCCATCACCATAAAGAACGGTGACCAATCGACCACCTACTACCCCAACCAAGGAAATAATGTGTAGGTCCCCTCCCCCCCGAAGTAAGTCTGCGCAAGACACTAAGATGACCCAGATACATCTTCCCAGGTCTCGGACTTGGGGCCATCTTGGCTAAAGTATCCCGTGTTACCGACAACATGGTATACACTTCTGCAGCTGCGCTCGCTGGCTGTCTCACCCCGGAGGAGATCCGAATGGGCCTCATCTACCCCAAGATCGAGAGAGTAAGGGATGCGAGCGTCGTCGTTGCTCGAGAGGTCATGAAGTCCGCGAGGAGGGAAGGTGTGAGCTTGTTGCCGGAAGAGACGTGGGTCGAGTGGGAGGAGTGGGGAGACGTGGCGTTGACTGCCTGGATCAAGAAACAGATCTACGACCCCAGGTAGACCGCCCCTTCTGCGTGCGGGTCAGGAGTTCGGCGTCGGGATTTCGAAACCGACATGCGATGATAATAAAAAGTATACTTAGCGTGGGTAATTGAATCGCCTTGGGGGGTGCAGACAGGTCTCGAAGCTGGTTCCTCTCCCTGATCACGATGGCCCGATGCTCTGTCTCAACACTGCTTCTGGCGAGTGCTGTTGTCCTTTTCTCAGTCCGTCCATCAACCTGTTTTAAATACTTTTCACTGGAAGACGAGACACTCCTTCCAAGGAACTTCTGGTTCCTCACCTAGTTAATAAGATGCCACGACATAATCGAATATTTATATTTTATCCTCAACTCGCATTTTCGAAGGGGGGTTTCTGTTTGGATCTGCACGTGACGAGGGGCAACACTAACGAGCTAATAATAGACGCGGGACCCGCCACTTGCAGCCAATCAAGTCGAGTGCGGCTAATTCCCATCCAGGCAACCATATTTGTACTGTTCCTGTAGGCATCCAGATGAAGTGAGGGGCCTTTGCTTCCTCGCCCAACGCAGAAATGCAGTCTGTTGTTGTTATGTTTCCAACAAATGTATATATAAAGCATCCATCCTGATCTATCTCCGCCCTCTTCTCTCATCATATCTGCCTTCTCGCACTGCGACCCCGTGACGCGCCCATGGACTCATTGTTCGGCCTGTCGCGGCCCTTCCAGCGGCGGCTGACGAAGATGTACACCGACACCAAGAGCTCATATGATTTCGTCAAGGAGCCCATCCAGGTGGCTGAGGACCCCGAGCTCATGTCTCTGCATCGAAAGCTTCGCATTCAAAAAGATCGGTTGGTGTCATGGGGCTTGGAATGGTCGGATCCCACGCAATCGTCCGACATCGACGAGTCCATCAGCAAGGCCGGTCTCAGCGAGCTCGTTGGCAGCGTCATGTCTACGATCAAAGAGATCCTGGCGGAGACTGAGCCATTGTGGCAGTCGTCAAAAAGACCGTTCAATGAGAAGGGCTCTGCGTCCGAGAAATCTGCGGATCGAAAGCCATCGTTGATCACTTGGGATCAATCGAGGTTCGAGGATTTGGTTCGGGACTTGACCATGTCGATTGATACCCTTTATGATCTCTCAAGAACGCGGCAACGTGCCCAGAGAATATCTTCTCTCAAACCTTCGGAGTCGCCAAGCCCCATCCGTGGAAAATCCCCTGCCATCGAGGAGAGGCAGTTTGAGTCCACTCGGATGCAAACGCCGCAGCAAATTGATCCCGCGTCCCTGATATGGCCACGGGACCTCAAAGTAATACAGCCCGGTATGTTACAACCAGCGAAATCCCCTCGGCAAATTGTTTTCATGCGACGACCGACATCCCTCACCGAGGCCCAGAGGACCGGGTGGCAGTCAACGCCTACTGTTCCTGTTCTCCTCGAGCACGCCCCGTATGATCCCATCTATTCTACCACTGGAATTACTCCGTCCATGACCCGGTTTGAGAAGTTGTTTGCCGGGCTTTCCCAGCCCTATATCTCATCGGATAGACCGCTTTCTGGACTGCTGCGCCTGATTGGGTATTTCGAGGAGCCCGAGTATTCAAGATTTTGTCTCCTGTATATCTTGCCTGAACGCTTTGGACCTGTGGATATCGAAAGCCCAAGAATGCCTGCGATCAATATTTTGTCGGAACTCCTGTATAGTAAAGCGTATGAGCCCAGTTTGGAAATCAAGTATCGATTAGCGTCCAATGTCGCCAACGCTGTCTTCGACTTACACGCCAAGGGGATTGTGCACGGGAATGTCAATTCTTCCAATATTTTATTCTTTGGACATCAATCACAGAATCGCCTTGATCTGAGCCAAGTCAACATGCGCGAATCGTTCTTATCGTCCTTCGACCTCTTTTCTGATAACGCCACAGATGGTTCTGATTCGTCTTCTTCGTTCTGCGCATTGTACAGACATCCACTCGACCCCCGAATCACTCGCTACACTCATCTCACAGCTGAGAGCAAGTCTCTAGACCTCTACAGTCTCGGGATGCTTCTTCTCGAAATCGGACTCTGGATCTCGCTTCCCGATATCTTCCCGGGCGTCTCAGCGATTCCAGATAAGCCAGTGGCCGTTTTCAAAAAACTCGCAGCCAGATGCGGAAATATCTTTGTCAAAGCGGTCAAAGCCTGTTGGCATGCACCAGATGATGAGCTGTCCCAGCGGGCAAGGCCAGATGTCATGCATCAGAAGGTATTTTGGAAAGTATCGAAAGCCCTCGATGCATGCTGTGCAATAGATGAATTTTCCGACGAAGAGAACGAGAGTGACGATTCGCCTCCAGTTCCATCGAGTCCATTCAGGGGCTCTGCGTTCTCTGCGTCGTTTAGAGTTTTAAGCCCAAACGAAGCCTCGACGCTCCCCTCCGTGAAGACTGGGGCTAATCCCTTCGACTGGTCTGAGAAGCCCACAAATACCAAAGCTACTAGCTCCCGTGAAAAGATAAGTTGGATAGAGAAGAAGCCTGCAGCTCTGCCATCAAGTAAGCAGTTCCCGTCCCAATCTTACCTGGCAAATTTTCATTTACCCACCATAGGCCCTGCACCACGATTGCAGAAATCAAAACCTAAACTTCGCACGTACCCTGCCATTAGAATCAGTCCTGAGCACTTGGATTTCTGGCACAACGCTTTGATGCCACACATAAACTACGTCCTTCGCGGCTTTTACAAGAAATACCCCGAATCCGTAGAGATTAGCCTCGAAAGCGTCGGCGAATCTCCAACGACTACCAAGCCTACCATTCTTGTAATCTGCACGAGCGTCCATAAAGTCCGAAGTATTTTAAAGAAATCATTAGTATACGACGAATCCGTTTTCGGATTGAAGGTATGTCGGGGAAAGGTTGTGCGTTCCCGGAAACAGGGCGGACGAAGATCGATGGCGGACTCGGGAGGAAATACGAGGGCCGCGAATGCAGATCATCAGGTGCGACCTTCGAATGGTGCTTCCATTGGAGCGTATGTTGGCGAGCGACATCTTCCACCTGTGTCTTTTGGTGGGTTGATTATGGTCGATGATAAGCCTTATGGGATGACCGTTCACCATATGCTCGAAGATCCGGACGAGGGGGGAGAAGAAGAAGAAAAACAAGAACAGCCAGGGGCCTTGACCCCAACGCTTCGGTCAAGTGCTCTTCGGTCAAGTGCTCATCTTCTTGATATGCCCGACTTGACACACTCCGAGTCCTCTGTTAACAGCAGCAGTGACGAAGAATTCATGTACAACCTCTCAGACTTTGATTCCGACTTCTCGGATGGGGAACAGAGCGAGTCCGAAGAATACGAGGAATATGACGAATGTGAAAGCGACGATGAGCTTGAGCCTGGAGATACCAAAGGAATACCGCAAGGATGTGGAGAAGAATATCAAATCACTCAACCAGCCCTAGATGATGTGGATGAGGATTTCTATCCAAGCGAAGAGACACGCGATGAAGACCATTTAGATAGTTATGGCTTGGGAGAAGTCTATGCTTCCTCCGGCATCCGAAGACGTGTGGAAGAGGGGACAGTTCATGAAATCGACTGGGCCCTTATTGAGTTCCATCCTGAGCGCTGCCCGCAGAGGAACCGCATTACGAGTGGGAAGCGATTCTGTCCTCATCAGGAGCAGTATCCTGTAGCTGTGGCACCAAGCTCCGACCTTTTTGATCTGGATGTCCATTGCATGGCGCGAACATCTGGGCTACAGAGCGGACGCATCCTACCTGGAATGGTTATCGTCAAGATCTATGGCCGCCAGACGCCATCGTCCAGCTATCAAGTTGCGGGAAAACTTGGCGTGCCGGGCGATTCAGGGGCGTGGGTAGTGGACAACGATCTAGGACGAGCTTGCGGGCATGTCCTGGCCTGGAGCTCGAGAAAGAAAGTCGCCTACATCTGCCCCATGGACGTTCTCCTCCGCGACATCGGCGAGACCTTGAACGCGAAAAGTGTTTCCTTACCCGGTGGCTCGGAGGTATACAGTGCCTCGGACTCCAAGATCGAAGCACCGGAGCAAGAGAGGATCACTGACATGTTTCGAGATCTGAAATTGGCACCTACCCCAAGAGCAACAGAGATCGATCGGGTCGTAATCCCCGAGGAAGATGAAAATGAAAACAGAAGAAAGGATCCCATGTATACCCCCATTACTCTGATGGAGGATTCGGAAGATCTGGTGGAAGTTAGCAAGGGACAGCCCATGGACTTTGTCAAATCGTCGATAGATCGTTGGCGTACGGGTGTGGATAATATCACGATGAATGCGGCGGATGTGGACAGTAGGGCTGAAGCTGGGGATGCAAGTGGCCATGTGGGCGTGTAGAGCAGGGCTGTAGTTTCTTTTGTGGGTTCAGTGACAGGCTTTGGTGGATAGAACCCTGGCGTTTGGGGGATCAAACACATTAGTAACGAATATACCAATAGGGATATCAAGATACCATGCTTATCACTTGCTTATCGAACTCGAGTCAAAAAGAAACTTTCATTTGGTGAATGGAGGACAGTATCTCTCCTGCATCTAGCTCCACTCGTAGCCCACTTGCACCATATCAATGCAAATCCCGAAACACTATTAACCCATTTGTCGCATCACATTCTAGATCGCAAGTCAGTACAGATAAATGATGGTGGTGATTTAGAGAAGGAAGAAGGGGGCATACCGCTCAACCGGAGTCAACCCCAACAATCTCATCCCATTATTCAACACCACACGAGCAGCATCGTACAACGCCATACGAGCCTTCATCAATTCCTTCTCACTGCCGACGATGCGCAAATGATCGTAACTCGAGCTCAGCGTGTGGGTCATCTTGAACAGGTACGTCAAGATGGTGGTGGGCTCGAGGGTCTTGAGGGTGTTCTGCACGACGTCGGGGTATTGCGAGATGACGCGGATGAGGTTGATGGCGTGGGATTCGGTGAGGAGGCTTAGGTTTGCGCTGGCGATCTCCTCGGGGGAGAGAGCGGCGCGGCGGGTGATGGAGCAGAGTCGCGCGTGGGCGTACTGGAGGTAGGGACCTGTGTCACCCTCGAAGGAAGTCATGGTCTCCATGTTGAACTCGTAGTTGTTGATACTGGCGCGGCGAACGTTAGTTCGAGGAGGAAAGAGAACACTGTAGGGCTTCACTTACCGCTTTCCACTCATGTCTTGGACCATGACACTGCTGATACCCAGGATATCTGCTGTGGCTAGAGGATTCTCGACCTGTTCGTACTTTGACGCATTCTTCTGCATGACCTCGTGCATCTTCTCCCCGACATCCCTCAAGATATCGTCCAGGAACTTCACCGTACCCTTCCGAGTGCTCATTCCTAACACCAGTCCGAAATTGATATGCTGAACTTTTTGGGCGAGTTCTTTGTAGCCCATCAACTCAATGATCTTGAAGAGCTGTCTGAGATGAAGATCCTGTGCTGATGCCACAACGTAAATCATGTGATCAAAATGGTACTTCTCATCCCGCTGCATCATTTCGGTAATATCCCGAGTTAGGTAGAGCGCTGTACCGTCCTTCTTCTTGATAACTGGGCGCTCCAGACTCTTTCCTGCCTTTCCGGGTACGTGCTTGCTGAAGTCAACAATAACAGCGCCCTCGGACTCTTCCGAAACCCCCATTTCGGCCATTCTCTTGGCGGCAAAATCCATTCCCTCCTGCTTGACTTGACTTTCTCCAGAGTATTCGTCAAATTTGATGTTCAAGCGAGCATACGTCTCCTTGTATCGCTTGATACTGAGATCCCTGAACCGGGCCCATTGTGCAATCGCCTTCTCGTCGTTATCAGTCATCGCTTTGAAATACCGACGAGCTTGCTCATCAAGCCCCTCATCTTTTAGCTTGGACGCGTCTTGCCCGGCCTCTTCCAACGCTTTGATCTGGTCTTTCTCCTCCGACAAATCCTTGTTGATCTTCACATAGATCTCGTAGAGGTGGTTGATAGGGTCTGTCTTCAGCGCTTCTTCGTCACCGTATTTTTCGAATCCCAACGCCAGCAATCCGTATTGTTTACCCCAGTCGCCCAAGTAATTCATCCGAATCACATCCCAGCCAGCACCTTCGTAGAGGTTCGATAAGAAACCACCAATAATTGTACTTCGAAGATGGCCGGCGTGGAAGGGCTTGGCAATGTTTGGGGAGGAGAATTCGACAATCATCCTCTTACGACCTTTGCTAGGATCCTCTACATCTTTGAGACCAAGGTATTGATTTTGTCCGAAAGCTTCTTTTCGAGTGAGAATCGATGGAATGAGGATTTCTGCGAGTTTGTCCACCTTGAAGAAGAACTGAAGGAATGTTCCAGCAACCGTTGGAGGATGGACGAGGGGTGATTCCGGAAACTAGAGGGAATGGGCAGTTAGTATAGTTCCGCATTATCGTAGCACCGAAGTATGAGTATGAGATACCTTTGACACCCATTCCGCAGCTAGCTCGTCAGGCTTCTTGCCTTTGACGCGGAGAGCTGGTACAGGCAGAACCAGGTCACCCTTTTCAAGGGTTTGTGTCCATTGTAGCGCTGGATATACGATCTTCGCATCAACGCCGGTAACCTCTGTCAGGATTGATGTGAGATGCGCTCGGTAGATATCGACCGGGTTGACGTCTGGGAAGCAATTGGAATACTTGGGCAAAGGCGCAGTGACACTTAAAGACTTGAGCTTCTCAGATAGTGTCTCGGACACGTACATCGAGGGCGGCATTGTGAGGGTATTGCTTGTCACTGATCGAATGGGGGTGGCACGCGTCAAACGCGAAACTGGTTTTGACACAGATATTCGTGAGAGGAGACGAGTTCGTGAATGGCTCAGGACGCAGGAGAGAGTAGAACTCATAAATATATGGCTGAGTAGTGAGTGACGGTAAGGAGAGAAATTTGGATCGAGGGGCGTCGTGACTCAAAACTGTGAGAATGCGGGCGGTTTTTTGTTGCTGGCAGACCCAATCTTCAATGCTCACCGCCTTCCCAAAGTAGCAGAGGTCAATAGGGCATGGTCGACTATTGTGGCCTTATATTTCGGGCTTTTGATTAGTCACCCTCTAGAACTCTCTCCCTCTATTTTCAACAAATTCAAGGTCAACCCCTCTATCTAGGTATATGATTGTCGGCCAGCATTCCCTTCAATTCCCCTCGATTCCACAGGTTTTTATGCCCTTGGCATAGAATGGTATTGTCATAGTCTTTTCAATCTGAAAGAGCACCTTTTTGCACTAAGAAGGTCTATCGTCCCAGCTCCTTGGAAGTCGTCGTTCAAATTCATTTTTTCATGCCCTTAAGTGCACACTTCTCCACCAGCCCTTTGTTATTCTGCATATGGGAGTCCATATGGGAAGGACCTCTCGGATCGCCGGGGTCTAGGATGGTGGTGATGGAATGTTCTGCCCATCATTCTTCAGGATTTGCAGGATCGCGCGTTCTCGTGTGCCTAAATATGTTAGCATGGACTGCATATCTGTCGAAATTCTGTGAGGCCCTTACTTGGCCTGGCATGACGTGGCGCGCTCCCCTCGACAACTATGGAGTGGCTGTCGACATTCTCTTCAACACATGCAATGCCTTCTGGAGACTCGGAAGTGTAGGCCATCCGCATCAATGATATCCTAATTCGATATCTGCCAGGTTGGTAAATCACCAAGTCTGGAAAATAGAAGTAGCCTTGGTCTCTGTTGGCCCCGCAACCCTGAGAACTCGACCCATTACCATTGCCATTATCCCAAAGACTTTGAGGCATGGGATGTGCCGAGTCCGCGGTCTGTCCTCCAAGCTGTTCGCTGGCGACCTCACCATTACGGTACACAAGAGTTGCGACAGCCCAGATCTGAGAAAGCTCGCCGTACCTGTAAGGATCGCTGTGCACTCGAGCAACCACTGGAGGAAAAAGAATTACGCCTGGTCGAGCTTGTGTTGGAGGCTGGACAGCTATATCAAACATTTCGATGTCTGATTTTGGAATCCGTATTGGCACGAGTGAATCTAAAGATCATCAGTCATCCTTTCACTGAACAAGTGGGAGGTTCTGACCAATGATCGCCGTCTCAATAAGACTGGAGATTATAATTCTTTGACCCAGGAGCTTGATCTCCTTGAAATCAGCATATTGCGAATGGGTATGTCATGCCGCCGTCATTCAATAGGTAGGATCTCTCAGAACATTACAATATTGCTGTCAACATGTACAAGACCTTCCGTTGTATCGGTAGTAACCAATACTATCTAGGACTTTCAGTTCGTACTGTGACGATGTTCGCCAGTATTCAACCTTACATGGCGGTCTTTATGTCTTGCAGATCCAATATGGATAGCATTTGGCATCTTGTTCGCCTCACTGGAGGCCTCAAGGCAGGAAGCAATTTAATCAAACTCATTGAAGGCATAGCTTACCAATTCTTAACCACCGGAGATGCTCAGCACTGCAGGCTATGCGGAGAGTTTAACTGATCAGAAATGCGTTATAATACAGTGTGCTTTGGTTGCTGTCGAAGACGAGATGCTGTATTTAAGTTGAAGATCAAAGAGGTCAGGCTGTTCTGATGATCCGAATGAATTCACCTCTTGCTGACCGCTATCTTATAGCTCGTTATTTTGACGTACTCCGAGAGCAGGAGGGTTGAGGTTGACCGGGAGTCCGGGGCTGAAATCGGTCAAATGTCTCGTTACCAAGGACATCATTATACCCAAATGGTAGACATAAAGTTCTATCATTTTTGTTCTTCTGTGATAGTTGATATCAGTGGTCACTTTGGTCAAGAAGAGACTGGTGTCACACTTATCGATAGCCGCCCTTTCGCAGGGCTGGCCACCAATGCCACCATCGCGCATGGTGTTATGGTTCGTGCTCTTAGTGGGAGTGGATCATTTTTCGTCTCCTGCCGATCCAAGGATTGCAGATAGTTGATTTGGTAGTTGAGACACTCCAGTCTCAGCCATACACAACTTGGTGTTAGCTCGATATTCTGTTCCAAGATGGACCCCTGTCTTGCTGAGCTTCCAAAATCTAGCGAGCGATACTAGTGTCAAGTGCCTTCAATAATCCAGAGAGAGAAAAAGATATTTTTTCATTTTTTTCATTTTTATTTTCAACGACATAGGAGAGACATGCCAGACCCAGCCTATGCCTGTCGCATCCCTATGGTACTGAACGGCAGGCCTAGACCCCTGTACGAATCACCGAGGCCTCATGTCGGCGGCTCAGTCAGTCGAGTCGTTGCCTTGGAGCAGAACGGCCATCACCACTCTCCCTCCCGTGAGCTTGGTAGAGCTTGGAGCATTATTTGTCACCGTTGGACAATTGCTTTGATTGGCACGGCCCCCCGATTCCGGCCATACCGACCCTTGGTCTCACGGGTATACCTCCGTACACCTAGGTAGGTATCTTATGACCCCAGGCTACCCCAGGGTCCTCAACGCATGGGCATGAAGTTCGTGACTCGTCGTAGGGCCATCGGATTACTGCATGCCCTGGTATTGCTCAGATGACGCTTCTCATTACTAGCTTCAGCCATCATTGGATGCTCTTATGGTTACGAAATATCATCATTTTCGTTCATTTCTACCCTTCAAGGGAACTGACTCTTGGCCGAGCTTAAGTCCTCCAGTCGATTAATGAAATTCAGTATTATACCAAGTAAGCTGTGGGATCTCCAGTGGAGATGACCTTGGACAGCCCACGGTGTATTCTGTAAGGCGTTACTGCATCCAGTGATACACCCAGTAGCTTGGGAGCGCGCTAGCTTGTCATTAGCGTCACCTGTCATGCTGTAGTCGGTACGGAGTACTTGAAGATAACGGGTACCTGAGGAGTGCTGCAGTGGCGGCTGAATTTCGAAAATATGAAGACGATGATAAAATAGGCCATCCCATCATTCCGGAGACAAAAATTGTAGTGTTCAAGGTGATTTCATACCTATTGCTTAACGACTTCATCCTTACCCAGTTATAATGTAGAAGTAATCAGGCAGCATTGTGTGAAGTACCATAACGCTGGTCGCATCACTCCCATCTATACTACACCCGGTTGTCGATATCATCCTGTTCCTTCTCCGCATCCTGTTGTCCTTAGGAAATGCAATCGGTATTACATTAATAATTATCTGCATCCAGCTGCTGCTGCCCAGCCGGATTGGTGAAGGGCTCCGGTTGGTGATTGTCCGTCTCCGGAGCTGCCACATCAGTGTTTCGACAATCGACGCACATAATTATCAGGAATCCTAGAAGTCTGGGGACTCCATGCCGCTATGATAGGGATTGCATGATATGCGGGCAGTTCCAGCTTACCAGATTCATTTATTTCTCGGAGACCGTTACTGGGATGGCTGTGATATCACCAACTGAGGGTTGCGCCCATTAAGTTCTCCCAGACCCAGCACTCACGATGATGGATTTTAGATTGTGATAAGGGCGATATGTTGGACCAACTCTGCCTATATTCTCTATTTGCGGTGTCCTACAGCATGTAGCGCAGATCATAGCCTGATGAGAAGAATCGGGGGATCCAACCCAACATGACAGCTTCCTGCTGACCGCATCCCCCTGTTTAGCTGAGCTCCTTTGGGCAACAAAACGTCAAAGCGGCTTCTAGAAGGAGAAGAGCAAGAGATTCGGAGTGCCGATCTTTCTTTCTAGAGCTGTGACAGCCGTTTCGAGCAAGAGACGGGATGAATTCGTCCGAAAGCATGGAACTCATGATTGGACAATACCCCAAAAGGGCCATGCTTAGGAATCAACGGTGCTCGTTGCCCTCCGCGCCACTTGTTTGGTACAGCGCTGATTGCACCTGCCCCTCAACGTACAGTAGTATCGGGGTTTCTGTGTAACAAACTCTAGAATTGAAAAGGGTATCCTCGACGCTCCTCCACTCCGATCCCATGGAACAAAGTTACGATTATTGTCCTTTTCTCCGAACGTTTCATGACCGCTCGGACCTTTCTGCTAATCCGCTGGATCCCTAGAGCATGGATAGCAGTTCCAAGCCTCAGGTACCTCGACTACCAATCAAAGGGGGCGCAACTTGGGAATAAAGCCTCAGGGTCCGAGCGACAAGAAGCACAGAGATCCAGAGTCCAGGGATTCTTGGGACCTGAGATCTGCTCATTGCTGTCTGAATAGCTCAGGTGAGACCTCCCATTGTCCGGAAGGCTTTACGTTGAACGCGCTGCCACCTTCCAAGACGCGCCTTTGAAATTGCATGAGAGAAGTTGACTATACTGCAGAATCAAATGTCCTACACCAGCAATTAGCTGACGAACACGTGTGAATTCTACCTGGTATATGCCTGTTCAGAACCCGGAACCCAGTTACCCAGCTGCGACTAGACCAGCTGATACGCAACACTGTAACACACGAGACAAAACTCGATATCTTTTGCTTTTATTCGAATTTTTGGCGATAGTGCCTTCGACGGCGAAAGTGTTCCAGCCGGCAAGGTAGAAGCGTGTTGATGTCGGTGCTCTCCCAGTGGTCTAGATTCTGGAGTGACATCAATTTAAACTTTCCGAAAACACAGGAATACCACTAAGATATCAGGTCTAACTGCAGAGCCACGCTATCATAGGCTATACGCGGCAGGCATCGCCGTTGACCAAGGAGCCGTGACACGTGTGGGCTCCAGAAACGTGCTTTTCAGCTGCCTTCTCTCTGCTCCGGCGTCATCGAAGAGCGCCAGTGTGGCGGGGAAGCGCAGCAGTTGCATTTCCGGGTCCCGGATTATTATTTCCAGCTCTAGAGTCTGATGATCGGCTTTTAGGTCCTGTACGCTGCACAGTACTGCAGTAGTGGCGCCCGCGGGTCATATCGCGCGGGTTATATCGCGGCTCACCGTCCAAGTCGCATATATTCCGTATCCCGTGACCCCAAAACCTTGGACCCTTTGAGAGTTTTGAACTGCGAATAGTCCCAAGGGAGACTTTCCTTGTTCACGAATGCAAGAAGAGACCTAGGTACCTAAGGTAGCTTCGCAGATGTCCAGTCACGTGATAATACATTCCCCCGGACTACCTAGGTAAGTAAGGTAACCCAGAATACACCGCCGTGGTATTCGCGTCTTCTCTTCAGGCGGTGAGGCTCCCGCGCAGGCACTTGTTCCGAAAGCTGCTCTGTAAACTTTCCAACACAGCCCATGGTCCTGTAAGGGGTCAAAAAGGAGGGAGCCATGTCGATCGCCGAGATAAGCGAGACATTGGAGAGTTCAAACAGTCCGGATCAGCGTGATCGCCGGCGCCGCCCATGGCCGGCCTCGGCCAGCTGATCGGCTTTCATCCCCCGGTTACACAGGACGGAATATTGAGAGATCGACATGGAAGAAGGCTCCGGTCTCAAAGCAGCGAATTCTGCAATGTTTCTGCTTCTGTTTCTGTGCCGTTTCTATAGAGTAGTAGTACTGTACTAAGGGTTCTGGGCCATCTTGGATTGGGTTAGTAGGGATCCAAGAGGGTGTTATCTGGGAATGAACCTTGTAGCTTCTAAACCCAAAGGATCCTTGTGTAACAGCAAATATATCGTTCAATTTGTACTTTACGGCTAGATCTCAAGACCTTGGCAACTCTCTTGACCAAATAAGTAGTTCCAAGTCCATTTCTATCTCAATCACGAGAGAGAGAAACATAGGTATCATTAGCCTCACTTATATATTGCCCCACCACTGCATCATCAGCCTTCCCCATAAGTAAGTGTCGTGGTCTGTTATTTGTCATCCAGAGTTCTCACTCTAGCTGTTTCTCTTCTATTATCCGCTGTTTTCCATTTCTTGAGGCCTTCAAGAATCAAGATCCCGTTTTGTATCAGCAAAGAGTCCAGAAAGGCTCCATCCATCTCGGGGATAGTTCAACTTCCACCTGGCTGAACTACCCCATTCCAAGATTTCTATTCTGGTTGACTGTCAAGTCTTTTTCCTATCTTCATCATGTTCGGAGATCTCCCTCTCCAACCAAGTCCTCGTCCTTGTGAATCTGGATTCTGAAAATAGTATCCATACAATATC
This sequence comes from Amorphotheca resinae ATCC 22711, assembly GCF_003019875.1. Taxonomy (NCBI): domain Eukaryota; kingdom Fungi; phylum Ascomycota; class Leotiomycetes; order Helotiales; family Amorphothecaceae; genus Amorphotheca; species Amorphotheca resinae. The sequence goes on from NW_020194480.1 coordinate 1,151,554, forward strand.
TCACAAACTACGTCACTGTGGTTCCTAAAGGGGCATACCATTAAAAAATTTCATATCCCTGTATAGCATGAGGTATTGAGCTACAGTACAATTCACTTCCTTCAGGAATCAGGATATATGCAAGAATCAAGTTATGTATCACCTTAACAAGCCCCAGAGAATTTCTTTTATAACCTAAGAAAAATACTGTGAATTCAGTCTGATCCAAGAATACATTTTCAATTGTTAGAAGAACCTGTTTTCTCAGAGGGCTCTTTGATGATGTGCTGTAACTACGATATATAGCTGGAGATCCGCCAGAGCAATCACCTGGACATATCTATATACCAGTGGCATCACAAAAGCCCAAAACTGCAGGAACAAATGCGAAATTCTTAGTAAGGTCATATTTGATTTCCTCACCATAACTGCCAGCTTCCATGTTTCAACTGTTGTAGAACCTCCATTTTATTACATATATGAGGTGGTCTGTTTACTGAAGACGCTGCTTTTTGACTGCAAGCTTGTAGGCATCATGAGCCTTTCCATGACTTAATTAGACACCCAACTTCGAGGCAAGGACAAAGAACGCCATGATCGATTTCATCGTGAAGCATAAGTACATACATACATACGGAGGGGATATCGCTAACAAGAAAAGAACGGTAAAAGCTTCAAACCAACGACGCTAGCAGCACACAAAAGCAGAATGCCAACAATGCAAAATACACCGTTCTGTTCGTTGCCAAGTCGTGCATGTCGGCCCCAACCTCCAACCCCAAATCGATTCTTTTTTACACCCCGTCATATTAATTTCGAGTTTTCCTTTCAAGTGTGCTTCAGAGTTCGTGCCTCAAAGCTCATCCTTGACATGACTCGACGCCGAATTTACCGCGCTACTAACACTGCTAGCAAACTCCTCAACGCCTTCACTTGCCCTTCTCACCGCCTCGCTCGCACCCTCTCCGGCCGCAGTTGCGAATTCCGCTAATTTGACCCTTGCACTCTCAACAGCCTCACCCAGTCTTTTCTGAGCACTTTGAACCGCGCCTTGCTCCGGCCCATGGATTGCTGAACTGACTGCGATACTGGCACTCGCGTACGAGTCCCCCACGTAGGAAGTGACAGACGCGTAGGCCTCACCTACAGCGCTGGTTGCAGATTCGTATGTTCCGGTTGATGTCCCGTAGATCGCTTCTGAAATCGCTCGCTGGGCGGAAGAGGCAGCTTCCGCAATGGAGCTTTGCGCTGCTTCCGCGTAACCTGTCTGAGTTCCGTACACCTTTTCTGAGACTACACTTTGGATGGAGGAATAAGCCGAGGCTGCAGATGAGGACGCTTGTTCATAGGCGCCTTTGGGGGTGCCATAGAATTGGATCGATGCAGCTTCGACAGCATCATTAACACGGGATGAGGCTGCGTCCAAAATCGCCTCGATGGCAGGTGGAGGAGTGAAGACAGAGCCTACAACTGAGGTAGCGGATGCATATACTTCACTAGCATATGAGGAAGCAGAGGAGGCGGCGTCGGTAGCTCCAGTGTAATAGGCTGAGCTCAAGCGGGAGTAGACGCTTTCGGTGAAGTCGGGCTCTTTTCCCGAGACGAGCTCGCTGATGAGCGATTGAACTGCGGAATACTGAGAGGCAACACCATCGGTGACGGCTGAATATTGTGATGCAACACTGTCAGCTGCAGACATCGCATACTCTCCGGCTTCAGAGAGGAGACTTCGCGTAACAAAGTCGGGGGACGGTTGGCCGTACACTTGTAAGCTTGCTTTGGTGATGAGAGCTTCCCAATTTGAGCTGGCTGCTGAGGCAACAGATTCCATCACGGGTGTTTCGGTTCCATATGTCGCTGAAGATACCTCGGATGCGCCCGACTGGGCTTTTTTGGAAAAGGCAGAGGAAATGCTCTCGTTTGCTCTGCTGGAGATACTCTCGTGGAGAGGTGTTTGGGTTGGCATGATTGCTGAAGAAGCTGCATCAATGAACTCGGAATATCGAGCATGAGCCATCCCAACTCCAGCATAATACTGATTTTGCATCTGTGAGAGTAAATTTTGCTTCTCTGGTGAGCCAGTTGAAATTGCATTTACGTAACTCTTGCCGTTCTCAAAGTGAGCGGAAGCAGCACTGAGCCCCTGTGACAGCTTCGAAGAGGCCACTGAAGAAATAGACTCAATTGCCCCTTGAGGAGGTCCGTAGTACGCCGATGAAGCAGTGGTAAATGCGGCTTGCGCATCCGAATCTGCGGCTGCTGTTGCGACAGAGAAGGCAGAGTCAGCAGAGCTATGAACGGCGTTTGTGAGAGGTGTGGGAGTGCCGTGGATGATTACACTGGCACTAAAGTAATAGTCAGCGTCTAAATTCCTATTATAGACGGGAGAACTCACGCAGAAACGGCATCAGCATAGCGACTTGTAACGACGCTTGAGATGCTCTCCCCTGTTCCCTTTTCGGTGCCATAGAGTGCAACGCTGGCAGCAGAAAGAGCGCTGGAGTATTGATCCGCAGCAAGAACTGTCAGAGTTTCCACGGTACCACCGGTGCTGGTGGGTTTGAGTAAAGCCTCGCTGACGGCCTTGGTGATATCGCCGAATTTGTCGCCGGCCTCGCTAACCATACTTTGAATATTTTCACTGAAAGAGTCTTCGTCACGGTCTTCGATGACATCTTCGAAGACAATCTGCTTGGCTTCAACCGATTGGGCCATGGCGCCGCCCCAAACCTTATTTGAAGCTGTGCTCGATGCAGACGAAACTGCTGAGCCGAGAGAGCTAGAGGCATCTGAAGCACTCTTAGATACTGAGCTTGCTACAGTAGACGAGGCAGGATCGTATGAACTCGACGCGTCTAAAGTGCTCTCCGAGGCTTTGCTGCTGACAGAAGAAATCGAAGAACCGGCGTCGCTTGATGCACTTGATGCCGAGTCGGATACCACTGAAACAGCAGGTCTGATGCTACTTGATGCTTCTTGTAGAACTTCAGGCCCAGTTCCAACAACCGATGAGGACATCTCGGCCGACAGGTTGCTTGCATTCTCAATGCCAATTGAGGAAACATCCCCCACGCTTTCTTGTGATCCCCCGATGATCGAGTCAGATGCTTCATCGGCAACGGTGCTAGCGGTCTCTTTCGCGACAGAGGTAATACTTTCGGCATCTCCTTGTTGGGTACCACGAACGTTGGACGAGAGTGATGATGCGACACTGCTGGCGCTCTTACTAAGATCCTGGGCTGCACTCGGAGCATTCGAAACTTGTGCAGCCGCGATTGAAGAGGCCGAAAAGACCGCATCAGAGACCGATGAGCTGGCCACCGAAGCCACGGATTCCATGGTACCCTGAGAAGTACCAACGTCAGCCTCGCTGGCCTCATTTACACTCTCCTTGATTTCTTGGTCGGCTATAGCTGCCGCCACGGGCATAGTCTTCGTGCTCCAGTCATCGCTGGAATCATTAGTGTGTATTTTCCATCGTCCTGTCTCTTTGATACGGGCCAATTCTTTAGCAGCTTCTTCGGCAGTACCCATCGCCTGATTCTCAACCTCCCGTGCCGCGGCTCGAGCCTTCTCAACACCCGGATGCTCAGCTACAATCTTTTCGACATCGAGACGCCATTCGTCAAACTTGGTCTTCAATTTGTGGTATTTAGCCCAATCCCTGTGGGTGATGCCGTCGGTCCAGGCCCACCGCATCCCTATCTCTTGTAAGCCGAGGTCACGAATGTGATCCAGGATCTCGAATGTGTCTGCAGCCGATGTGCTGACGAGAGAGTTGGTCTCCCTGTCGTAGCTTTGTCTCCATGTTCGAACCGCTTGTGCCTTTTCCTTGATCGAAATGCCAGCCTTGCGAACCGCAGAATTGAGTGATTCTTCCTTCTCTTCGCTGCTGTTGGTGCTTTCTACGATGGAAAGAATGGTGCTTTTTAGGTTCTCCAGGCTTGATCTGACGGTCTCTTCCAGTTGAATGTTGAGTGCTGTCCCAACCTTCTGAGCCTGATTTTGAATCAACCTGTCTGTAATCTCAATTATTCGTTCTTCGAGGTAGTCGGAGCCCTCGTCTGCAGCCTTTGCGAATTTCTCCTGCCATGTTTTGAGGTCATTGGCCACGACCTTCTGCGCCTTCTCGCGTATTTCCTGCTCACTAGATGGGTAGTTTCCTACAACAGATTCTGATGAAGTTGATGTAACAGCCCTTCCCCCTGATGTCATGGGTGGAGTAGGAGTTGTAGCATGTGTAGCAGAGATGGAAGTAGATACCGACGAAAAGCTGGAGGATGCAGAGGACGCGGATGAGCTACGAATGACACATTAGAATGTTGCACTCCTATTACAGGCTGGAGACAAACCGGGCAATTTCATCAATAGCTGCCTTCAGTTTCTTTCCATCCCGATATCTCCCCAGGCGCTCACCAATTCTGACCAATTGGGGCTCTACATTCTCGCCGTAAAGGATTCGAATTTTTGGGAAGACTGTGCGCTCGAAAAAGGTCCTGCCGGTTGCCCATGCCCACTTCGAATAGGGGATCGCAGTATTCAGTGTAAACTCGCTGGCAATACCATAACCTTGTAGAACATACGGCTGTATCACGGTGTATGTGGGAAGAATATGTCCGTAGTACGTCTGAAGCGCATTTGTTCTGGCAATGTCATAGTAGGGTCGAAGAGTAGTGACTACTTTCTCCAGATGTGGCGCCAGAATTTGGTTGTACTTTTCCTTCGCAAGTCCCTGATATTTCAGGACTTGTGGTTGCAGATTCTTTTCCCACTGGGCTTGCCCATATGCTTGTGCTTGCGCGACACGCGGAGCTCCATACTTTGTTCCAAGCACTTTAGCAGGCGTGATCACTCTCCTGTCGAGCGTTTTGTAGTACGGACGCGCTACATCCACGTATGGGGCAGCGTACACAACGTAGTATGGTTCGAGATGCGGTGCAACGGCGGAACGCAGTTGGAAGTAGGGTTTGCAAATCTTAGGTGATGACTCTGTGAGGAGGTCGACCGTTGCTGGACATCGGAATATAATCGTGAAAATGGAGTACCATGTGAGTAACCTGGCGGTGTTAAGAATTTTCAGGTAAACAGAAATGAGAGCGCCGTACCTAGAAATTATGCTGAAGAGACTGTATCCCTTGTTCGGTCTTGTTGTCTTCGACTTGGACACGGCAATATGTCCATTTTTCCCAGGGTCCGCCCCTCGTCCGTTGCTCTCTGCCGCCATCTTCTACAGCACGTAGCTCGGGATGTACGTGGCGCGACCAGCTCTTGACAACTCGTTCAGCTGCGATGTGGTGCCTGCGGAGTCGTTCGTTGCGGAGAGGAGCTAGGCGAGGAGCTCACTGGAATCAATCACTGGTGCTCGCGGAAAGACAGAAGCAACGATTGTGGCTAAACGCACAACGATGATTGACCAGGCTGCACAGTGATGAAGAGAGGAGGTTGTTGACCGGAGAGCGGTCGTGATATAGAATTTATTGGTGGGCAGCAGGGATATTTACTTGTCCAGAGAGTCCTGCTTCCTGTCAACACAGAGGGACCTCACGTCATTGAGCAGAAACGACAGCTGATGGGCGAGTGAGGGGGGCAAGACAAAAGATAGCTCGAGGATTTCACAGTAGTTCTATTAAAGTTGATATAATAACAGCGATTGAATGTTCTTTTCCCGCGAAGGCCAGCTTTCATTTTCCGTCCTCGGTGCTTTTCCTACCTAGCCTACCAACCTTGTGCTATATTTGATGCAACAGAGCGTTTCATCCCATGTCGCAAGCAGCTTTGACCTTGTGCAGAAGAACCCTCGAGCACAAAGGTGGACTCTTGCGTAGGAAAAGCTCTTCTCAAGTAGCATTAGGAGGATTAGACAGCTCGAAAACAACAACAGTCATTATAAGGTACGTTGCAAGACAGACCTACCTACCTTAGCTACCGCATTGTATACCTCGGCAGGCATGTCACAATCAGTCTACCTTACCTTAACGCAGAGATACCAATCACGTGATTACGAGTTACTTCAGTCGGACTTACATTTCTCCGAGCCGAGTAGGTTCCAGTCTCGGCCGCATCCAAGAGACAATGTTGCTTCTCTTTGAGCTAACCCAACACCTTCTAATAATCCTTCATCCCTACGACCTCGACAGATCCATCACCGGTGACTACCAATATTCTCGAATCCACCCACTTCATCGACGAGAAGTACCCAAAGCTCTGTCTTAGCTAACCCGCAAGGAAGTCTGGTTCTGGCGGAGGCGAACCTCCATAACGCGGACTTGGCTCAAGATCGGACATTCGCAGATGGTTCTAAAATACTGCTGAACGCAAGGCTTTGCCTTCCGGACCTGGAGTTCTTCTATTGTCTGGCTTCTAATCTTCATCGATAATGGCTGCAGCGTTACCGCCCCATCTCGTCGATAGCTCTGCCCCTCCAGACGTCATGAATGATCCTCAATATGCGACCAACACAGGAGGTGGAGAAGATGGAACCGGCGATCCAGACACCTGCAGGATATGTAGAGGGGAGGGTAGCGATGCAGAGCCGTTATTCCACCCCTGCAAATGCAGTGGGAGTATCAAGCACGTCCACCAGGACTGCCTGATGGAATGGCTTTCCCACTCTCAGAAGAAACACTGCGAGCTCTGCAAGACCCCTTTCCGATTCACGAAGCTCTATTCTCCAAATATGCCGCAGACTTTACCTCCTGGGGTTGTTTTCCGTCACTTTGTCCTCCATTCGATGCGGAACATTGCGACTTGGTTGAGGTTCTGCTTAGTGGTTACGGTTTGGCTAGGATGTCTTCCATATGTTATCAGACAGGTTTGGAGGCTGTTGTTCTGGTTCAGCGATGGGGGGTGGCCGCCAAGATACACGACCATTGGTGCGCCCCAGAACACAACCCAGATACTAGAAATGGCACAACAATTGCAACATGCGAAACTGGGAGGAAATGGTACCTCTCCAGCGATACCATTTTATGCAGCCCAAACTACGCCTGCAACTGAAGGCAGCTTCTGGAGCTTTCTGATGCCTTTCTCCCAGACTTTAAATATCAGTGACTCCGATCCTCTTACGGTCGGTTTGTTTAAATCACTCTACTATGGCCTGGGGATCTCAGAAGGCCTCACCTTTAACATCAGTGTATCAGATGTCATCATGGGCACATCTCCTGCGCATCGCCAACCATCGTTATTGAGTGGCGTTCCTTTTCTCAATAATATGACCCGACACTCCTACATCAACCAACTTATCGTCACAATAGCTGAAGGGTATGTTATCACGATCCTAGTTGTGGTCTCCTTCATCCTCGTGTTTTTGATCCGAGAATGGGTCGTACAACAACAGCCTGGAATCAATATGGGTGCCGGCTTTAATGCGGAATTTGCAGCTCCCGAGAGACCAGGGGAGAGGGAGCAGGCTGTGCCAGTGGAACGTCTACCAGGAAATATCCCGGAGCCCAGGGAGGTTGGCCAACGCCCAATGGCGCAACATCGAAGGAGAGGCGTTCAATTTGATGGTGCTGAAGATGGCGAGCCTCACCCAGCTCTGCAGGAGGATACACGATCTACTCACGAAACTGGAGAGGGTCCAAGTCACAACCGGCCGGCTCCAGTGAGGGACGCACTGACCCCAGCGGCAGAAATTCAAAAACAGCTCACTGAAGAGCCGAGAATGACTGAAGAATTTCTGGCTATCTGGTACCGCGCGGACAGCGACCCGAAGGAAGTGGTACGTATCATCGAGCAAGAAAACAAGGGCGATGAGATGCGTTACTGGGTTAATGCGATGAACATTCTTCAAACACCACTCCGGCAGGATAACCGGCTCCAGCCGCACAACCATAGTTCCAAATTCCTCCGGACGATAGACGGAGCTGGCCCGAGCACGTTAGATTCAACAGGGCCTATATCAGTTGACTCAGAAGGTGGTGGCGTTGAAAATGCTATGGCACAACAGGGGAGTAGCCAAAGCAGTGCTAGCTCCGAAAACTGGGTCGACGTATCGAAACCTACCAGCAGCTTTCAAGATGAAGATATCTCGACTAAGAGAGACGAGAATTCCATATTACCGAGACCGCAGGATAGTTATAATTTCTCATCGGATAAGGGAAAGGGAAAAGAACGCGATCAATCTCAAGAGCTTTCAGCTGAGCAATCATCTGGTGCAAATAGATCGAATTGGGATCAGCCGGCACAAAACCCGTGGAATGCTGCAATGTCACCTTCCCAATCCCATGGGTTAGGCAACAGTATTTCTAGACCGCGAGCCATATCTGATGGGCCTCAATTGAAGAATATATCGCCATTAGCGAACAATAATTGGACTTTCAAAAATCTCCATGATACTGATGCCGGAAATGCTGGTCCAAGCTCGCCGGGGCTCATTGAAACTGAAAATAATGTTCAGGATGTCCAGCCTCAGACATCTTCTGCCGTCTCTGGTTTCAGTGCTTCTTTGCCGGAACAACCTTATCAAGAGACCGAAGCGTGGAAGGCTGCGCAGGATTTGCGAGTGCAGCAGGCCATAGAAAAGGGCAGGGAGGCTCACAGATCTCAAGAACATTATCCAACCCCAGATGAAAGCCCAGATCCTGCCCTTTACGGGCCAATTCAAATACAGGGTCAAGACGGTATTGTACGAACTCACCAGAATTGGGACGAGGTTTTTGAGAACAATCCCATCCCTGATTCTGATGACGAGAGCGAAGGGAATAACACCGCACCAGAGCCAAATCCTTTCCAGCCAGACACCCCGTTACCAGAAGTTAGAGAACCTCTTGTGGTACGGCCAGCCGAGCCTCAGGGCTTTTTCGGAAACGTTGCTGACTGGTTGTGGGGAGGTGCTGATGACAGAAGACGAGATGAAGGCGGCAACGACGAACATATCGTTGAAGACTTAGCTGCAGAGGCCCCCTTCGTACCTGTTGCTCATCATGATGTTTTTGATCAAGGTGAATTTGCAGAGCAAGACCGCGAGGTAGTCGAAGCTGCAATTGCTGCGGGCATTGATCCGAATGATCCGGATGCCATTGATGACGCCGAGGATTTTGAAGGCATCATGGAGCTTATCGGCATGCGGGGGCCAATCTTCAGTCTCGTCCAGAATGCTTTGTTCAGCGCTTTCCTACTAGCTCTGACAGTCGCATTTGGTGTCTGGATCCCGTATAATATTGGCAGGGTCTCTCTTTTGCTGGTAGCAAATCCTGGACCTGCATTGAAATTACCTTTAAGAATCATCTTCTGGTGTGCAGCTTTCTTGCAAGATCTGGCGGCGACGATCTTAGGTGTTGTGTCATATTGCTTGTTTACCCTATTTTCAGTACCGGTAAACTTTTGGCATGCGACTAGTTCAGGGCCAGCAATGACGGGCGAAGGCCTCACCTGGCGAGCAGCTGCTTTACAGCTCTCCAACGATGCCGTCGAGAGAATACTGGAAGGTACTGTTAATAGTCTTTTGAACTTCAAAGACTCTGATATATTCACCTTTTCGGCTGCCTCCCACGAGGCGCTGTTGACTCTCGAATCTTTGGCTACGGCCGCTCTCGAGGCAATAGGCCATACCGTCATATTCTTATTCGTTGGTGACTATACCTTGTCTTTGATCGGTACCTGGAGTTTCTTTGTCGGCTTACTACAGGGAGCATGGCACCTAGTCTCTAGTCTGCTGAGTTTCTTTGCCCGACCGGATTCCTGGGTAATAAGTCTAGAGGTTGCAAAGCGGGCTACACCGCTAAATCCCGAACTTAGTGTCTGGAATGGCGTTGACAGATTCTGGGCTACTGTTGCCGGGTATGCAACTCTCAGTATTCTCGGGGCTCTGTATGTCAAGAAAGGCTCGCCATTCTCAAATGGACCAATCGGACGTGAATGGGAAGCCACAATTATTGACCTCCTCCACCAAGCGGGAGGAGTCATGAAGGTTATCCTCATTATCAGTATTGAGATGCTCGTCTTCCCCTTATACTGTGGTCTTCTACTAGATGCCGCTCTCCTTCCTCTTTTCGAAAATGCCACGATCATGTCGAGGATTTTATTTACGTTCACCTCACCTCTCACTTCCATTTTTGTACATTGGTTCGTTGGAACGTGTTATATGTTTCATTTCGCTCTCTTCGTGTCCATGTGTCGGAAGATCATGCGGAAGGGAGTTCTTTGTGAGTTCATCCCTCCCTTCATATGAATACACGCTAATATTACCAGACTTCATCCGAGATCCTGATGATCCGACATTCCATCCGGTCCGAGACGTCTTGGAACGAAATGTGGCAACGCAACTCCGAAAAATCCTCTTCAGTGCTTTAGTATACGGCGCGTTAGTAGTGATCTGCTTGGGGGGCGTTGTCTGGGGATTGTCATTTACATTCAATGGCATTTTGCCAATACACTGGTCATCGAATGAACCAGTGCTGGAGTTCCCCGTCGACCTTCTTTTCTATAATTTCCTGATGCCTCTGGCAGTCAAATTCTTCAAGCCTTCGGATGGACTTCATGCCATGTATAGCTGGTGGTTCCGCCGATGTGCACGAATGTTACGACTTACATGGTTTATGTTTGATGAGAGACAATTGGACGAGGAAGGTTACACAGTTCGACGATCCTGGAAGGATGTCTTTCGAAGGGTCAAAGCTGATCCTTTGAAAATGGTGAAGACCGAGGATCCAAGGCAGCCTTTCCTCGATAACCCTGAGTTGAATGCCTACTTCCGTCAAGACGGACGCTACGTTCGTGCCCCCGCCTCGGATCAGGTACGAATTCCCAAAGGCACGCAGATCTTCCTCCAGGTCGATGAACTCAACAACCGTATCGATGGGCAATGGGATCGACCGGATGGCGTGCATGGAAGAAATTCGGAGCTCTACAAACAGGTCTACATACCTCCGTACTTCCGCCTCCGGATTTGCGCCTTTATCCTCTCCCTCTGGATATTTGCGGCCTTGACGGGAGTATCCATAACCATTGTCCCCTTGGTCTTCGGCCGCCTGATCTTCTCCAAAATGATACCCTCTGACATCCGCCAAAACGATGTCTACGCCTTCTCAATTGGGATCTACATCCTAGGCTCCGCACTCTACGGCATTATGCACCTACGGCACTTCGCAACCTACCTTATTTCATCTCTCTCTCTGAACCACGAGACGCCGCACAATGTCCTCCGTCGCCTGAGCGCCATCATATCTCGAGTAGCTCGGATAGTGTGGACGTACACCGCCTTCATTTTCATCCTACCAATCCTCTTTGCGTTCCTCATTGAATTCTACGCCATCCTTCCTCTGCACACCTATTTCTCCCCACACGAGCAGCACACTATCCATTTCGTGCAATCCTGGACTCTGGGCCTCCTATACCTCAAACTCACATCCCGTATCATACTCCTCTACTCCGAATCCCGTCCCGCTATCTCGTTGCGCGCTATCACGAGGGACGGGTGCCTAAATCCGGATGCTAAGCTGGCGACCCGCTCTTTCATCCTCCCCGGATCTCTCGCCATCGGAACAGCTTTGGTTTGGCCATGGTGCATCGCCAGGATTGCTTTGTTGACGGTATTTAGAGGGGCGGGAGACGAACAAAAGGTCTTAGTTTATAGATACGCCTACCCGGCAGTACTGGTGATGGCATTCTGGTGCTGGTTGGGTTGGCTCATGGCTGGTGTTGTGAAGGTCTGGAGAAGTCGGATCAGAGATGAAGTTTATTTGATTGGGGAACGATTGCATAACTTTGGGGAGAGGAAGGCTGGGGCGAGTGGTAGTAGTGGTGTAGGGATCCCAGTTAGGAGGATTGAGACGTAGTTCAATTTCTAGAAAAGCAACAGGAATTAATGAAACAATTGGTCCAAAAGAACGGGCCCACGACAAATCATCCACCTAAAACAATTTCAAGTCCTTCAGGCCGATTAATGAAACAATTGGTCCAAAAGAATGCCCCCCCGACAAATCATCCACCTAAAATAATCTCAAGTCCTCCAGGCCGTATCGGTCCCTCAGTCCCTGCAAAGTTTCAGGGTCGCCCCTGGAATTCCCGCACGAGCTCCATGTCCAGCTTTATGCCCTGGAACCTGGTCTCTGACCAGTGTCTGTCGACCAGTGTTTGTCTCTGATAAAAAGAATGCTGGCAATTCCGATGGCAATAACCATAATAAGGCTGGTTATTCTTCGGAACGTAAGAATTCATACAAAATATATAAAAGGGGTTGGATATATTAGTACTCACATCGACACCACGCACTTGGCCTTGTTCCAGCCATCTCTCTCCCTCCCCTCATGCTTCTTCTTTTTTCTCTCCTCGAGTCCTCCCCCTTCTTTCTCCTCCTACCACTCCCCAGATGTCGGGGTGGGGAGAGAGGCCTCCAATCCCTCGGGAACCCCCGTAATTCGGAGGGGATGTTAGATCGACGATTGTTAACGAGCTACCCCTTAGCTAAAGTGAAGTGTTCGTGCCGATAGCCTGTCCGTTTCCTCAGAATCCTCACTGGAGGAGGTGACTGCAGCGATATTCTATAAAACATAGTACGTCAGTAATCATCCTACAGAAGTAACAGAACACGGGGGTCTTACTCCTCGTCGTAGGTGGTGCTCATCTTTGTTGAAGTTGGGTTGGGAGGAGGAAAGTTCGAAGGAGGAAGGAGGAAAGTTGAGAGGAGAGAAGTCGAAAGATGCTATTTGTACCTTGGACAGGACGTCTATTTAAGGTAGCCACTCGAACAGTACCTGCTGTCTGTCGAGTTCGTTTAGGCAAGCGCGACACCACCTCCTTCGAGCCTTTTTTCGCGTCGTTCTTTCCTTTCCGGACCACCACACGTATCCGAAAAAGGCGGCCAAAAAGAGAAGGAACAGTGTCGCATTTTGGATGCAGAGTTCCGCTTCGATGAACATGAACGTTGGAATAGGCAGGAATAGCAGTAACCACGGGTCCTTTTGGAATCGTTTTGGCCCGAATTCCAGGAGGAGACACAACGCAAGACCCATGAACGGGGTTACGACAACAAACATCAGAACCGTGTCCAGTGACACTCTGCCGAGTGCATAGTAGACGGACCAGGCGGAGCGAACGATGAGATACTCGGGGGTGAGCATAAGGGGCTCCGGGCGGAAAGGGGGCGGCATGGTGGGCGATCCGGACAGTAAGGTGGATTTGAATGTAAAGGGGCCGAAGCGAGGCGATTCGCGAAAGTAAAGGTAAAAGGGGGGCGAAGCGAAGGCGAAGCGAAGGCGGGCCGGTATAAGGTACCTGAGGTAAGGTAGCTTATAAAACTTATTAAACTATAAAGAATCGGGTAGTGTCTTGTTACTAAGGTACCTTATACAATAGAAGAAGTCAAAGAAGAGCGGGCGATGAAAGACTTATATAATCAAGGCACTTGCGACCTTGACAGGTACCTGCGTATGGTTTATCTTTTACCGACTTTACATTTAGTCTGAGGTAAGGTAACCTTCAAGGTGTTATAGAAAAGCTAAGGTACCTATAGGTAGGCCGTGCTATCATGAGGTCATACAAGCACTTGTATAAATATACCGACCTACCCCTCCCTACCTTACAGTTCCTTACCTACTCCAACCTTGCGGCTCTCTCAACTACATAGATATACATCCGGCTTCTGATCTAAACCAGCACAACGATCTTTATTTTTCACAAAAAATATCCTTCGTCTTCAAGCACGAACAGAGATTTTCGTAGTTCGAGATTTCATGTCTGCTCTTTCTGTCTATCCAGTACTGACATTTTCTTTCATATTGCCTCGGCTTGGCGTTTGTGGCTTGCAGTTCCCTATTAATAGGTAAGATAAGTAATCGCCAGCTCAGCTCTGCCTCAGCGCACCACATCTCTCCTCACCACATCTCTCTTCCCTTCTGTTTCACTTTCACCTCTTCTGACTCCTCGTTGCGGAGAAGACGGATTGTACAGCTCCAAGGCCGTGTGGGCAGTAGTGCTCCCCCAGCTTCATCAAACCCCTGTCACCTTGATTATCTTGCCCCATCGTGAGCCGCATCCACCATTCACCATTCACACAACCCGAGTGCTAGGCATCATGTACCACACTACTGTACTCATCTACAGACTGGTCAACAAAGGCCCCGGCTTTTTTATTCGCATTCTCTTTGAGCATCTGATTTACCGAGGGGTCTTTGCCTGGCTCTTGTGGTTTACCTCGTTCCTGTTCGAAGTTGGACAGCCAACCGATTCGTATTTGCAGTTCACAGGTGCAAATCACAGCCCTGGGATAAATAAACCTATGGGGGTATTTACGCGTTTCTGCTACGGCTGCGCTGCCCAGGTCATTGCCGAAAAGTTGATTGCTGATAGAAGCCCGTGGGAATGTCTCCACACAGCATATTGGAACTTGTATAGCCTCATCTCTGCCGCTATTGCCCATACGTTGATGTACAGCAGCTTTTTTCTGTCGGCATGTATACGCTTTGCTGGCCCATGGTTCGCATCTCTAAATATCGAAATACCAGTCCCCAAACCGAAGCCTTGGTACACTTACGAGAAGCTGAAGGAGGGAGAGATCAGACTGTTGGGAATTCATCGAAACTACCTATTTTGGGTCTCATATAATATCTATGCTGTTCCGATCAATCATGGCATTCCGTATGAAGCAATTAGCTATGCCTGGGGGGACAGGTCTGACGTTGAAGAGGTCACACTCAACAATAGAAGGTTTGCCACCACCCGTACCGTTGGCGATATCTTACGAAGGCGAAGTAAGCTGATAGGACTATGGCCCGGGAATATGAGGTTTGTATGGCTGGATTATATATGCATCAACCAGGAGGATATTGACGAGAGGAACTATCAAGTTACGCTCATGCGACAGATTTATCAGAGGGCGTCTAGAGTCATGGTCTGTTTAGGAGATGGTCCTGATGCTAGCAAGGCTGGCTGGCTCTTGTTAAAGATTTACGCTCTCTCAACGGTCAACACACTGGAAGAGCTATCTAATCGATGTGCCCTGGACAAAAACACTCCTTCGTGGCAGGCTCTCAGCCGATTCTTCGCCCATCCATGGTTCAGTAGAGTTTGGGTCATACAAGAGGTTGCTGTAGCATCCAAGGTATGGGTGACCTACGGTGGTGGGCTGCTAGATTGGGAACTCGTCCTGTGGGGTATCTGCACTTTCAGCCGCCCCGAAATGGCGAGTCACCTCTCAACTGCGACGGCAGAGGTTCGACGTAATATTCCATTGACCCTCCAGCAAGGAGTCATAGTTGGAATCATCAGGAACAAAATTCAAAGAAAAGACAAGCTCAGTCTGAGAGAAGCAATTACACTGTGCACTGGGTTTCAGGCCACCGATCCCAGGGACAAAATATACGCATTGCTCGGTCTCGTCACCGATGATCTCGACTTGCGAGCCTGGGTAGACTATCGAAAGCCGACTGAGCAACTCTACCTGGAAACCGCTCGGTTTCTCCTCTCTCAGGAGGAGTCTCCATTGCAAATCTTGAATTATGCGGGTACCGGTTATCCCTGGAACCCCGAGTTCGCCAGCCTCCCCTCCTGGGTTCCTGATCTGAGTTGCCCTCCCAACACCAGCAGTCTCGACGGCGGAATCCAACCATTCCCCTATAAAGCCTGCGGTAGATTGCAGCACGATGCGCAACTCTTGCTCTCCGCACCGCCAGGACAGATCCGACTTCGCGGATCCCAAGCCGACGAGATCGCCTTCCTAGCCCAGAATAACAACTTCTCCCTCAACGGCGCCACCGACGCCGAGATGCAAACTTTCTTCCAGGACCGTGCCCTTTGGCTCAAGAACTGCCTCTCGCTCATCCAAGACCACGTCCCGGATCCGTACCACACCTTGCAACCGCGCGCCGAGGCCTTCTGGCGCACGCTACTCGGCGACCGGACCGTCGAGGGCCGCCCCGCTCCTGCCGAGTATGCGGACTGCTACGCCGCGATGGAAGAGCTGACGTTCTCGCCGCCGGATGAGCAGCGGACGAGCTTTACTAGCCAGCGTGCGCTGATCCTCAAGTCGCTGCGGTTTCAGGGCCAGACGGCGGCGAGTATCCGAGGGCGGCGGTTCGCGGTCACGAGAAGAGGGTTCATGGGGTTGGTGCCACCGGGGACGGAAGCTGGGGATGTGATTTGTGTTTTTGCGGGAGCGAACACGCCTTTCGTGGTGAGGCAGCTTGAGAAGGGGTGGTGGGAGTTGGTTGGGGAGTGCTATTTCTTGGGGATTATGGATGGGGAGATGGTGGATCCCGTGGCAGAGATGGAGGTTTTCACCTTGTGTTAGGTGACTGGAATACTTCACGTATCCCACTTGGAGGCAATGGGCACCAACGAGGTTGATGCGGTTGGTGAGGAGGGAGGTATCCGAGCCTGTCCACCGGTGAGTTCTCAAAGAATCAAAATTGGACCGCCATCAGTTTAACCATTCTTGAAGTTGAAGCTTTTTCATTCTCAGTAACACACTCCTTACACCATGCCAACACCTCCGCCATGCTCATCACACCTCAACCAAGTTTTCTTTTTGTTTACAACATATCAACACCCCCAGCATTTTAGACAGATACCGACTCTCCAACTACAGCTTCAAGGCTCCCGACTTCTGACCGGCATATGTTGAGAGAGCGTCCATGAGCGCCGGCGACAAGACGTCGTACGTCTCCAGGCCAACACTGTGGAACTTGTTGCGGACCTCGGGCATATCCTTAGGATTGAAGCCCTGCTCAATGATCGACGAAACGAACGCCGCGAACTGGGGTTCCTGCCATCCCTTCTCATCTGACAATTCGACGTGAATGAAGTCGAGTCCCTTGAAGCCGTGCTCTTTCTCGATGCGGCCATACAGATGGACACCGCATTGCTTGCAGGCGTGACGTTGGATAGCAGCGCTCTCGTCAACGATTTTCAGCTTGTCCCCGTTGGCCGTCACGGCGAGGTTCGCAACGGGAACGACACCGACGACGGAGAAGAGAGCGCCGGCTGGCTTCCAGCACTTGGAGCATCCGCAGGCGTGGTTGTGAAGGACGTTGCCGGTGATGGTGACCTCGACTTTGTTGGTGGGGCAGTGGCAATGCAGCTTTCCACCGGGGAAGTTCTCGCTGCCCTTGGTGAGGCCGTTATCGATCAGAGGGTGAAGAGAGGGTGCCATGGTGAGATTTGATTGGGGGTTTCTTCGGTTCAAGGATTGGGATTGCAGAGGGATGATGTTGTTCCAAGGTGGACAAGATTGATGATTTCTGAAAAGGAATTGGGGACCCTCGAGCTCTATTTAAAACAAGCTTTCAACGAAGGGACCAAGTCATACGTACGTGATGCGGGGCTTCAATTGCACTATCAAAAGAGCAAACTTCGGCATCCGCGGACTGTCATCCGCATGGCGATGGGCTGAGGTGCCGCCCATCAAGACGCAGTTGTCGCAGTGTCTCTGAGCGGAAAGCATCATGATTGGACCAACCCCTCTCTCACCCTCCCATCTTCTCGATCTTATCATCGGGATCTGTCACCCAGAACAGGCATATGTACATCATCCGTCGCTCTCCGTGTGGGGTAATTCGGAGGCGCCTCGGAGAAAGTCCTTGCCAATTCCGAGACTCCTCCGTGTCATGTATGTGCGGCAGAGAATCCATCCATCCATGGTTGAAGGATGCGGAAGAGGAAACTAATTACTCGAGAAGGAGGTGGAAGGTGAGCGAGGGGGATCACCGATACCGATAGGGAGATGCGAGGGGCTTTGCTTATCTAAGGCTTTGTTTGATTGATAATATGGGGTCTGCTAGGTTTAGCTAGTTCGCTTTCCGAGCTATTTCCAGACCAACGAGTAACCTTCATTCTTCAGATCAAGCTGACTGCAAGCTGCTGAATCGCCTGCCTGCCTACCTACCACCGATCAAGTTCAATTCTCTCACCCAGCATCCCATTCTATTGCTCTCTCCCTCCTACAAAAAGCTACCTACCTATATAACCTCAACTCTCTAACACGTTTTATAATCCTTCTCAACCCCCATTCTATCCCACCTTCTCAATACCATACACACACATAATCCATAGATCCATAGATAGATCCATAGATAAAGAACAAGAGCAATTCCTAATCATCGCATGCTTACCTTATCAAGCTTAAACTCCGCGTATAGCCTAGGTCTAGAGGTTTTTAACGCCGATGCAAGTGTGGGTTCTTACGGGATGACGTGATTGATAGGTAGAAGTAAGTGTCTTTTTTGATTTCTCTTGACAGACTACTCGCGGTGCTTGCTGTAAGGTAGGTATGAATTTGTGGAGGAATGTGAGAGTGTTGATAGATAGATAGGGAAGTGGGATGTTGTGAGATGTTCAGGTTATGTGGCTGCAGCGCATTGATATAAATTGTTCCTTCCTTCTCTTTATTATAACACATCTTCAGAGATCGATCTCTCGAGGATAAGGTAAAGAGGATCTTTATCTAATAATGCACAATGCATAGGTATGTATATACATATATACACCCATATCTCTATCCCCTTTTACATATGTGCCACCCCCCCCCCCTCTATCCCAAAAGAAAATGCCTGATTAACTTTCTTTCTTTCTCTCTTTCTTTCTTTTACAAGTAATACACCGTCTCCTAATAATACACTCCCCTCCCCATTCCCACCTCCCACCTCCCAGTCCCAAACCTCCAACCCCCCCTTCTCAATCCTACGGAGCTCTAGTTCTCAACTGCACACCATGCCAGCCCTTAATCTCCTCACCCAACACGCCATTCACCAACCTCTGCTGCGCCAACATACCCATGCCTCGGAAGCGCTCACTCACAATCTCAATCGCGTACATGCTGCCGCAGCCGCCGCTCACGTCGCGCACGGCGAGTTCTTGGGGCGCTAGTTCCCGGGCGAGAAGTTCGAAGATCGAGCGCTCTTTGGCGTCGAGTTGGTCGGGTGGTGTGAGGGGTGCTGTGCTGGTCGTGGAGGGGGAGGGGGAGGAGGAGGGGGAGGAGGCGCTGGGTGATGATGATGATGATGATGAGCTGCTGCTGGAGTATGCTACTGCTGATTTTTGGGATATGAATGGGCGGAGGGAGTAGGTCGATGGGCGTGTTGTGGATGTGCATGTGCGTGTGCGGAGAGAGGTGGTGAGGAGACGGCGGCTGGTGAGGATGGTGGTATTTGGTTTTGAGACGTGGAGTCCAAGTCGAAGACTGGTTGTGCGCGCCCTCATTGCTAATCGCTCCATCTTTCTTCCTTTCTTTCTTTTCTTCCTTTCGTTATTATGTCTCTCCCTCCTCTTGAAAATAAATACCCAAGCTCCCCAGATAGATCCCTTTCTTTCTTTCCTGGCTGATGATAATCCTAATTCAACCAAAGCCCACCTAAGCCAATGCACTCGAATCGAGACCGGTCCCGAGCCTGCTAATCGTATATCGTTCGTGCCGGTTTGTTGTGTTTATGGTATTGGATCCTGTGTTGATTGCGGGCGGGCTGGTTTGTATATCACACGGTTCCTGGATGGGAGGGAGAAAAGAGCGAGGTTCGGTCGGTTACATTTTAGCCGGCCTCGGTCCAACCGGGGGTTGCGGATTACAAAGATGCGCTTAGTAATAGACGCGGGATCACATGATACCTCCAAGCGCGGTGCCTTATAGGGGATGTAGATAGTTAAGATGGCAAGGAGTCAAGTAGCTTCGAGAATTGAGTTTTTGAGTGTTTGAAAATGAATAAACTTATTCCTAATGGCGATAGGCTAAACTTCTCGGTGTGTAGGAGTAGGGTCAGGCAAGAAAAGTTTGGAAGCAACATAGAGCTGTCAAGGGAACAAGTAGATTTGGAATAAGTTTTCACCTGGGGATTTACACGCATCTTGAAATTCATGCTTCATCATCCTCGTATTGATTCATCTACCATAGCGATTGTCTGCATGCTAGAGCTAGACAGAATCTTGTGATCATCACGCGTCCCCGGCCCATCCATCGACACTCTCAAAGGCCTCGCTTGTTTACCCCTATTCCTTCCCTCCCAAATGCGGGACACTTCCATAAACATATCGCACAACTTTTTTCCAAGACAGCCAACAATCTCGCAGAGGCTAAAAGGAAAACCCTTGAACTCCAGTGCGCAAAGAAACCAAGCATTAGAACCTATCGTATGCATGGTAAAGCCCATCGTATGCACGGGAGCAAAGTCGACTTGCGCAAGACCGCCGGAAGATGTGGAAAAGAACATGCAAGAAGAGACGCTCACAAAAACAGGGACAACCGAGACCGCAAAACCAACAAATCCATGAGCCGCCGCGAGCAAATGCCAAACCGAAAACCCTTTCCCAACCCGCAAAAATGCATGACAAGACGTTCCTCCTAATTCCGAATCCGGGAGAAACGTCGAAAATGATAACGGTGTCCGGGTGATGATTCTCACATCAATGGTGAATCACACTCAGTAAAGAGGTAACCTAACCTCACAATCTCCGCCCTTGATGATTTCCTTGGCAGCCAAGCACTTTGAACAAACCAAGGAGTGTCATCGGCGAAGAACACGAATCGTTGTAACCGTATTAAAGGTAAAATCTCCCCATCAGCCATCAGCCTAGGATTGCCGTAGCTGTATGACTCTCGTGAAATGGAAACTCTCGCATGTGGACGGGGGAGTACATCGGAGGCGTGCCCGTCACGAAGCCCGTCAGCGGGGCCGGACTGCTCGACCTGACACTCTGAGATGACGGCGTTCTCGTAAGCGGGGCCCGCGTCTCCATGATAACCGGGGAGCTCTCGGCAGTAGACTCGGAGGATCCACTCATATAGTCCGTTTCAGTGGTGCCATCAAAGTGTCCCGATCGTAAAGTCCCCTCCTTGAGTTGAGGTGAGGATTTCACGGATCCAAACTATAGGCATCGTTAGCGGGCGGAGTGGAGTCGCTCAGTTGTACGTACGAAGCAATATTTGTCCAATAATTCGTTGTAGGACTGAGATGCAAGGACCGGCTTCTCGCCTCCAGGGCGAGGAACATCGACCCCTTTCGAGGGAGGAGATCCAAAGGACTTGGGGCTCGCCATGGTGAGAGGCGAGGAAGAATCATCGGAATCGGGAGCTTCCTTCGATGAGTTTGCTGTCGTGGCACCCCTCATCTGGAGGCCACTACGTTCACCCATGACTGAATTGGCAGCGTTGATTGCAGCAGAGAGCGACGCACCGAAGTCATATCGGTTGCCGAAAGCTTGGGCACTGGATTGGGGTACTCGTCGGTCGAAGCCAACATCAGACTTAACACCCTTTAATCTGACCGCGGTACTCGGTTCGCCCAGATAATCGTGAGCGGGCTTCTTTAAGTTGCCCAGCCTGTACTTCTCATCGAAGCCATCACCGAAATCATCGAAGGCGGCCTGGATCGGCTTCGGCCTCTGCCCCGTGACCGACGTTGACTTCCTGTGGCTTCGCGGCAATGCAGTCACGGGCCTGGACGCAGCGCCCTGGTACCCCTTCTTCCCATTCTGCGGCTTGTACTTCTTCCGGAAGTCCACCTGGAAGTTGGTCGAGGAGTTATTGTCCCAGTATTCTTGGCCATTGACGCAGTACTTGACGCAGAAGAACATCGTCTTGGCTTCGAGGTTCGCGAGGTCAGCTAGCTTGATGTTAAAGTTGAACCGGTCACGACCATCGGAATGCTTAGGCTCTCGAACATTGTGGTTGTACTCGGCAACAACCTCGGACGTCGTCTTCCAGTAGTCCAGCGTAAAACGAGCGACAACGGTCTTGTGGAAGGCCAGGTTTGCAACAGAAACGGTCCCCACTAGAGTCTTGTTATCGCCGGACAGGAATACCCTCTCGACCCGGACTGGTTGTGCCAGACGAATAGGAGATTCGGTTGGGAAGTTGGAAAGGATGATCTCCCACTCAAAAGGTGGAGATCTTGGGGACTCGTCAAAGGGAAACTCGGCGTCACTATCATAGGCCTCGACGGGTGACGAACCAGCGCTGACGGCCAGGGGTCTATCGAGTTGGAGGAAGTGTCTGATATGCTCCAGATTCGAGTCGAAGTGGACCGCCTTGGAGAAGGACGGAGTGCCAGGCATACTTGAGGGGCGCCGCCGCGCCGATGGGGTCCGGAGGGCTGGTCTGACGAGCTCCCCTGACTTCTTCCGGAGCATGGGGGGCTTCCGCTCGGACCCCTCGAATTCTTCATCGTCACTGGCCTCGTCGGACGGGCTGCTTGGGGTGTTAGATCCCCGTAAATTGAGGAAAACAGAGCCCTCGGTACTCGCCCGGTTGTGACCCAATTTCCGCACGGTCTTTGGCGCGGGCTGCTGGGCGTGCACAACCGTCGGCTTTTCCTCCTCACGGGCGGCTGGCACAGCCAAAGCCAGGCCTTGGGCGGGTGCTGGTCCTTGCTCCGGCATCCGGTCAGGGGAGGGGGACCTCCGCTGCTCAATTACCCTGATGGCCTCCTGGAGCTCTGCCAAGTTCTCCAACTTCCGACCTCTGGAAACCTTCACCTTCGCCTCTTCATCGTCGCTCGAGTTCAGGGCAGAATCCGGGGGCGAGATGACGGCGCCCGCGGGCATCTTCGCATCGCCTGTGACCGGCGGGGGCGACTGGACGACGGCGCGGCTGCTCGGCTCATTCTTCTGTTCATCTGGAGTGACGGGCCGGGGGGATTCGGTGGTAGAGGGAAAAAGAGGGCTCCTGCTGGAGGGTGTCCGGCGGTGTCGGGTCAGGTATGATGCCGAGCGCGGCAACTCTGATTTACTGACGACGCTGAGGCCGAGTGGCTGCGTGGCCTGGATTGATGATCGGCGGCTGGAGTTGGGGGATGTGTTTGCTGAGGCAGCTGGGGATCGCTGGGAGGGAGGAGTGTAAGGCATCCCGTGGGAGCCTGTATAGAAGAGGGGGATGGATGTCGAGGGGGGAGGTCGGAAAGCTATTCGACGATGGGGGTGGTCGAGAAGCTTATCTTTGTTTCCTAGGCGGCATCGAAGATTTCGGAGGACTCGTGTTGACTAGATTCAGAGGAAGACCCGGTCAGTCGCTTCCTGTGCTGCCGCAGAGGGGAGAGGAAGAGAGGAAGGAAGGAGGGGAAGGGGGGAGATAAAGAAAGATATACAAGATATCGTAGGGGATGATTCGTAGGTGTCGAAGACGGAGGACGAGGGAGCTACATGAAGGCGGGTGTTCCAACTTACGCAGTGTTATGTTGCAGAAACGGTCTGTAGTGGTTGTTGGTGCGGCGGACGGAGGAAGAGAGTTCGCAGAGCACAGCGTATTCCAGCAAGTGTGCCCCGACTAGGTAGGTAGGAGGATGATGGGCAAAGGCAAGAACGACCCGAGCAGAGATGCTTCACAAAGGTCGATTGATGGGATTGGGGCGACGAGGGTTGAAGAAAGAGGAGGAGAGGCGGATTGATTGATGTAAGAACCCTTTCTTCCCTTTGGCTGCCGAGAGCGGGATGGTGGTCTCAGGCCAAGCGTGGCGATTATTGGGAGACTATAAGGGGCCCCGGGATTAGACGGCTGCAATTGAAGCAGACAGAGCAGAGTAATGGTGAGGTAGGGTCGGTCAGGGTAGATGGGGTCGCGAGGCCGCGAGGTTCGTCGAGGCTATCGCAGGGAAGAGGAGATGACGTCTCGTCAAAGGGCAGAATCTCGATTGGAAAAATAAATTGATGCGGGACAGAGGGGAGGGGAAGGGAAGAGGAGAAGAGCAAAGACAAGGGCGTAAATGCAGAAGAGAGCTCACACACACACACACACACACGACGATGCACGATGCACGATGCAACGGTGGGGGAGGAGGAGGAGAAGGCTGGCAATGGCCTAGACGTGAGGAGGAGGAGGAGGAGGAGGAGGAGGAGGGAAAAATGAGGAAGTGATGCCACTATAGCACGATAGAGCGATGGCGAACTGCGGAGAGTGGTCGTAGTGATGGGATGGATGGTTGTGCCATGGCCCGTAGTAGCACCACCAGGCTGGTCTGGTCGTCTCTCTCTCACGTCGGTCGCCTTGTACGCTGATAATAATCACATAGTGGCAGTACGAGTCGCCCCCCCTGGTTCACGCCGCACCGGGGGGCTGCGTTGCTCGATCGGGGCTAGTGGCGACGGCTCCCGTTCTTGTTTACACCTTCGTCGTCCCGTAAGATTTAGAAGAGATTCACGATAAGCCACAGACCGAGCCACACAGCAGCCCGTCCCAACGGCGAAGTGTTTGGGGCTTAAGACGGCGCCACGCTACGCCCACCCTACGCGCAGTAGCGGATGTGCTAAATCCCCCCCCCCTTTACCGCGCTAGTCCCGTCATGGCCCATCCATCTCGTCGGAGAGTCGGCACCGGGTTCTGGCCCCTCGGCGCACGGGCCAGCACGCGGTGAAGATCCTGTTCGCCCGCGGTTGAGGCGATCCGCCACGCCCCCCCTTTGTTGGGGACGCGCCCAGACAGCTGCATCAAGGGCAAGGAGCTTTTCAACTTCCAAGGCAGCGCAAGGCTATCCATGAACAGACCACATATCGGACCACGGACAATGCACAGATACATGCACAGCGACTGGCTCTGACATGCATTGACATGTACATATACACAGATGTCGGCTGCATTAGATACAGCCACGCCATAGTCGATAGCCGCACGTCCTATCTGCGCTGGAGATACCCGACCGAGGGAGACGTCGCCACAGATAACACTCCATATGATAAGAAAACGATCCCACAATTTCCTCGCGGTGATATCAGACTCTGCTTTTGACACTTGATAGCTACCCGTCCTCACCTCATGTTTTCTCATCATGCGTCCCGGCTCACCAAATCCCGCTGTTATATCGCCACAACAGAACCACGGTTCCTCACCTGTCGAAGAATAATTTTGTGGATTTTTTTGCACTCCCCCCTGTCGCCTGTACCAAGAATACATTGCACCCTGCCCCCGTACATGGCCATGGTGTGCTCCCAGTCGCCAAGGAAGATGCCCTGTTCCTGCAACCCTTCCTTGTTTTAAGTTGGCCAGGACGCATCACATTGCTGCACCTCCATGCACCTCTTTTATATCCCGGGCTTCTGGAAAATGCGGTCTGCACGGGCATATGGCAGCCGTGTCTGCGGGCGCGTATACCAAGGCCAGTCAGTGTGTAAAGGTGAGCTCTTCTGCCGGTTGCGCGATGGCTAAGAAGTCGAGAGTGTGCTGCTATGCGGTTGTTGGGAAGAGCGTGCCAGGGTGAGAACAATTCTCCCAGGAAGTCATCTCGCACAATTTGCAGTAAGTCCTCATCTCATGTACGGTACTTCGTACATACGGAGTACATACTGTAGAGGGACAACGGCTTCTCACCCCTCGACTCTGCTGTACATCTATGTATACGGTGTACTGTACGCATTGCTAGTCACTTGATCCATCAATCAACAAGGACAAAAGAACCCCCAGCTCTTTGCTTGCAGAGGAAGTGGGAGGCATGATATCCATCTCCTGTGCGCTGTATACACCGACGACGGGCACTTACTTCCTCCCGCTTCCTCCCGTCGATCTCTCACGTCTTCTGATCCTCGGGGGGTCATTCATCACTTTTGCGGTTTATTTCTTTCTCTATCTACAAGATCTCAGGTAATATCACACAGGTGTACCAAAAGTATATTTTTGGTATCGCACATCTTCATAGCGGTCTCACCATCTCAAGCGCGCGGCGTCCCTTGTCCGGTATACGCCTCCGCACAGGTACTCCCGTACGGTACACTATCGTGATTATAATTAGAATCGAGAATTTAGAACATCAATCGCGCTTTTTTTCACGTCCTCACTCTCATGACTATTTCACTCTTCGATTCAGTGACCTCACGAATAATAACGACGGGAAGCCGGCGAGCATCAGTCTTGGCTACTGTCCATCCCTCCCCGCGCCCCACCCTCCATGAAATTCGACCGTCGCACTAGTTACAATTCTCAGCTACAACGGGATACCAAACATGATCTCGTACGCGCCGTGAAAGTGTACGTACTACGACGTTTCGAAGCCAGCGATCTACTCGGTAACAATCAATTTGACTTCCCGTTTCCCATGCTTGGATTTTATCTTTGATTTATTTTGAATTTGCTTTTGTTCGAAAAAAGGATCTCTTTATTCTACCCGGCTGAGCCGAGACGAGACGAGAACCGCACGCATTCTTTTATCCCCCGAGTCCCGAGTCCGACTCACTTATGACCATACTATCTAAGCTCATACCACACCATACCACACCATTCAATCCTCAGATCACAAGCTTGCCGCCGAGCTATTGACGTACCGGCGCGCAACGCATGACATACAGTAGAACATTATCGTATCCATCGTGCGGTTACTTACCATGACCTCACTAGAGCTAGCGGAGGAAAAGCTCCCTGGAAGCGAGCGAGATGCCAATGCACAATGCAAATGCCTGCATAAAAAAGATTCCTTTGGCTGGAGACAGACAAGACGGACGACGGAGGATACGGGGTGTTTCTGCTGCAGGTAGGGTTGCAGGCATTGGATACTGTTGAGTCTGATGGGTTGACGGAGCCGTTGGGGGTATGCGAGGTGCGTACAGCTACAGTAGTACGGTGGTATTACAGATGTACAGCACAGTGCTGTGATTATCAGCTCATCGCTCAACAGCTTTCCTCTTTTTTTTTTTTTTTCTCTCAATCCCTTCTCTTCTCTTCCTGCGCGGCGTATGGCGCCAGAAGCAGGCCAAGAAAAGCCCTTGTACTTTACGGCATGGTGTCAGACAGCCAGAGGCACAGCAAGCCGCCCTTCAGTGGCGTTTCGTTTCAAACCCCCCCAAAAAAAAGAAAAAAGCAAAAAAGAAAAGAAAGACCCGATCGACAATGCATAGGTACGTACATACATACACCTATGAAACGTTCAACATCAGATCTAAATCTAGATCTTAAGATCCGCCTATCCATCCGCTTTTGCTTTCCCTTTCACCGTTCCTCCTTGACTTTTCTTCTCCTTCCTCTTCCCTTCCTCCGCATCGCGACATAATTGATTGATACGTACAGAGGAAGATGAAGATGAAAAAGCGAGAGAGACCATCATCACCGCTGATCTTCCTTACATATCTTAGATTCCAGACCCGCCCCCGACCTGTCGTGTCGAAATTCTTACGGGCAGGAGACTAGTACTAAATCTAGCCTCTCGACCCGGGATGGATGGTCTAGATATCCAACCAACCATCCGCATCCGGGAGTCCTACTGTAGGTAGTACCGGCGACACAACAACACGATAACACAACAAACAACATAGATCTGATTTCCCAGATCCGAGCATAGATGGTTGGTGCGTGTATCGCGAGTATTCATTCCTCCTTGCTGCGCAAACATGGTTCCGGAAAAGCAGCAAGCGGGACTCGGTTGACGTACTATCCGTCATTGTAGGAGCTTCAGGTTACCTATACTACTTGATAGCCTCGAAATATTTTTTCCCCAAGAATATGCGCAAAGGCCGCTAGCTCGATACCATCATTTTTCTTGTACCTAGATGAGCGCGTTCCCCGCTAGAGAGTCGATAGTTCGTGCTATCTTACTGTCCCTCCTAGGTAGATGGAGAGATAAGGTAAGGTAGCCAGATGTGGGGGAACTCGTACAATATACTATATGAAGACCCAGACCCAGATCTGGAGCACCGGAATCAGTCTTCCTACATACATACCAAAACGTCGCGCGACGTTCATTCGTCAACCCCGGATTCTAGACGGTGGGTGCCCTGGATGTGGAGAAGGATAGATACGTGGGTCGAGAATCGAGACTATCTTAGTAAATACCTACCTAAGGTACGCAGTAAGCTTGTTCTTTTCTAAGGTACTTACCTTACTTATCTTCTTCGTCTACCTTAGGCTCTGGGTGATTATTATTCATTTTTTTTTTTTTTCTTCTTTTTGAGAATTACTTCATTCCCAATAATCTCCCCTGGAAATTTCAATCTCTTTCTATCCAATCAGAAAATCCTCGCCAACCAAAACAACAATCCAACCCCGACTCGCTCGCTCTCTCAGCCTCAGCCTCACACACTCAGCCTCCGTTTCAGATCCTTCTGACTTCCCTCACGTCACGTCACGTAATTATTTCACCCCGTCTCAGAAAATAGCCAGGACGATCCTGAAACAGCTGCTGCGGCGTGGGGGCGTATCTGTATAGGATTTATTCCTGGGGTTTATATTTTAATGGCCTTTTTGCTTTTTTTTTTTTTTTCCCTTTTTTACGACGCGGTTGATTTCAGTAGGGATCTATCTCCACGGCAGCTGTCAACAACAATAGGTACCGGGAATCACTACCTACCTATGAAATATATCTCTAATAAATCGTGCAATCCCAATCCCAATCCCTACCTACCTATTCTACTCTACACTAGCCACACCGCAACAACCGTTGTTCATATCTAACTAATCCAAGAAATAAGGACGAATTTTCTCATGTCCTTGCTTTTTCTCTAACCATGTATCTTATGTACCTTATGTACCTAAGCTATATATGTATCTATTTATGTACATATACATCTATCTCCGCAACACCGCAGCAGCCGTTCGTTCGTTGGCATACATACATAACGCGGGGTAAAGAAAGAAAGGTGCGCACCAGCCAGATAGGTAGGTCATTTATTGGAAGCTGGAACGAGGAAGTCGGGATGGGGGTGGGGTGGGGCTATAAAGGGAGTACTACTGACTTTTGTAAGGGTTTGGATATGGATAGATGGATGGATGGGTGGGTGAGGGATGGATGGGTGAGGGATAGAGGAGGTATTGGATGTTGGGGGAATCGTGAATGGCAGCGGGAAGGGGAAGGAAGGGAGTATGCGGACGGGAGGGTGGGGTACTGTATAGTGCGGGGAAGATGGAAACTAAAGGGGGGGCGTTGTTTTAATTTATTTATTTTGTTTTATTTACCCAGGACTAGGTATGTAGGAGTGAGATATGGCATGTGAAAGCGATGTGTGTGAAATGCATGCTTGATATTACTTCTGTTGTGCGTTGCGAGTGAGTGACTTTGTGGCCGTGGATAGGTATATCATACATAGGTATCCAGGCAGTACCTACCTAGGTACACCAACATAGAATTCCAACCCCTTCCCCTTCAAGCCAGTCTATACCAATTCCTTGTCCATACATCCAGCTCTCAACACCATAATCCCCAAGATATAGAATAAAACATTAATTAGTACGAGAGATACATACATCCAGGTATCTACCTATCTCTCCTTATCTATCGCGACCCCACCAGACTCAGACCCCGCACACCGATCTCAAATTCCCGCGAATCAAGTGTCTTGCCCCGCAACAGCCTCATCTTGTTTGCTTACTTGCTTGCTTGCTTGTAGATAGATATGTTACAGATCCTTACAATTTATATGCACAGAAAGAACTATCCTATCACATGCAAAACCGCCCGCTCAAAACTCCTAAGAGCGTCGAGTAGATATGTATCGCGTACAGACAGTAGCAACGCAGAACCATCTATCTACCTATCCATGTTTCATACGTAGGAAAAGAGAGATGCACATGAAATAATCCCGTTATTTCCTCACTCCTCATCCCTTTTTTTATCTTGTTTACCTACTTTATCTTATCTACAGGCTTTATCTCTCTCGCTTCCTACCAATGCAGACCCCGAAACCAGGTCTACTTTTATCTGCAAATGCCGGCAAACCCCGCGATGATTTATTTCATACAGCGCTGCTGCTGGTTACCTTAAAGTGCATGCATTAGACGGATGCGGGGAATTTACTAGCTGCTGTTGTATTGCTAGATTTCTACGTATTAGTTACATTAGATATTGTACTGTATACCTTACCTACCTACTTCTCCCCACCAGAACACCTCCCCCCCCGTCTTTTCTG
>NW_020194480.1:1181591-1376609 GCF_003019875.1 Amorphotheca resinae ATCC 22711
CCCCCCCCCCCAAATCTTCCCCAACGCCCCGCGTGCTCTCCGCACAGAAACCAAGCCAAGCCAAGCCAAACCAATCTATAATCCCTGAACCAACCAACTCAAACTCAACCAAGTTTCCGTAGTTCTAGATCTGATCTGCTTCTTTGCATACCTTACATACATATCCCAAGTAGCTACCTTACCTTACCTTGTTTAAGTTCCCGCTGGGGTTCGTTCTTGCGCAACTCACTCGCTTACCGCACCCCCCTTTATCGTATCCGATGATGATTTCCCGAAACAGGAGGGATGGTCCGCGCGAAAAGGGAGGGGCGACGCGACACCGCTTTTCATTAATTGATTAATTAATGCAGATGTGCTTATTGTGTGCGTGCGTGTGAGCAAGTTCTTGGGAGGCTGCAATATAAAGGGTTGCAAAGTGGCGGTCGAGAGGGTTGGGATGGTTTATGATTGGCGGGTGGGGTTGCGGAGAAGGTGGGTTCAAGGGGGTTCGTGGTTTGGTTCGTGCGTGCTTCGCATTCTTACCTAGGATGCGGAGAAGGAGGAGGAGGAGGAGGAGGGGGAGGGACTTAGGGGGTTTTTGATTTGTGGGTGTTGGCATTGGCAAGAGAATGGCGATAGGAGAGGGTGATATGATAGGGTAAGCCTTGGATCGAGCCTTGGATAATGGACAAGTGATGGCAGGTAGGTAGGTCTTTTCTAGATGAGCGGCGTGACTTTATGAACATGATGGATGTCCTTTATATATCAAGATATACAGGCAAGTTTAAAGTACTGTAGTATTTATCTTACCTCCTCCGCCTTTTTCATATAAATATTATGTCCTGATGTAAGGTATCTTTAATACATTACTTATTCCCTCTAGCACAATATCTCGAATTGAATCGTATCTTCTTCCGAACTATCTCAACACACATCTTCAAGACACGAACCTCTCTCCCTACACCATCACACAGATCCAGCACCATGACAGCTCACAAAAAGCCCCCTCCTGACACATGATACATCCCCCCAAAACAGCGCCACCCCATAAAAAGTTAAAACCACACAGGCACAAATGAGCTATCAGGTGCTACACCCGCACCAAACCCCCTACACCCACATAGCGAACTTGTCAGTACGGAAATCCTGCAAGTTTCACGACATGGCATGCATGCTGCTGCATGGTGCGGGGTGTGCATGTTTGGTGTCCGGGTTGTTCTTGTGCTTGTGTCTTGCGCATGTCCCTAATCCTAGAGCTCTGGTTGCGCGTAACTAGGATGTGGATATAGGGGTATGGAGCGGGCTGGCTGGTTTGGATGGGGGGTGAGGAGCGGGCTGGGCCGCTCTAGATAGGGATCATAGTAGATTACGGGAGATGTGACAAGTGGGGAAGCGCAGTGCGCATTCTGGGAAATACAGTCGGAGAGAGGAGAATCGGGCAAAGATTGACTTCTTTGTACTCCTCTCAGGTATACTGTATACAAGAGATAGTCCCATGGATCTCCCGTACGACCAGTTACCCCAGACTCGAAAATATGCAGCCACACTCTGCAGAGCAGTACACGGATCTTCTACTGAGCCTAAGTGGCTGTATAGTCTCTATTTCTTCACCTCCTGCTGCAGTCAAGAACCGGTTTTGGTAGTGTGACGCGAGAAGTGGCTGATCCAAAAGATAAGACGGTGTACGGTTCTTGGTCTAGTGATGCTGCGGGGAATTAGTGCATAGCTTAAGTAAACGGTGAACCTGTCACCTTACCTTGCCAAGTACCCCTCAAGTCTTTTCCTAGCAAGTTTCGGTGAGAGCACTTAAGAATATACCGTGCGCCTGCTGCACGCCGAGTATTAGAGACATGTATACCTGTCTGAGGTATCAAAGAGGAGGAGAAAAGAGAAAAAGAAAAAGAGACGATCAAAGCGTATAATAGAGTAAAAGCCAGGCATTCAAGGACTTGAAGTAGCTATAGAACTGTGCGATTTCAATCTCCGAGGGCCCAAACATATATTAACCAGTACTTCTAGACTGGAGGTGTAATCATGTAAGTAGGTGAGACTCCTCCATCCATGAAGTAATATGTAGGAAAACAGACAAGCAAGGGCTGATCGCAGAATAAATATGCTCGCATATAAGCGTATATGTGCAAAACTCAGTATGATTCACAACGCCCTCCCAACTCCAGGCGTATTAGTCTGGCTTTTCTCGCCCCTGCTTTTACGTATACCTATCACGTATGGTCGCGCCACAATTCCCAGTTTTGGAGCCCTTGGGCTCTTTGGTAGAACGTTGGAGGCTGGTCTTGAATTTGCGAGATTCTGGGTAGGATTGGGGGAACGGAAAGTTGCTCCCTCCTGTAACCATTCTGCCGTGTCTCGAACGGGCCCGCGAGGTGATGGAATGCGCATCGTATAGCCTTGTATTATGGATGCGGTTTCTGTCGGAACTTCAGGTTGACGTGGAAGCATTGGCGATGGTCCCTCATCAGTAACGGCATCTGTCCACACACTGTCCTGGCTGTCTCGGTATGACTGCTTTGGAACCGGAGATTCAAGAAGCTTGTTGGCATTTCCCGGACTAATAGGCTTCCGTTTCACGGAGTCATATTGTAACATTGGATTCTGCACTGAACCAGCATCCACCGATGGTCTTTTAGACATAAAGACGGAAGACTTTGGATTTCTCAGGGGTAGATCGGAGGTGAACCTCTGTGGTAGTGGACTGAATGGCTTTTCAGAACTTTGTAGGGGCGATTTGAGTTGGCCTCCAAGGGGACTAGATGATTCGCTGTCTTCGGGGAGCTTTATGGATCCAAACGGTGAAACGCCTTCTTGACGCTTCAGCCATGACTTTAATGATGGAGGTTTCGGCGGATTCGTGGGATCCCACGATAGTGATGTGTTGCTGACGTGAGAGTTTTGTTGCTGGGAATGTTTATTACCAAGAGGTGGTTTTGAAGACACTGATAAGCCTTGAATACCATTTTTGGAGGCATCCTTTGTTGCCATATATGTGGATTGCGACGTTATTATTGCGGTACCTGCTTTCTCGGAAACAGGAGCTTCGGAATTGGGAGCCAACGCGGAATCCCCGCCAAATTGTAGTTGATTTGCACGGGATCTCTTCTTGGCTTTCATCTTGTATTGATTGATGAGGAAAACAATAAGAATCGTTATCAAAGCAGATGCAATAATACTGCCAACTATAGCGAGAGCTGCTTGGGTGGCGGTAACTGCTGCTGTCTGCGAAGCTGTGGCATGCTGACTTGCCTGTGCAACCTGGGAAGCGGCTGATGACTAGAGTACTGTTACCTTACTATGTTTTCAGATGTAGAGATAGATTTACCCTGAAAGTAGAAACCGATGCTTGAGCTTGAAGGACTGCCTTTGAAGCATCGGACTGCACACACAGTTAGCCAGTCTTCCTTATGAATGCCACGAGGATTTTTCATCCTCTTCTTAACATGAAGAGACGTACCTGTGCAGCAGAAGCACTGAGTTGTAAACTCTGCACCGACTGAGTCGCTCGAGCCAAAGCACTCGCCGCGGAAGACTGAACGCTAAACACAGCTGAGCTCGCAGACGATGCGGCACTAGCGGCACTTCTAGACGCCGATAAGATCGACTGAGAAGCGCTCTGTTGCGCTTGTTGGATAGCTTCAGAAGCAGATCGTGAGGCCTGCTGTGCAGCTTGAGAGGCTTGCTGTATCGACTGAGATGCCTGTTGGGATGCTTGTTGCACAGCTTGAGCTGCGCTCTGCGAGAGTTGCGAACAATCATTTTGTCGAGCACGAAGCTCTGGAGCTGATGTTATATGTGCGTTTTGATTTTGAACTTGGTTTTTGCTGTTCAAGGTTGGAGATGGCGCAAGCTGCGATGTGAGGCTAGAATGAGCTTGTGGTTCATGTATCTGGCTCTCGAAGATGCAATTAGACAAATGGGAAGCTTCTCCCGCAGAGCAATCGGAGCCCATGAGTCCTGCTCTCTTGCTACCTATTGCCGGTCCGTTTATAATAATGTTGTATAATGATTGTGGAGCCGCATCATGACCTGCAGCGCAGCGACAAGAAAACGAACGAAGAGTGGGGAGAACATGGAAAGAGAACATCCACGCACTTCATAGAGGATTTAGCAATACCTTCCATCTGCAAGGTACTATACCACTTGGTATCACGATTTCATGGAAGGGTGTGACTCCGACTTGACCACTCGAGGCAAGACTGGGAATTGGCTGACATGGCATTGCCATGTAGGGATTTCTTGCGCTTTGTAGACGCATACTCGGCGATCATACGCTCTAAGACGCTTTGATATGACCATAAAACCACGACTAATACAACGTTTTCTGATGCTCTGACTAGAAGGAGACAATCATGCATAGAAGATCCGAAGTTTCATGACATCTCGAGCGGCATCCAGCTTCATGCGAGAAATCCTCATTCTGTATCAGACCCCAGCTATCATTGAGACGACAATCTCCTGATGACGGGAAGTCAGCGGTCCGAGCGGTGTTGTGATCAGATGATAGGCGTCTATCATGATGTTCATATTAAGTATTGAAGTGAATGAGCGGGCAAAATCTGGGAGGGATGTGCCCCGGGGAAGCGAGATGGAAGTTCATACTTAAATCACGGGATCTGATGCGCCGCACTTATTGATGATTGGTTGCGATCCTCAACTCAATCCTCAACTAATACAATAAGCATAAAAGAACACGGAATACAGTCTTATATAGGTAACGTTTCAGGCTTTCAGCACGTGTAAAAGCATACAGAAAGCTTGCCAAGGGAAGGCCACAACTGCTAGTACATATTCTCTAGGCAATTGCTGAATGAGTGATGAATGACTGCCATTGTAAGGCTAACGATTGTACCCGATATCCTCCCTCTTGATGCGATGAATAATGGTGGGCAAAGGCCGACCTCGCATCTTGACCCTGATACCAAACAATACAAAAGACGCCATCCCGAGACCGCCTGGTCTGCCCATAACGACCCCAATTCCCCAACCGTATTTCCCGGCCATATCTTTCCCAATAACCAAAACTCCATGTAAATGATCGTGTTTCGAATTCCGACTCAGTCCGTTTTTGTCACTCCTATACCGAGATCCCCCTTCCACATCGTCTCTCGTCATTCCGGCTTCCTAATCCCTGAGGCCGAGCGTCCCTTACAGAAGCCTCTCCATGGAGTCTTCCAGTCTCTCATCATTAGCCTGGTACCGACGCTGTGCAAACCACGCATAAGCCCCGTCCCTGCTGGACATCTTCCTTATCTTTTTCCCGCCTTGAGCCGGCCTGTGGGGGAAGCGTTAGCAGGCAATTGGCAAAACGAAACGACGACAATAATGAATCCTATGAAATAGTAAGTAGTAAAGTACACGAAACCTACAAAGCGGGCAAGTCTTTCTCCAGGAGAAAGCGCACGCGGCGTTGCGGGGTAGCGGGTAAGGGCTTCTCCTGGTAGAAAGCTACTTCGTCTGGACGGGGCGCGAGCTTCTCGTATGCGGAATCGGATGAGGCGACTGAGGAATAGGAGCCGGTTGAGTCGCTGCGTTCGGCGCGCGTTGCGTTGTAGGACCCGCCGAGGGGAGTGTATTGGTAGGACATCTTAATATCGAAGGGGGAAGGCATTGTTGATTATGGTGGAAGTGCTGCTGAAAGCTTGTGGTGATTATATGTATGGTCTCGACTTCTTTGACTCGGTGGATGGTGGGATTGCAGGTGGTGAGGAGTACTGAGCGGGAGTAGGAGGAACATGTTATCTGTATATATATACATTTCTTCTCTCTCCCCCCTCGCAATCTGGGAAGAGAATGGATGACCGGGAACGGGAATAGAAACACGAATCAGTAGAGATGGCTCTTGTGAGTGAGATGTCTCCACACCTTGGGATTGGGAATATGAGGATGTTGCGATTGCGATTGCGTTGGAGTGAGGATGCTTCCTGCGCGTCCGCGAGGCTTTCACCTCATTGGTTGGTCCAAGCACAGCCTCGTCCTGTCTCTTAGTCAGGACGGGTGTGGCTGGTGGAGCGAGAGACGTCTAGCCAGGCACAACTCCACGTGAGAAAGGTACATGATATCACAAGAATCCCATCGTCTCGACGGAGCCTCCTGCTGGATTCGATGAATCACAGACCAGAAAGCGAAGACATTCGGATTTGTCTCTGCGTTGGTTGCTCCCCCCAGATCCAAGATGTGTAAAGGAATATCTCACCCTGATTGGCTCGGCCGTCTTGGGCTTGGCGAATCAGTCGAGATTCCTGAAGGCTCTTTGAAGCGACCACCACCTCCATCTTCCAACATCATCCACCGCCGAGACCTAAGTGTAATGTGGTGATGCCAGAATCCCGCATACAGTCAGCGCTGTCTTGCTTCTCCTCAGAACTTAGGTGGAATTCCTGGCGACTGTCTCGGTTGAGGTTATCCAGTGGACGATCCTGAGGGCTCAACCTCCGAAACACCCTTCTTCCTCTTCCTCCTCCATCGCGCTCATCTCTGCCGCGTGTCTGTGAACATTCGATACCGTACTACTACCAAGCTTCTTGATCAAAGTACGATGAGGATATTGAGATTGGCCTGGTGTAGGCCTTTGGACGAGAGGGTGGAGCACCCTGCGTTCGTTTCCACCCGTCAAACACCTCTATCATTCCAAGTCTGCCATTGCAAAAAATGGGATCTAGCAGCCTGACTTATGAATCCTTTTACAGTTCTCTTTCATCATTTGCTATTTTTAGTCTTGCTGGCCATTGATCTGTCGGATCTGGATTCATCCCATGTGACTCCATCAGGCTCGCAACATGAGATAGAGCTCCATACTCTTTCCCCGGCGAGAGCTTCTTTTTGATATTTAATATCTGTCTGTCAATTTCCTAGGTTCAAACTACCCTTTAACTTTTAACTTCTAACGTCTATTCCTTTCAATTCTCATTTCATTAGCAAGCACTCAAACTTTTACTCCTCGATTACTTTACAATACCAAGCTTCTTCCCTCTGCGTCCACCTCTCCTCTACTCGCGGGCAATAATCTTATACAAGCTACGGTAGCCTGCACAATCCTTAAGATCTCTTGAGGATTTGAGACTGTCGGATTGAAGTATTCTGTCCACTGCTTCGATTTTTTATCCCAAATTACATCGCCCACCGCCCTGCTCCCTGTTCCCAATATCGGACAATCACCTCTATCAACAGATATGGGCTATCGGGTTTCTACTGAGAGTGCCCTGTTACCTCCAAAGCGACTCAGACTCAAGAAAGCCACAGGTGCCTTGAAGACTCTCGCTGGTCGTGTGCAGTATACCATCCGATGGAACGTCTATGTCTCGTAGGCTTAATCCAGGAGAGAGATGGAAGTGTCGGTCGTATCTCTGGGCCATTTCCTGTTTCACGCTTGCCAAAGTAATCGGCATTCTCTGAGAGGAAATGGCCCACGCCAATATTCTTGTCACAAAGATATTCCCTGTTCTATTCGTCAACGCCAATGCATCAACCACCGCAAGTCTACCTTTCAATTCAGGCAACTTCTCGATTTATCCCAAGTTGGGTTCCTATCGAACGTACAACCCCGCACAGCATCGACATTCAAACTTATGCTATATTTCTCCTACACGCCAATGATTGTTCGCTGTCGTCATCCATTTAGGAGCCATAGTGTAAGTTCTCAGCTATCTCTCACCCACCCTACGACAACATGTGTCCCTCCCGAAGACGCAAATATTGTTGATTTCAGGTCCTATTTGGCACTGCATTCCTTATTACCACCCTCTACTTTAGGATCTATACTTTCCCATCCCGTTATCAGGTTGGACAACGGTCGTGCAAAGATCTATTTAGCTCGTACGTACCGGACTTCGGTATGCGTCTCGATCAACCTGGACATATAGTCGAGCATCCAACGTCAGGATGTACATCTCTCCTAGGTGTGCTATGGCTCCAACACATTTCCACTGCCCCCTAGGCTCAAGAATTAGCAACGAACTTCTTGGCTCCCGCGAGGGAAATCGCGGCGCATTTCAACAAGCAAACTCTCTCACCACTACAATTAGGTTTTCTCTCGACGCTCCCGATAAAACGCAAGCTGCGGTCTGGACTGGACAAGTTACTCATGGCTTCCTGGACCACCGTCACTCAGAGACGGCATGGTTCCAACATTTTGATATCAGGAGGTAGATTGCCACTTTATTTATTAAATACATTGATATTGTATTTCTAATCCGTTGTCAAGGATATCTAACATCTCTAACTACAAAGAGTAGGATAGCGTCACAATGCTCGACTGCGGAGAAAATGCTGATCAAACAGAACAGCCATCACGACGCAATGTTAGGCTGCGCAGAAACCCATGGGGACTCATGAAATGGAT
The DNA here is from genome assembly GCF_003019875.1 of Amorphotheca resinae ATCC 22711. Lineage (NCBI taxonomy): Eukaryota > Fungi > Ascomycota > Leotiomycetes > Helotiales > Amorphothecaceae > Amorphotheca > Amorphotheca resinae. The sequence continues at coordinate 1,189,924 of NW_020194480.1, forward strand.
TGGGTACTCAATTCATGGGGTGAATTTTCATGAGTAGGACCCAAGCCATGGGTCCCCAAAAAATCTAAGACCCAACTCATGGGGATCTGTTGCGCAACATGCATCCCAGAATCCACTGCCACAAATGTCATCTACCTTCTCTCAGATCCCATGAATTCTTGGAGATAAGATAAGTATTGAAATCGTTCATCTTCACAGACCTCTCGAAGGGACAAGCAATTATGGGAAGGGCTCCGGAGAGTCCCGGACCCCCGGACGCAGGAGCGCGGCATCTCCGCATCTCCAACCTCCTCTAGCGGCGGATTCGGTAATCCCGTTAAACGATTCGCCACTACCCCAGACCCCACACGACTCGTACCGTGCGATCCAGAATTTCTGTCGAATATCAAATTTATCCCGCGATTCCGACGACGTTGATTCTTGCACTTTTCTCTCTCCTTGTATCCCTCTAAATTGTCATTCCACACACTGTCTCCAATTTATTTGCTCTTTCTCGCGGCTTATTACTCGGGACTTTACGCCATTCCCCCAACGTACACGACAATGGGATCTTGCATGGCTCGTATGAAGGCCGAAATGGTCTCCCCTCCACCACGAAGCGGGAATTGGGAGGACTTGGCCCCGCGAAGACCAGATCCATATGTACCGAAAGAGAAGCGGCAGACTGAGGAGGGCAGCGGGGCACCGTTGAGGAAGGAGACGGAAAGTGGAATCCCAGGATTGACGTATGACCAGTCGGGGCGACCTGTGTAGGTATTTTCCACTATTTGATTCGGGAATGCTTGAGGTATGTATATGTCTGGGGTTAAAGGGTAGTCAGAGTTTGTGAGTTGTAGATGGGTTATATCTGCAATTGGCTGATCGAATGCTGACTCAAATGTGGCACAGATGGAGAGACCCGACTCTCAATGGTGGGGTTGGATTTGAACATGGCGAAAATTGAACTACAAACAATCCCTGAACCAGGACGGCTAACTTTTGAAACGATATTACAACGACCGAACAATATTACAACCAAATCCCGCCCAATTCCACCTCCTGTGTCCTAATGCCGAAGGAAATACAAGAATTTCTTGACAGCATATTGGTAGAAGAGGTTTGGCTCAGTTCAGTGGGGAGAGATGGTTAGGCGGCTTGGCTTTTTTGAAATAGAGTGCTGAGGAGGTTTTGGATATTATTCGGGGAAGAGACCAACTGACCTTATCTGTAGTTCTCGGTATACAAAAAATGAATGTTTTCTTAAGCAAGTTGCTTTAGTCGAGGGCTAGTTTTCCTCTATAAACCTCAAAGGTGTTCGAGAGATGATCTCAGACTATCATCAAGTCACAGACCAATCGTCGGCTCGCCCGTCGCTGGCTTTATAATCCTGTACAGAGAAAGACATGTCATGACCGGACCGTCGGGCAGATCTGTCTGTTCGCAGCTTGTGCCAATATGACGGTAATGCTCCAGGATGTGAAGCACACTAGCCAAAATGTAACAAGGTTTTGTATCAAGCTTTCCTTCAGCAGACCGTGTCAAATAAGAATATAAACTGGATTTCAGAATGATTTCAGAATAGACGAATGTTTATGAAATATTTCACAACCAATCTCTGGGCAGTAAAGGCTTTTCCAGTATGCATCCATCATATTCCCCAGCAGATAATAGCTGCATGAAAAGGTTGAGGGGAAGAACAGTATTTATCAAGAAATGTAGAAGTGTGAAAGGAATGGAAAAGCGAAGTTGATTGAACATCATCACGTGACGCGGATAATCGCTCCGCCAATTATGAAACCGTCCAACTTCGTACCAAGGACTTGATGTACCTATTCAAAACAAAGGATAATTCTTTTACCATTATCAACTTGGAACTCCGATGGGGCCTTGAAGCCCCCTCGATATTTATTCAACATTGCTTGTCCACTTTTAGCCATGCAATCGAGGTTACGAGAGTGCTGGTCTTCAGATACACGAGTAACGCGATTCTTCACGACGCGGCTCCCCTCCTTGTCCATAACTTGAATATGGCCGAGTCCGGGTTGCACGCCAGCATATGGGCTCCTAAGAACTATGGAGATGTGCGTTACGATCTCCGTTCAGGAGACTGGCATTGTCCCTCCTGCGGCTTTTCGAACTTCCAACGTCGCACCGAATGCTTTCGATGTTCCTCCAAGGGGAAGGGTCTCTCGGAGGCCTCAACGAATGGCTACGGGCCACCAAATACGATACTTAAATCCGAGAATATGAGACCTCCGAAGACAGCTGGGGCCTATGGTGACGCTGGACGTACCGGCTCGGAAGAACCTTTCTGGCAGAAAGAAAATTATACTACAAGGCATACACCACAACTGCAGAGCGGGGAGAAAGGGTTAGCTACTAGCCGCTGGGCTCCTCGTAACTACAACGGGAGGGCCAAGGAGGCAGATCGCGGAGAAATATGGACGAGGGTATGATTAACACTCCGCATTCTGTTCAATGCCTAACCTTTGAGCAGACTGTTTCAGTGTCTAATGCCGTTCCCGCACGCTCCAGATCCGTGCCTCTTACGGCACCCAGTCCTCCAGACCTTGGCCTCCCTTACGAAGTTCAACACTTTGTCCTCGCGATGATAGAACGAATTATAGAAGAAGGTTGCTACGACTTCGCATCTAGATGGATACCAGACAAACTCTATGAGAAAAACTGGACTTGTGCTGAACAAGTTGAGCTCTCAACATGGAAGAAATTCTTACCTACCGCGCTTCCACCAAAGGCCATCTCCCCTGTGCCTAACTATTCATTGGAGAGAGCGTTAACAGATGCTGTTCGGATTCGAAACTCGGCAGTGCATCGACATTTATGCGATAATGCTGAGCTTCGACGCATGGCTATACAAGCTCGAGACTTGATGTCCATGTTCTCAGATGTAACTAGATATCACAAGTTCCATCGTCTGTGGGAGGAGCTTCAACTGTGGGATTCAGGGCTCCAGCATGATCCGCAAGCGAAGAGAAACAGACTGGAGAATGCACTTCGGGAGATTAGTGAGAGACCCCTGGATGACATGGATTGGACACCAAATGAGGTGTCACTTCAAGAAGTTACTTCTAGATCTGAGACACCTCAGCCCTACGAACCTGAAGAATACATAGACCAAATGGAGTTGGATTAGGTACTCGCCATTAGGTACATGGCTGGAGACATTCTCTGCATAACATTACCGTTGGCCAACTACTATTCCACCAAAATAAATAATAATTAACGGCCTTCTGATCTTGACCAAATGCGTGTTCTATCCTTTTGTCGCTGTCCACCAATGCACCAAGCATTCTCTGCTATGATTCCTCCCCAATTTCCAGATTACAAAAGAAAAAAAGGAAATCCATAGTCCCATAGCTGCCTAGGTGCTAGCTAACGAATTGAAGTAGGTGTTGATATGGTTCTCAGCCCATAGTGCCTGTGAGGCAAAAAAAAAAAAAAGGATGGGAACAAAAAGACATACAACAGCAGGTATTCGCTGGTGGTCACCCACCCAACTACTAATCTGCCGATCTAAGGCTTGTGTATGGCAGAGCGGACGGGATGCCCAATTCTCCTTAGTCTATGGTCGTATGTGACAGGAATAGTACTAAATCATAACATATAGCAATAGCTAACAGGTTTATTCTAACCTTCTCGTGACAGTACGTAAGTACCCTGAAAGCGACGCGTCTCACGAACGCGTAGGTAAGGGGGATTATGTTATCACGTCGGGAATAACCAACATCACTCCATCTCATCTCATCTCCTTACATTAAGCATCAATTCTTACCGTCTCTCACTGAATTCATTCAATCTTTCTTCGTGTTCTTTCTCTAGTCTGATATCCCATTCTCTCCTAGTAAACTGACTCGCAATGCCACCGAAACGGAAAGAAATGGCCGAAACCAGTAGCAGCGACGAAGAGTCCGCGACGACACCCCATAAAGCAAAGGCCTCTAAAACCTCATCAAAATCCACTGCACCTAGAAGTAAATCATCAGCCAAATCCAAAAAGCCGACATTCAAGTACTCAAATGCAAACACTGTAATCCTCGTGGTTCAAATCAATCGAGGATCCACTGACATGCGCCCTCCGACAGCTCTCGAAAAAACCCAAATATGTGGTCCTCCAATAGCCAAACCACAGAAAGTTCAAAGACGACAAAGACCAAGATATGCCAAAAGCTGGTGAACCCCTGGGCGATTTTCGTTATCGAGTCTCCGACTTGGGATTTCCTATCTCGGAGGAAGGAATGCAGATGGTTCAGAAACTACGTAAGGAACAAGAAAAGAGGGATCAGGATGGGAAGGGCATGTTTATATATAATGATTGGAATGGTCGGGGGATGTCTGAACTCATGGAGAACTTCGTAAGTTGCACCATCGACTTTTTGAGATGTGAGCCCTGGGTGAAGTGGGTATTAGAAGGAGAAGGAGCTGAGCTGCTGTCGAATAGTTGATAGACTTCAATAAAGATATCTTCAAGAAGACAATGAGTCACTTCAAAAAATGGGCATACGTCGAAGGTCTCGCTTGTTTCGTCAAGTCGGCGCATTTGATGGATTGGATGGGTGAGTATACCTAACACCTTCAAGAAAGAGAGAGAATAACACCATGGAAGGCAATGAAGATGGCCTCGGCGTCGAAGAAATCATTCATATGCTAGGCGTCATGGTCCTCACCTCCTTTTCCATGCTCTCCGAACACTCCCTCTTCAAACCCGATTCCGAAGTGAAGAACATCGGCGTCATGAGTCTCCTCCTGCTGGAATTCCTCCACGGCCCGGCAACCGATTTTGATTGCGTTTGGGGCCCCGAGGTTGTGAGATTATGCGATGAGGCTGGGTTTGAGTTGGACAAGGATCTTCGAAAGCAGATTGAACTTACAAAGGAAAACCTGCAGGATATGAGGGACTTAGCATGGATCCCAGAAGATGATTCGAGTGAAGACGGTAGTGAGAAGGTGTGCTACCCATGGGATTGGGAGCTTGAGGTAAGACTTTTATGAGTTGTCCTTCTAGAAGTAGCTAACATCTCGCTCAGTATGAACAGTTCAAGATGTATCATGAAGGAGGAAATGAATATGATTTGACTAATATGAGCGAGGAAGATCGAGAGGCGTACACTCTCGAAACCAAAGCATATGCCAGGAGGATTGGAATCGATTCTGATTCTGAGCCTGATCCTGATCCTGATTCAGGCTCAGATTCAGATTCAGATTCAGATTCAGATTCAGATTCCGATTCAGATTCCGATTCAGATTCCGATTCAGATTCCGATTCAGATTCCGATTCAGATTCCGATCAGTTGAACAAGCAAGAATAGTAGCTTCGTGTACGCTGCTTTTCTAATTCATGTTCTGAAAAGTACAATAGCTCAAGTCCATCCCTCACGTTCTAAACTACTGCTCTGTCACAAATGGTACTTTAATGACCAGTTTGTGGATGACTTTGCTTAGAGCCCCTAGTTCCTTTCGCTACGAACTAAGCATTTTGGTGACCAGCATCCAGGCAGACTCCCAGGGTCCAAAAAAGCAAAAAGGAAGGAGGGAAAGAAGAGCAAAAATACATACAACAGTAGGTATTCGCTGGTGGTCACCCACCCAACTACTAATCTACCGATCTGAGGCTTATGTATGGCAGAGCGGACGGGATGCCCAGTTCTCCTCAGTCTGTGGTCGTATGTGGTAGCGATATACTTATCTAGCTAGAAGTATAGCAATGAATGGATGTGTGGAGATAGCATTCCAGACTCGAGAGAAATAAGATAGGGGCTTCACAGTGAACTAAGGAGATATTGACCACGGAAATGAGACACATTTTCCGTTGGCGTCAAGCAATCGGTGAAAGTTGAGGCTTAAGGGCTGAGGCATATTGTAAATTTTTGTATACTGCACTCATATTCCAAGACCTAATATGCGACTCTCCTACCCAGCAAATCCAAGTTACTCGCGCTCGCTCAATAAATCAAACAGGGCTTTCTCCTTCCACAACCTCGTTCTTTCTAAAAAATCTAAAAATATGGCTCAGATCCCCGACTGGAAGTTGTATGGGAAAGTTCACAGAAGCTAACATCAAGGCAAAAAAGAGGTACCATCCACACATGGCAGCTACAAAAGCACAAGCGCCACCAGCCTGTAGGCAAGCTATCAGCAAAGACATACAATATGGGAACATGGGAGCTTGGGACACGTACAACTTGCAAATTGTGAGCAACAGGACTCGCTTCAGCGGAGGCAAAGAATGAGCTAGCGAGCAGCGTAAAGGTAAGGGTAAGGAACAGCTCAATTCCGAATAATGCCAGGTTTGTCGTCAGGGAGCACAGGGTGCAGGAGAAAGAGAACACTCCCATGAACAGAAGCGTAAAACCTGCCCCAACAAATCAGTTCCAGCATGAGACTTTTAGCGATAGGGTATTTACCAAAGCTTGCGTTGAACTCAGGATTCTCCAAACCCAATCTTGGCGTACTGGGATCAGGAGAGTATGCGGCATATGCCCCGAAGAAAGGCTGCAGTGTTGCACCGAATGTCCACCACCAACCCCCATATCCGCAAAAGTTGACGAAGGAGTAAGTGTTTCCGAGAAGGAACTCTAAGAGTCCGCCAAGCATCATCAGGAACCCGCCCAAGAAGAAGTATGATCCACTTAGACAACAGTCAGTATGAAATGCAAAGCTGGGGAATTGGTTTCAACAAACATTGAGGCAGCACCAGTTCCACCAGCTCCTCTCCAACCCATCAAGTTGCAGGCCAATGGAGTCAGAGCCAAAGCCAATCCCAATAGACCCCTAGGATAGAGCATCAGCATCTATTTCTCAAGGGCTAACACTCGGGGTCAATCAAACCTACACTGGGGTTGGATTTGCCAAGATCGACCTCAAGTCCCCCTTCACACTGCTCTTTGGCGAGAGGTATAGCTTCTCGAACATCTCTGGAGTAAGTACGATAGATCCATGGGTATGTTCTTTGCTCAGCGTTGGGTTTCCATTGTGACCTGCCGCGGGGTCAAACTTCTCTGATCCTCGGGACATCTTGAGCTGAAGCTGGGACGAAACAAAGACGAAACAGAGAATTGGCAGGAATGAAGGCGAGAGTTGAGTTGGAGATGGACAACTCGAAATGTCTCCGTGGCAGCCATTGTCATGTTATATGTTATGTTCAACAACAACAAAAACACATCGTGGCGCCAGACGAATGGGGAAAGGAGGATCAATACTTCCCCAATGCATAGCTCAAACGCCGGAGGGAAGGATCGGAAAGCCATTTCCTAATGCATCATAGAGTCTTATCTTTTCATTGTCTCATAGACTTCTTATCTTTTCAAATATTACCTTCTCACAAGCGCACGGCGCCTTATCTTTCAGGTGGATATTCTGAAGAACGAAAGGCGGAGATCAGCGTCCAGGTCCAATATCTTCACGTGACCCAAACCCCGATCGGGCTTTGCCTTTTGCAAGAGTATCTGCCTCATTGCAGTCTTATCAGGGATTTCTCCTCAGAATTCGAGCTGCAAGGACCCCAGAGAGACAGGTCATCAACTCAGCTGTCAATATTGCGGCAAGCGGAGTAGCAACGCTACAAAAGCTGGGGATGAGGGGGGATGAGGAGGGATGAGGGGGGGGAATATGGGGTGGCAGCAGCATTGGAGATTTGGCGTCGACAAAGCTATATACTATATGGCCTTCTTCTTTATACAGCCTCTTATCGTTCAATATCACTTTTCCGTCGCGAAAGATACCAGTTGATCAGGCTGAGTCCTTGAAGATCTAATAATCACCAACAACGAGAGCGATCAAGCGTACACACCCACAATGACAAGAACTCAGTTCTTTGGAGTGGTTACTGGCCATTCTGATGGATTGACTCTGTGATTCTGCGCACTGCACAGCGCATGTATGAGCTCCAACACAAGAGTCATGGGTGCGAACGATAAGAAGATTCAAATCCCGAATATTGAAACCAGAAGCCGGATCCACGGCGTAGGCTGGATATCCACACTTGGAGCTTGGCCCACGCAGATATGAATAGGAGTAGATCAAAATAGACGGCTTATGAACAACGAAAGTCTACATACCTCTCTAAGGTACCATGTACACTTTATTCCCGGCTCTTTCGATGGACCAGGGCCCAGGGTAACAACAAGAGGGACCCGGCATAGAGGTACATCGCTCGACCGCTGCTTCTGCTCACCGTCTTAGTTTCTCACCCGTGTCAGACTCCAGCCTCTCCTCTCCGTTATCTGCAGCGCATACAGTGGATCTAGAGGAAGCCAATCTGAAGATATGTGGTTCGTTGAGTGAAGTTACGTGTTCGCCGTCGTTCGGATCGTCGCTTACCAACACACGGTCGCTTACCAACACAAGGCGGGCCCGTATCTCTCTAAAGTTCCTGAACTAAAGGGCTAAAGGGAAAGGTGTATCTAAGAGTATCTGATAATCTTAGCACTGCTAACTTATCAGTGATCGAAAAGAATGACAGGACATAGACACCTGTTGTACATCATTGATTTTGACGTTGCTCGCATGTGAACCGTTCATTACCCTAATTCATCCCTACAAGACCATTCGCCAATGCCAGCCAATGTCTGTAATGCACCGTTCCTTCGGGCCCTCCACTCACCAACTACCGACAGCCTATCCCTCCTGCGTCGCTCATATCCGTCTCGAGCTCAAGTCCCGCCTCTGCAACTCATCCAATCCACTCACTTTAGCATCATTTTTCAAGACCCGTACAAGCAGGGGCCAGCGGCTATACGCGGCAGCCGCATCGCCAATCTCTTCATGATGTCGACTCTCAGCTCATAGTACCATACGCCTCATTCTACTCTCTTTTGAGCAACAATCATCAAAGGGAGCGGCACAGTTCCTAGATCCTGATCTTCAATCCCCGAAATCCTCCAAAATTCAACTTTGAATTTCGATCTACGTTGAAACTCCTCTATACATTCGCGCGGATCCGGGTTTCGAAGTATACACGAGTAGCAGCTCCCGAGCTCTACGATACAGTATGATGTGTTTGGATGCCAAAAAGAACAAGATCTTTATCGACAGATTACCAGAAAAAAGGAAGAAAAGAAATGGTAAAAAGAACTCTACCAGGGACCTCTTACACTTAGATTACATTGGGAACCTTGGCTAACTTCTACAATAAAAGATTTCTCGCTCATGACTCGATCCAACGCGCCTATCTGATCTAGAGCTCTCAAGAGACTGAGCTTCAGCTTGCCGCATGTCGCATGTCGCATGTCGCATCATGCTATCTTGATACGTGTCATCCAAAGCAGATACCTTAATATTTGATTCTACTCGAAATACTATCACTACATCGTTTCTTCTCTCTGTCTCTCGAAGTCTCAGCATTTTGATCAGGCTGCGCCTTGCCCCTGGTCTCTCAGAGAAACTTTGCTCAAGGATGCTAACAATCTAGAATCCTTCATCTCATCGCATATACAGGCCTTATGTTGCGGAGGAATACAGAAGGAAGGTAGGCATACCTCGCCTACTGAATGCTCATATTCAGGTTCTTAGCCAGCCCCTAGAAGACGAGACATGTTAACCCGGATATGTTGGCTGCGGCATGCCTGCTAAGGTGTTAAGAGAGCTTCCTTAAATCTTTAAGGAGACCTATGCTCAATGTTCTGGAGTTGAGGTCGCTTTTCAAAAAATAGGACTATAGATACGATAACTTTTGACTTTTGCTAAAGGGAGTTGTAGAACAATCGATAGCATGGTTGAGACTGCCACGGGTAAATCACAGTTGATGTTATCTGCTTCCCGGCCATAGCAATGATAATTTCATGTCACGATTTGAAATTCTTCTCTTAAATCCAATTGAACGGACGCGGTAGCATATTCTCCGTATGGGTAGGTATGAAGGTTCCTCTTGGACAATCTGGAAGTTTTTCGAGGAATCTGAATGAAACAAGTATGGAAGTGAGAAAAAGAAGTACCAAGAGTCAAGACTGAACATTGCCGCTCATATGCTGAGCCTCGGGCCTTTCGACAAATAGAACTTTCAAGTTCCCTGGGTGCACTAAAATCACTAATTTCGAACTTTATTTTGAAGTGTCCTCTTCGCAGTACCATAATTTCTTTTTCTCAGCCTCTGCACCCTCAGCGAGTCAGCTGAACAACCAGTCAAACAAAGTATTTCAGATAAGGTCATTAGAGGAGTAGAAAGGTATTGCTACATACTTGCTGTCATAATTTAAAGTACTATTATCTCCAGCAACTGACCACTGGCCTGGAAGATTTGGCCATGATCAACAAGAATCACATGCACACTGCCTCGGCGTCCTCCCCCTGATCTATTTTCTTTAAAAGCCCGCTCATATCCCGACAAACTGGCCGGAGTTGAAAAGGTCGGCATTATACAAATGGGGAATGAAAACTGAACCCCCACGTTCTCCTTTTTCGAGGAGTGAGATATCGCTCCTCGGCCGAGGCCCGACCCCCTTCTGGTTGGGGGCAACATTTCTGCAGATGGAGATCGGGGAAGTCCTTACAGTAGATCAAGGAAGTTTGGAAAAGTCATTTATATCTCATTTATTTTGACCAGCTATGTTTCCTAGAGAGATATTCTGCAGGGCGAATCTCGGTGAGTCGACTTCTTGACAGTCCTAAGAAAATGGCATCGCGTTTCTCTCGTTGCTTTTCACTGTTTGTTATTCAACGTTCCTGGTCGATGATTTTCTATCTAATCTCTATAAACAGGTTTGCTGTGGGATTACGATTGAGAGAAATGGCAGCCTTTACGCGGGACTTGCAGAGAAGACATTTCCCCCCCCAACCTTGACAACGGTGGAGCTCCAGGACTCAGGAGCTACAGATTTTGATACAGAACCCTCGAATTAGCACATTCAGCAAAGAAGGATCAATATACATACAGCCATGATTTAAGGCTTGGTTCCGGACACCAATACCACAACTTCTCCTCCGCCTCTTTCAGATTTCAACTAAATCTTCTTACAGTTTGTCCAGGTCAACAGTTTGGGGTTCTAGATATATCGACGGTTATGGCTGCTATACTCGAAATTCTAAAAGGAGGTAGATACTTAGGCATAGAGTGGGTTCATCCCCTGATTCATTAATATCTATCACGATTCTAGGTAATTGAGGTTGGTTCTGAATTTCCCAATGCTTAGTTTTCCCAGATATCTAGCTAATCAGTTTTCTTTAACAGATACTATCAACAATAACACGAAGCCCAATTCTGCGAACCGCGGGTACTCTTAATGGGATGGGAATATTTAACTTGAAGGGTTGGGGCTGACATTAGATGGTCAGAGACTCAGAAATGGTCGAGGATAATAATGAATAGTTCTTACGAACTTGATATTTTGTCTTCAACAAACCGATTGAAGTACACAATATTGTACAATATACAATCTTACTCGGGAATGATAATCAGACGGGCAACAAGACTGTTGTCAGGGCATGTGACCCCTCGCTTCTATCTGTCCACAGACTTAACAGAACGGTCAAGGATTGCTCCTGACACCTTTGCTGTTAGACAAGGGAGAGAAAGAAAAGGGTGATAAGGAAAGGCCTTTATACCTGAGGGAATGCTGAGCATGATTTCACTTACAGAGACTGGATCTGTACTACTGAATTGACTTGTCTTGATTTGTCTACCTAGGTACATCAGGTAGCGCCTTGTGTACGAGGATATGAATTCCTCTTCTATACCCTACTTTCTTGAACAAACTTGCAGAGAAATTCGCTGATCCATAAGGTTCTTGGAAAGACGGCTACAAATTTGAGAACTAGTAAGTCGTGATTGTATAGGAATAGTTATAAGCTACATGTTAAAACCCGGATCTGTGTCGAATAGAAATTAGACATATGGAATTCGATTAGAATCGTCCGATTGTTAATCGTTGTGTATTATCTAGCTTTCGTTGTTAAAACTTCTACTGCTTTCGTCTTGAATAATATTCGGTTTTGTTGTCATGTACAAATAGGTTGTTCGTTGTGATTATATCAAATGTCGTAGGTACTTCTTTGCCTAGCTCTTATTTTTTCTTCTCATAATAAAGTCAATGATGATGATGATATTGATTCACGTCCACAAGAGCCAGTGGGAACTTGCTTCCGTGGTGCTGAAGAGTATAGGGACGTGCTAAACTAGGGGATTATATACAGAGATGTTGGACATGTGTAGGGATCTCAGAAAGCATTTCATGCGGTGATTCATTATTCGCGTATGGCCTGAACTAGACCTTGTAACTGTGACATTCCCTAACAGGATCAATAAATCAACGTGCTGTAGAGAACCACATTTCTTGTTTTCTAGGTTAGAGACATACGGTTCGTCAGTTTCTTTGTGATAACCAGTAAGTAGGATTAGGGGATTGTTTTGGAAGCAGAAAATGAACTGTTGATAATTAATTCTCAGGGACTATAAGTTTCTGTCTCAAAGGCTCAAAAACTCAAGGAATATCGCACTGTCGGGAGTATAATTTGTTTTATTAGAACACTTTCAATATATTCTTGGGGTCTGCTGCTATATAATACAGCACTTTGCATAGTTTTGATATAGAGGGCAGTGATAGTATACAGAACTCTGACACAGGAACAAACTTTAGCAAAATCTCTTGCTATCTTTAGACTGAAGCCGTAGCTCTAACTTGAACTACGGTCGAGCATTCTGATCAGATTTAGCATGGTGGCATCCTGTCTTGGCCTATCTGCAAGAGAGTCTTGCGGTTTCTTGACCCTCTTCGGATTACCGAGGTATGAATAGTTGGACTCCTGATTTCTTGAAAATACTAATTGAAGGCTGCTGAGGACAGTAATAATACAAGAAAATGGGAATGAAGAGTGTGGGCAAAGATATAAAGAATTTCTTGGAGAGAGTTAAGGTCCGGATTTTCGCATTATTGTACCCTGCAAAGAACCAGGAACAGGGGACACGCATCTTCAACCGTTGTATCTTTGGGAGTTTGGAGGAATATGCTTAAAAGCTACTTGTGCCAGCATACCTTCAATAATAAGACGGACCCGGGCGCTTGCTAGAGTGGTGCAATTCCCCTAGCCTCGCTACCGCTTAAGCCATCATAAGGGCCCCTGAAACACACAACCACAAGATGGTTCTATGGTGTAATGGTTAGCACGTCGGATTCTGATTCCGGAGATGTTGGTTCGATTCCTACTAGAACCTACAAAGCATTTCTAGGTTCGTGCAAATTTTTATCTCTTTTCTCTTTTATTTTTTTGGTACTTTTTACGAGCTGACTGCACTCGTATTCGTTTTTGGGCTTTTACTCTGTACGTAAACTTCGTAAAGGCACTTGGCAGCTGAGAGAATGGGGAAGAGAATGAGCGAAGAAATGAGGGGGTCAAAAATGCCCCACTATACGGCATTCCGGAGTCCGGACGTAGAAAATGTCAAAAAAAGCTCACCAACAGTTAAGTGTTGCGCGTAGTATATTTAGCAACAGTGACGTTTCCGGGCTGAAAAAAAGGGGGTTTACTTGTGAGTTGTAACAATAGTAGGCCCCAAGTCCCCTGACTGCAGAGGGGATCAACACCAATAATTTCGCGCCTTATACAACGTATTCCGCAATACCATGCATAGCATTCCTTCGTTCATTACCGTACAGAGTATTGATCCTCGTATCCCTAGTACCACTTAAAGTCTACCTTGCCCCATATACGAGGCTACCAACAGACCAGTGTCACACATCTTGCACATCCAGCCCACATGGCGTCTCGCCTCATCACGGGCGATTGCAGCCACGGCCTCTCGCACGCCAATCGATGTCTGATATAACTCCCGGGCGCATCCCTTCCCCCATCAGACGTGCGGCTGGCGAGTTGTGCCAGGGCTGACAGCCGGCAAGTCCTGTGAAAAAGACTGCCCAACACCCAGTCTCTGCCAACCTCGGCCCTGAGAGAAGTACATCAACGCAAGCCTTTCCTATCCAACTTCCTACTTTCACTCCTGTCTTTATCTTATTATACTTTCTCTATGTTCAAGTTCACAACGCTCCGCGGCCGCTGCTCGGTTCTCCGCTTTGTTCTGCTGGCGTTGGTACTCCTCGCGCTTGTACATCTGCATTTTTCACTTCCACCAGGAGCCAAACTGTACCGCCCAAAATGGAGCTGGATTCCGCGGTTTTCGAGCAGCAGGTTCTTCCACAAGAATGGCTACTTCAATCAGGCATGCGATGCGTTGCCGGGCGCTGACCGCATCGTGATAACTGTCAAGACCGGAGCTACCGAGGCATTTGAGAAGGTCCCTGTACAGATGCTGACGTCCCTGCTGTGCGCGCCAAATGTATACGTTTTCTCCGATATGGCGCAGAAGATTGGGGACATCCAGATATACGATGCGCTAGACACGATTCCTTCTTCCGTCACGGACGGTAACACGGACTTCGATATCTATCGCATGCAGCAGAAATTACAAGATCATCCAGAGAAGATTGCCAGCGTGCTAAGGGGCATGCGAGATCCGCGAAGGCCGGATGATCTTGCTGCTTGGACACTCGACAAATACAAGAACCTTCACATTATCGAGAAGACCTGGGCTCTCCAGCCAGATATGGACTGGTACTTGCATATCGATGCGGACACCTACGTTGTCTGGCCAAGTCTCATAGAGTGGCTTCAACGGCTTGATCCTTCTAAAGACGCTTTCTTAGGCTCCCTATCACTAATTAACGATCTTCCTTTCGCTCATGGCGGAAGCGGAATCCTACTCTCAGGAGTAGCAATGCGCAATTTCCTCGTCACACACAATGGGACAATTGAGCGCTGGGATCCTAAGGTCCATGACAATTGCTGTGGGGACTGGATCCTTGCCCAGGCGCTGAAAGAATGCGGAACAGATGTAATGAACTCATGGCCTACCATCAATGGGGAACCGCCATCAACCATACCGTTTGATAATGACCACTGGTGCCAGCCAGTCGTGACAATGCACCATGTGTCCCCAGTTGAGGCGCAACAGCTGGGAAACTTCGAACAGCAAAGGCTCAATAAGAGTGTACGTGAGAAAAAAGCCTCGATTCCAACCCTTCATCATATCGTCGGCTAACCTTCGGCGCCTGCAGAAACCATTAATATATTCGGAGCTCTTCATGAGTTTTTTTGCGGATAACATACCTGAACAGATGGAAGACTGGGACAATACATCTGGAGACGCAACTGTGCTCCATATCCACTCGGCAGAAGAATGCGCCAAGGCATGTGCCAAAAAAGAGGACTGTTTTCAATCTCTCTACAATGGTGAAGAGTGTACCCTAGGAACAAAGAGCATTGTATTTGGTAAGAAGCGTGAGCCTGAGGGTGGCAAGAAGTGGCAGAGCAGCTGGAACACAACCAGGATCAAGGAATGGATTGCGAACCAAGAGTCCTGCGATGCTCTCAAATTCCCTTACCAGGATTGAGATAGGAAGGGATATCTGATCCAATCGGGTGGAGGACAAGATGAATGTCCGTTATCTGCAATCATGACACGAAAGCCGCGAAAAGGACATTCTCCTGGAGGGAAGTCAGAGCCTCGCAGCGACGTCTTGCAAGAGACACGTGGTTGAGGGATAGGCTTTGGTGGCCATCTTAGATATAATCGGATAGATTGTACATCTGATAGCGGATAGAGTATGATTGGTCCCAGGAAAACGGGACCGGGTACGTGATAAAGCATAGCGGGAGGTACCTAAAGTACGGACGGGGGTGGCAGGACCCTGAGCCGCTGAGCGCTTTGGGCCGAGGTGGGTCGAGGAGGGGTAACTGGCTCCTGCTAGTCTCCTGATCGAAGCCTCGATAAATGACGATGAACGTGGTCTGACATCGGGTTGTGAAGACGGTAAAGGGACATTGACTTTAGAGGGACTACCTACATGTACCTGTTCACAAACCTCGCTTCACGTGCTGTTCATCCTAGTTCATCAGCCTACCTACACAACCAAATCCGATTGCCCCTGTTTGAACCAGTGTTCGCATAACGTTCAACTCGGTTGAGAGGAAGATTTATAGTAGAGCAAGCCTGGGAATATCTGCACTAAGATTCTGGCAGTCCATGTAGGATCAAATGATTCAAATCTATGTGAACAATGATATTTGGGAATCTATCATATAACGAATCTACTTTTCTCATCCAGCGTCATTATCACGGCCTCATATGTACACATTCCTCCTGAAACATGACTTTCCATCATCCCTGAAACAATCTATTTCATGGCGTTGACTTGCGCAGCAGGTACCTTGTTGACGTTCAAGCTCAACAGATCCGGTCTGGAGTAATGACCCACGACATCCAACCACTGCAAGAATATATCAGTCCACACACTCTCTCCAAGGCATCATGAAGCGCAAACTTACCTGTTTGACACCATCAATTGCCTTCAGGTCAATCACCGCCGTCAAGATGCCCTCCTCGTTCTTCTCAAGCGGCTCAGCAAGGGGTTGTCCATCGGGGCCGAAGATCATGGCGAAACCACCACCACCGGGCGTGTTTCCCTTAGTACCCGGAATCGGGTCGAACATCTCGGGCACGCCCTTGAGCTTCAAGAGCTCGTAGTTCTTCTCCGTTACGACCTGGGTCGTGACCACCACGAAGCAAACTCCTTCGATAGCCATGTTCTGGCACGGCACAGTGTTTCCGACGTTGGTCTGGTTGAACCATCCGGGCTTCGATTGAGGGTCGAACATCGGTGGCCAGCCCGCGATGTGGACCTGTACGCCTTGCGAGTACTCGTAGTACCGCAACAGGGGCTGCAGGTGCTCCCAGCAGTTCAGACCGCCGATCTTGCCGAATGGGCTGTCAACGACGCAGGTGAGGGAGTCGGCTTGGGCATCGCCCCAGATGGAACGTTCGACATCTTCTCACAAGACAATGTCAGGACAAGCCCTCAACTCTGTTGATAGGGAGAAATGGGGTTTCAAACTTACGAGTAGGCTTGAGCTTTCGGCGGGTCAGGATGATCTTGCCCTCGGGGTTAATGAAGGATTGGGTGATGTACAGACTGCCGCCGTCGCGCTCCGAGTAGCCCAGCACGACGAAGATGCCGGCTTCCTTGACAGCTTCGCAGATGCGGGCCATCTCGGGGCCGTCGCGCGGCATGGAGTTTTGGATGTATTGTTGGAAGAATTCGGTGTTCTGAACCACAGGCGTGGTGAAGATTCTCCTGGTTGGGCTGTTAGGACCCTCAGGTACATGACGAGGACGGTTGGATGGGAGGGGGAGAGCTCTACCATGGGTATCCAGGGATGAACACCTCTGGGAATCCGAGCACATTCACTCCATCAGCACCGGCTTTCTTGATGTAGCTGATTGTCTTCTCGACACTGCCCTGGAGATCAAACCAGACAGGCTCAGCTTGGACGGCTCCGACTTTGATGGTGGTCATTTTGACGCTGGGTTTTGCAAATTGCACAATTGGAGAATTGAAGAATTGGAGAATTGGGAGAGAGGAAGAATGATGAAGTGTGAAGTGGCGAGTGGCGAGAGGAGAGCTGCTCATTCACGTATCCTTATATATTGTTATACTCTGCTGGTGAAAGCTTCCAGTCTAGCCAGACTTAGCACATAGCTCTTATCAGAGCTCAGCCAAACAAAGCTTATCATGCTGTAGTAGCTCTTATCAAAGCTCTTATCCAAGATCGATCGTAGTGAGCGGGGCTGATAAGCATGAGATAGGTAAGGCGGCTCGCGAGTCACGGTACTAAACCCGTTGGAATGCGGTGCTAAGGCTGCTGAGGCCCCTGTTTTGACGGCGCTTAACGCCGACAGTAATTAATAATACGCTAACAAGCGGGTGAGCGGGAGAACGGTAAAGCAATTACTACCTATTCTTATCGATTTCATTCCCCTTCTTGACTAGCAGGACGTTATCTAAAGATCTGAGCAAGATTCAAATCCCTAGATATTGGCAGGGGAGAAGTACCCGCTATACCTTAAGATTATCAAAAGAGGGGCATTCGCTAGCTCTCTACCAGGCCGGCGCTCTTCCCCGTACCCAGCAGCGTGGAATCTCCCCTGAGCAGCCGTAGATTGTACGTGAAAACTGTACGTATTCAGTTCTTAGAGGCTCGGAGAAAGGGAAGCGTATGTGGGTACAGTTACTGCAGTACATCCCCATGTGGATTGTCATCCATATCATGAGTAAGCAAACAAAGTTCAAACCCCGAATCATTCAAACCTAGTACTACTCCGGAATCGCCTTGTAAATCAATAAGGGTCTACCTAGATCAGGTAGACCCCTCAATAGAGAGAGGCTGGGGTATCTACGCGTAAAGTCCCTTGCCGCCCGCTTGAATGACCAAAACACTGCCCTTAACACCACATGAGATGATAGACTCTGCCACCAAACCTAAGGTTTTTCTCAACTCCATCGAGCCCGCCACATTATCAGCCTCGGATATTGGGATTATCGAATGATTGCCCCTCCCTATCACAATCAAATCTCCTGCATTTCCCGGCGATTGCCCTATCTCTTGTCTCGCATGGTCTACGCAATCAGCCAAAGGAGTTGTGGTTGCTACGTCGACGAACACTACACGATTTGTCAATTCCTGAGGTAATGAGTCGCGGAGTGTGTGCAGAAGTGCAGTATCTTGCGCCGCTGCGGTCTGTAGTTCTTCGGGATCGACGACTTGAGTGATGACTTGAGTGGTGGCACGCGAGCTGCTGCCGCCAGAAGTGTCAGCTTGGACTACATTGGTTGTAACTTCTGGCGACTTCAGGCTTGGAGCTGCTGTAATAAAGTGGATGATTGTTGCTGTAATGTTGCTTCTTTGAGCGAGTTGGAGCACCAAGCGAAGAGCGACACGGTCGTCGACACCACCAAAGAATGGGAAGTAGATATGGTGGCTCCGGTCCACAACAGGTGAGAGAGCCGGTTCTCGGTTGCTCCTTAAGCTGAGACCACTGACCCTGCGAGTGAGGCGAGGAGGTGCTTGCATAGTAGGGCCACCGAAACCACGATTGACAATAACAGCGGTGTTACACTTGGCAGTCTCAAACGTTTTTCTGATAAAACTCTCTTGTAATCCACCGGAGAACTTGTCTTGGGTTGAGTCACCTTCAGAAAGGCTCCCTGTTTCACTCCACGGAATGAGCACGAGGTCGGAGAAGTGGTCAGATGCCTCGCTGGTCAAGGTCTCTGCGTAAGAGGCTTCAGGGACAACAGACACGCTACCAGAGACGGGGATGTTGTTGAGCTGGGCGAAAGTTCTGAACGCATTAACGACCGGGTCTCGATAGCTGTACTCGTCCACTTCAGACACCTTCATGACAGATGAGGTACGCTCTGTAAGTTCCAACAAACGGAGACCATGAACTTCGAGGGGACGCTTGTTCATAGGAACAGTCGAACAAATTGTCGAAGACTCCTGTGCGTCCGTTTTAAGCTCAGTCTTATTTCTGTGGACCTTAGCGGCCTGGGTTGTATTGTCTCCGCCAAGGAGGGATATAAATGTAAAGACACTCGATAAGCTGTCAAGTCTAAGGTGGACCAGAAGCCGGCTAATCTTGGAACTATTGAGCTTCTCCATGGCAATTTCTGGAGATTCGCCATCTTCTGAATTATCGAGACGGTTCCCATCCCAATCAATCTCTCCTCTCTTCCATGCCTCAAGCTTCTTCTGATACCATTCCGGGTAAAGGGACAGCGTCAATGGAGTAGTTGTGACAGTTGTGACAAGCGCCATCACAACGAAGATGGTGAAGGTCCTCGTAGATAAGATTTTGGCTTGCAAACCAATATTCTGCTTTGTTAGCCGGTGGCGCCCATCGAGCTTCTGCTCAGAGGCTCAGGCAGGGAAAGCTTACCAAGACAATAAGTTCCACGAGACCTTTGCAACTCATCAAAACTCCAATACTGAAACTTTCTCGCCAAACAAGACTGCAAGCTCTGGCAGCGAGTGCACCTCCGATAATCTTACCCGCAAATGCAACCGCGATAACTCCAATCACATATGCCCAAGTAATGCCATCGTTGAGCAGCCCGAGATTTGTAGATAGCCCGGATAATGCAAAATAAAGCGGGAGAAATAGGATTGAAACGAGATCTTCGATCTTTTCCGTAACTTTGACTGCGAAACCACCATCATGAGGACAAATGAGACCAACAAGGAAGGCTAGAAGCAAACTGTTAGCTAAGCCTGTTTTTACCCCTGAAAACATACTGACCCCCAAAAATAGGATGTATTCCAATGATTCCAGTGAACCATGCAGATGTGAGTGCAAGCAGTATCGTGACGGCCGCCATTGTCTGGGTGGGGCCATTCTCGATACTTCCGGAGCGTCGAAGCATGTATAAGAACGCAGGTCGAATTGCAAAGACCAAAAATAATACCCATCCAACGCAAGTCAACAAGACGTACAGTGCTGTGATACCGGATCCATTGTTCACCAACGCCACGCACAGCGCAAGTAAAATCCAGCCAGTAACATCGTTTCCAACTCCTGCAGCAAGAACGGTGACTCCGACAGGTGTACTGAGGAGCTTCAATTCGGTAAGGATGCGACACAGTACTGGAAAGGCTGTGATCTGAGGTAGATGTTAGTTCTGAAGGTTTGATTTTGACACAGCACGTACTGAGAGAGCAGTCCCAATAAACAGCATATAGACCCCAAAGGATATCGGTACAGTCCCCGCATCATTTCTGAACTGATTGTAGAGACCGTAGGCAATCGCACAACCCAAGCCGAACGGCAATATCATCCCCGCAAGCCCCACACTCAGCGCAACCTTCCAATTAGACATGAACATCCGTATGTTAACTTCCAGTCCGACCAGGAAAAGGAACAACACCAGGCCGAGATTGGCGACTAAGTTCAGGGTCGGCATTGAGGCTGTAGGGAAGATGGTGTCCTTGAAGCCCGGAATCCGCATCATGACGGAGGGACCCAGAAGGATCCCGCCGATCACTTCTGCGATGACTCTGGGTTGTCGAAGTTTCGACAGAGGATAGTGAAGGAGTCGGCAGAAAATAATAATGATTCCTGCCTGGAGCCATTGTCAGCCCTGTCAAAATTGGCCGTTGAAGAGAGAGAGAACTGGTGATCGACACTCGGTCGCATTGCGAATCTGAAACCCCGCAGCTATCAAACGGGACCTCGCAGTCGGAGAATTCAGTAGGGTAGCAGCAGTCATAGCTACACCTGCATGGCAATAATGGCGGCTCCGAATATCAAAAACCAGGTCAACATACCTGGATAATGAACAGGATGATGGGGTTCTGGGAGTCGTAGTGAGTCGGGTTGGACCCCTCCAGTATCCCACCCTGGGAGGGAGCACGATCCGTCGACCTCGCAGAGGCAGAAGTAGAGGAGACCATCTCTCTAATTGTCTGCATTACTATCGGCGCTTCGGAAGTAGCCATGTTGAGTTGTGATCGCGACGGCGACTCCAGCTCGAGGCCCAGCGTGCTGGACTGCTGTCCTTGGGATGAATCCCCTCGTGACGAATCCCCTCAGCTTTTGTTCCGACGAATTCCAAAGGTACATTTATCAATTTCGCGTCATAGTAATCCCGGGGTGAATAAGGTAGCCGCTGCTAGCGCCGAACCGGACAGAAAGGTACATTAAGGTAATATTGTCGACGTCGGTTGGGAATAGCCTCAATTTCGAAAAGTTGTAGATAATAAATTCGATCCTTTTCGTATCAACCCAGGATTTGTTTTCCTTTACGAACTTCGGTAGTACTGCGTGGAGCGAAGTTGGTAGATGTACCCCGACCAAACTTGAATCTTTCGATTAAGCTTGTCATGTAAATTGCCTACCTAACCAGGATGCTGCGGGGATTCTACCTAGATCAGGTAGGTACGTAAACCTCATACCGCATATAAACCATATAGCTTTGCTTACATGAAATTCATATAGAGCACGTCGCCAAGACGATATAGGAGGCTTTAGGAGACGGTACTGTAGATTGAGTTACGGGCGGTGCGCTTCCCAATATTCTCATATTTGCACTATAACGATCCGAACCTGGGAAGCTCGGCTAGTGGTGCCCCTATATTGCTTCTCCAGATTCCTCTCCCCTCTCCCTTCACTTTTTAATCGGCTCTATTCCTCCCGTCCAACAGTGGACTGTGGATCATGGTCGGAAATCTGACCACTTGTGGCAGACATGTTTGTCGTATTGGAGACACCACTGGAAATAGCAGTTGAAAAAGGCTCGAGTGATGCTGAATCTGCAGTACTAGAATCTGTTAATACTACCGCATCTGCACCTACACCGATAAGTGTGTTGTATTTTATTTTAGACGTTTCTATTGCGTGGATATATGCATGTTCTTCTGCAATCATGAATCAAATTCGCGATCTCCTTAAAGCATTTGACAAGAAGTTTCTTTGAAGTGTAATCAAGCTCACCAATGTCTTTGAACTCCAGGTTCGTGTGAATAGTTTGCGGATATCCATATATCTCGAGGGAAGAATCGTTCAGTTCTTCAATCTCCTTTTTTTGGAAGGATAGCTTTATCTTTTCCATCGTAGTGATCACAATGCTCGCTGGGATGGGAGGTTCCTGTAACCATCTTTTGGCTTGGTCGGCTCCTTTCACAGTATAGTAACTTGACTGCGAAGGATAGGGTACATGAATGCTTTCTATATCAAGTGGTTGGAGCTGCATTGGTAATAATTTGGATCTCGTCAAATGATTTTCTCGATGAGGAGTGAATACAATTTTTCTACTCTTCGTTTTGAGAATGAGGTCCAGAGTGATATACTGCAGCTCTGATCTAGGCGTTTGATATGAACTGTAACAATTAGCGTATATATTAAGTTATAGGACTATAGGAGACAACACAACGTAGTTGCTAGGTTGGCTACTAGAGAATTGCTTCTTTCATCGAAATATAGTCTTATGGTCATACCATCTGCGGCCTGCGGGTGTGTGTTAGCGGAGTTCAGACCCAACCAAGTGTTAAGCCTTAAGTCACAATTATCTTTTGGGGTCACCGATATTATAATCTATCCAGTACCAGGCGTAAAGGAGTAGTTAGCGAAGTAAGGAAAAAGGACCCGCTGGTGGCATGATCACTTGATTTACCCCATAGGCCGTACAAGGACCCTATTGCGGGCCTGCAGCTCTGTGTACGGCAGGACGAATACGTTTGAGCCAACGTATCCTTATCATGAGTGCGTGGGGGTGCAGTAAGGCTTGACTGGCTCGCTTGGTCGAGTCTTGAATGTAGAACGGGTGCACGCGCTGAGCCTGTACGTTATAATGTATTAATGCCCGTCTTGTGTTGAGGTCGCAGGCGGCAAGTTTTAGCCAGGCTAGATAGAGATAAAACACCAGATGAAATGGTAGCGTATGTGATGTAGATGAAACAATTGAGAAGAGAGGCTTAGAGAGCTCGCAGGGACAGAAATGTTGGGGTTCTCGCAACACGAGTCAGTGTTGTATCATGAACCTACGGAGAGGAGGGCTCTACTGTGATGGTTGCCCAATAACCGATGTCTGTCATAGGTGAAACCGAGGTCAGATGGTGGCGGTGTGGCGGTGTAATGACCTTGCGCTCACCGTGCATCCAGTAATAATATACTCTATAAACACTGTGCTTTTCATACCTATACAAGACAAGGCCCCTGAGGGTTGCATCCCAGCCACATGCCATCTAATGCTGTACATTATTCGGGTCGTGCAGCCTTGAGATCTTTTACGCCCCCTTTCTGAGAAAAACCTAGCAGTTATGAGGCTCTGGAATCTCTTGAACTTTCAACTGTTGCCGCGCACCTCATGGTGAAGGAGAAGAGGCCTTTGAGTCCTCGAACCATCAGTGGACAGGATTTGGACATCGCATGATCGTCTCGCAGTCAGTTCAATACACGTCACCTCGCTGATCCATGTCCCGACTTTCGGCATTCAAAAGCCCAAAGAAACTCGTATGAGAAATAAGACTATCATTCCATGGCAAATACCAGACCGTCATCCAATGAAATTGTGACCAAACGTGGCACCTACCGTTCGGTGAGAAGACAGTGTTGACTGTGTTGTTGTCAAATCGGAAGACTTTGGATCTAGCCAAGCCCTCAGACGGGAACCAGCAGGCCCTATGAGCAGGGAGAGCATAGGCCTCGCATATCAAAATATCTGACAAACGAAGCTTTCAAGACCTCCAGTGAGCTACGGTTCCCGTCGAATTCTCCCCACTCGAAGAGAAACAGTGGGGAAGATGCTTGTTACTCCAAGGAAGTGAATCCACTGCGATGTTTGAATCACCCATTGGAAGCGAGAAAGGAACCTCAGATCTCGAGGGAACCCCTCGAAATCGGTCTCAAAATGTAACTATCGGCCTCTTGCCACCAAGATCAGCAAGTGTTAGCATTGCACCGGACCTAGTCCGACAAGACTCTGCGTACTACTCTACCAAAAATTCGGAGGATGGGAACTCGGGCATGGATTCTGATGGACAGGCATCGCAGCTGAGAGCTCGAGAACGTCTGGAGAGACTCAGGCAGAGAGTTTTCAGGACTCGAAACCTCGTCAGGAGTGGCAAAAGCAACTTGCGGCAGCTCCGAGGGAACTTTCTTGATGCGGCAGACCGACTGACTCGGAAGCTTGGTGAGGTCACGATTTTGCAAAATATTGAGGCTTTGAGAAGGATTACATCGTGTAACGAGAAGCTGCGCCTAGCCCTGGGTGAACTGCGTCTGAAAGAGGAGGAACATGACCGCCTGGAAGGCAGGCTTAACGACGAAGAAAACGATCTCGAGCAAGAAGAGAATCGATTCTACCGCCATACCAATGTTTCTGCAACCAGAGTACCAGAACAAAAACTAGATGATACGATGTCTCTACTTCTCAAGCCGGACACTGATGACTCTCGGGATCTCAATCCCGACAGTGATCTGTTAGAACGGTATCTAGCAAAAGTTACAGAAGCGGACGAGTTGAAAAGAGAATTGGACAAACTTCAAGATGACTACTGTCGACTTTCCAAGGATGACTCCTTCCGGAGATCACACAATATTCCCATCCCTACCAATACCATAACCTTCCTCTCTGATTTTCCAAGACTTCATAAGGAAACTGTCGAGAAACTCGGCGTAGTGGAGCATGAGCTTTTCGATCTCCGAAAAGAATGTCTGGAGGAGAACGTCTTCACTGAAAATGACCACGTCTATGAACCACGAAACGCACTATATGAGGAAGTCATGGACTCCGTGGACGAAGCACGCATTCGATCTCCGCTCTTTGTAGCAGCTCGGCACCTGAACTATCAGGAACACGACACGAACTACAGTGACAAGAGGGACTATGTGAACAATTGGCTCCTCCAATGGCTTCAGGAATCTGTTTTCGAGACGTGCAGGCTGCGAGCATATATATACTTCGAATATCCAAACAAAGGTGAGGGCCTTGATGGCGAATGGCCAGAGTTGGCTTTGATAAATTGGGACAAAGATGATGCTGGAGCAACTGCGACAGAGAGCTATAACGCGAGTAAAATGGATATCATTTCGGGAGACACGACAGTACACGAACCAGTAACAATCCAAAAAATGGCCCCTTCAAGCAACCCTAGCAGCTTGGGTAGCTTGGATGTTGATCTTGGTGTTGGTGATGAAGCAAAGGCTGAAGCAGAAATTATCAACAGGGAAACGGATTCTTGTACTACTCAAAAAGAATTTCGAGCAAAGAGACCCTCAAAACGGAGGTCGAATACTCTTTGATCTCTGACAGATTGATCTTCGGACATACATAACTGGGCTCCTGGGAAGAAATTTTAGTACTTGAGTTCGAGGGCTCGCTAACGTGGGGCTTGTGGGACTTTTGCAAATTTACAACATGTCTTGATCTACTTGCTGTTTCTATTATAACTGAATTGTCTACTGTTTCTAAGATATATCCGTACTGTTTTGTTGTTTGGCTTTATTTTGAGAGTGTGGCGTTAGAGTCCAATAGTGTAGCAGAGATATAGTTACGCGTTCACAAAACCTCCTTTGCGAGGGCTGGGACCTCTCATTTGATTTATCAACATTGGTTCATTTGTATTTTATTCGTCTTAACTAGTATTCTCGCGTGAACTAGTAAAGTGAACCGTGATGGAAGGAGTGATTTTGAACTTCGAATAACACATTGTTCGCAGACTTATCTTGCTTGGCCTTTATCTCTATTTCATTTCAAGCTTCAGCTAGACTAAGTTAACACTTAACTGCCTACCTTAGCTACCTTATCTAAACCAACATTTAGGGAGGATACCCATCAATCCCGACTACTAATATTATCTATTATAGGTAGCAAGTGAGCAACGCAAGGCATGTGAATGTCTACACCAAGTCGTAAGGGCTTGTTATTAGTAACCTACCTACTGCCAAAGGTGCACATCAGCTGCTTTCATCCTAGATCCAACCAAAGCACGCGCTTGTAGCCATCTGCCTCTAAAAGCTGTTCATTTTATCTTCCTACTGCTTTTACTAGCTTAGAAGTTAGTAATTAGAGCTATTCTCTTGTATCGCCTTGTTAAGTAATATTGTCTTGGAATGCCTTGAGAACATACGCTTTAGTTATGTCATGGCTCATGATGATCTTGACACCTTGTGAGAAGATCTGGGCTTACTGTCTGCACGGCAGTCGAAGCTTTATCTATTATGATCTAATTACTGCTTTGCACATATTGGGAGCATATGCCATGATAATTTCTTACGTTGCGATATGGACAACGCCGAAAGCCAGGGAGTAGACGCATTGTAATTCTGCTACATCTAATTCATTGTCTATGCACGTTCTTTTAACTTTGACACTGGCCAAAACAAGTCTAGTGACATTATTTCCCTAACTGATCACAGAATAGAAATGCTTTTGCTTAGTAGGGCTCTTATTAGTCAAAAGTTTACAGTTCTGATCTAGTTCAAGCTCTGAGTAGCTAGCTACAGAGGCAAATATAACGTGCTGTGGAAAATAAGTCGAGCCATTAGCAATTGGTGAGCACATATCTCAATGGATGAAGTTGGTGATGGCTGAGCAGAGGAGTGAAAGTCAAAGATCAACGGGATTCAATCTACAGATGGTATAGAGTGGAAGCTTTTTTGAGTTGCAATTCTCGCTGGTGGTCTAAGTCCGAACGTACTGTTGTTAATATTAAACAATGAGATGCGGCCATGACTCATGTGAATTGATAGAACCACAAGAGATTTGCTATAGCTTATCTATTCCGCTCAATCCACTTGCAGGTGGGAGGCTTTTGTTAAGCCTTTCAGAGAAAAGAAAGCCGCTTTGGTATATCCTCCTCCATGACAAAACCGATACACGAATTAGAAGGAAACGAAAATTCGTTCCTCCAGAATCGAAGACTCCGAAAAAGGATGTAGTGACCCATCATCCCATACTCTGCGGACAATTGGAAGCTCTTTCTTCATCACAGCACGTCCTGTTCCATCAGTGTGTTTGACCCAGTCGACGGTTCTCAACGCAAGCTTCGATAGAGTCGCATTCTTGCGTTTATACAGAGCTAATCTTTTGATGAGGTCCAAAGCGTGTTGCCAATCGCGGCCAAGGAAGCTTTTAATTTCAAGCTCAAGATTGGCTCCAACCTGAAGACCATGGGAGCGATAATAATTTGATAGTACATGCCTCATCACATGAGTCTCTCTGCCTTGGCCGGCTTGAATAAAATCAGACCTCAGGACCACACCTGCGTGTTCGGGATTATTGGCAAGAATGAAGCCCATTGCAAAAAGGCATGCTCTGCTTGTTGAGTTTTGTTCGCCAGATAGAGCCTTTGGAAGAAGTGTATCATCCAACGACTTATACTCATTCCACAACGCTTTGCTTTCGCCCATCTGGCCCAATCCAATGACATAAGCTGGATAAATATTGAGGCTGATATTGTCGTTGTAATCCTGCGCTAGCAGAGAGGCAAAACTTGGTTTTCTTTGTTCGCCGGGGCGGGGTATTCCGTCACATTCCCAGCCTGTAACAAGGTTCAAAACTGCCTGCCTACGGTCGATATCGAAAGCGAGCTTATTCCGCCCAGTATGAAAAGATCTCGGCCGAGACATGTTCAGTGTCAGATATGTTAGAGCCCAGTGTGTATGCCAATTGGTGGCATAGAGTCTTTTCACCATGGTCTCAAGATACGTTTTTGTCGACTGTAACTGAAATCCCTTGGCTGAATAGTATAGCCCAGCATTGCAGATATCTGGACCAATCTCTAACCCTTTGGCCTCCGTATTAAGACGAAGGTTGTTCAGGAGCTTTATAACGTCCTGAATGGTGGGTCTTGGGTCTGACTCTTCAAGCTTTTGTGGGCGCCCCTGAGCTTTACGACATGATTTGATCCCTTCCACAACTGTCGCCCCATTTGTCACCAGGAACCTGCAACCATCGATGGTGGAAGAGAGCATCGAAATAATTCGGCGAAGATTGTTGAATGAGGTACAACTCTGTATCTGAAGCTTGATAGATTCCTCATCCAATCGACCAAATCCCGCAGAATAGAGATCCGACGCATCGTTTGCCGTGAAGCCGGATACTAACTGTTGAATCTTGGTCTCTGAACTGTCCAATGGATGTATTTGCCTCTCTTCAAATACTCCACGGAGAGCAGAAAGCTTTTGGAATGATCCAGGTGTAAATGGATCTCCTTGAAGAGCATAGCGAAGAATATCAGGAGATGTGGTCGTTCGAGTATTGAAGGGGCCCTCATTATCCCCCGGTATTATCTGGATACGCCTCCAAGATTTTTTATTCTTATGAAAATCGCGTTCCAGTACGCCGTGTTTGCTTGAGTTTTTGTCGGGTATATGTGGCTCCAAATCCTCCACTTTGCGCACGTATCTGCTGTCGTAGGCATCGAGGTCGATCACAAGGCGGGGAAGGATGTACGGTTCGTATTGGCGGGAAGAAACATATCTTTTTGCGGATGGCAGTGAATTCGAAATTTTCAAGGTATGTCGGCACCAAGAATCGAGATCCCTTGGGCCTCTCATTTTGCCATAATTATTAGTAGATTTTCATCGTGCTTGATTGTTGAAACCCAACATACCTCGGATCGTAAGCGCCCGCCAAAATCTGGGGTAATTTGGGGAGTCCGGAGCAATTTGCGGGCCTAATGCGCACTTGCCTGATTAGCTCTAGCTATTTTTAACCAAGGTAAGCGATAGCGCCAGTCCGTCGGCTTTTAAGTTTTAACAAGATTTCGCGCGCTGAGCCGCTTCCCAACGTCACAACACATCCATCAACTAAACGATATGCCTCCAGCAAAGAAAAGAAAGACCCGCGCGACAGAAGAGCCTGCAGAGGACATTGCTCCTACGGCCGCAAATGCATCTGAGACCGAGCAGCCACCGCAAGAACCCACCAAAGACACCCCCACCGAGACAACAGCCTCAGCCTCTGCTTCATCTACATCCGATACATCGGATGCTGCAGCCAAAGCCAAGGAGCGCTTGGAACGCTTCAAAGCACTCCAGGATAGAGCTAAAATTGGCGCGCAAAAGAACCTCAAAGAAGCAGCGCTCGAATCACACCGTCTAGCCACTGATCCTAATCTCCTAACCTCCCTAAACCGAAAATCCGCCATCGCGTCCCAGAAGCTCCTGAAAGCGGAAGCCGAGGAAGCCGGCGAAGATTTCGAACGGAAGCGTGCTTGGGATTGGACTGTGGAGGAGAGTGAGAGATGGGATAAGAGGTTGAAGAAGAAAGAGGCGCATAGAGACGATCAGGCGTTTCAGGATTACCGACAAGATTCGAGGAAGGTGTATAAACGACAGATAAGGAGTCTGAAGCCAGATATGGAGGGGTATGAGAAGGAGAAGATGAAGGCAGTTGAGAAAGCTGCTGCGAGTGGAGGTTTGGAGATTGTGGAGACAGACGACGGGGAGTTGGTCGCGGTGGATAAAGATGGAACGTTTTACTCGACGGCGGATTCGACCGGATTCGTGGAGCATAAACCACCAAAGGACGCCGTGGATAGATTGGTCAAGGACCTGCAACAAGCGGAGGAAACAAGGTTGAGGAAACGCCGGGAGAGAATGGGCAAAGATGGGGACGAAGGAGACGTTACTTACATCAACGAGAAGAACAAGCAATTCAACCAGAAGCTTGCGAGGTTCTATAACAAGGTATGTCCTACTTTCATTCCCTAGCTCGAACCCCATTGCTAACACATTTCAGTACACTGCGGAGATTCGGGACAGTTTTGAGCGTGGGACAATGATATAGGTTACATTGCTAGTTGTGTTGGGAAGTGCCGGAGTTAGGTTTACACCAGAGTTATAGTACAATGCATGGACGAATCCAAACTTTTCAATGTTACAGATTCTGCACATTTGCAGTTCCTCCTCAATTCCTTCGGCTACCCTCTGTTGCCGTCTTCATTGTTTTTGCGCCCTCACAACATTCCCTTCCTCCAACCCTTCTCTGCCAACTCCTCGATCTGTTTTATCTCCACTGGTCCCTTCGTCTTTTCGTCACTCAGCGCCTCCACCACTGCCTCGGCAACCAAGTCTGCCTTCAATGGTTTTGCCACTGCACTACCAAAGACACCCCCCAGTATGCCCCCGGTAACATCATTGATCAGGGCCCCCACCCTCGTAACCGCTGCTATTGGCACGGTCAAAGTTCTGGAGGAGTCAAACATGAAGCCCGGCCGAATGAAGGCTGATCGCATATCGGGAAATTGACTCGCAATTGTACGCTCGGCCTCCCTCTTCGTTTCGATATACCTTTTCGGTAACACCGGCGCTCCGCCAGCAGCTGAAATGTAAGCAAAAGCTGGGACTTTCTCTCTGTTCGCCTCCTGTGCTAACGCAATGGCTGAGTCTCTATTCATCAGTTCGTATGTCAGCTGGCCATCTTTTTCTTGCGACTTTAGGGCCTCTCCAGCTCTTCTAGTTAGAGGGTTTTGGGAACCGCGTTTGGAGGCAGAGAAAGCGCGGGAAAGACCGGATATGGGAGATTCTTTGCCGGATATGACGCCTTTGTAATCGGCCTCGAGAAGAATCCCCATGCTGTGGACCACGTAATCGGCGCCTCTGAGGAGAGGAGCGTAGGTGGCTGGAGCGAGGAGGTCGGCACGTTCCCAGGATACTTTGCGTGCCCAGGGTGGGGGGGTAGGAGAGGATGTCACGGATGACCAGGTTGGTTCTCCCGAGCGGCTAGGAGCATGCATCAGTACCTATAGCCGTATGGAAGCCATTCAGGAAGCGGAAGTGGAGGGATTTTTCAGAGGCGGAAATACCTGATAGAAGTTACATCCCAGCCCCGTGAAACCGCAGATTTACATATCCGTGAGCCCAAGAACCCATTGCCCCCACAGACAATTATGCGTTTCATCTTCGTAGCCATTGTATGTTGTTGTAGTTGTGATGCAGCACCTGTAGCAGGAAGACATGTGACGACGTCAACATTTGAGAAGGCCCGCCCCAGCAAAATACCCGCATGATTAGCTCCCGCCGCTAAACTTTAAATTCGCCATCATCTTTGATCGCGAATAATTATTTCACCTCTCTCTTGCATCTCACACCAACACCACATCCACGCGAACGCAATGGCACCACCCAACACCCAGAAGCGCGTAAAGGGCGTTTCAATCTTCAGACCCTTCGTCTACGGCACAACAGCAAAGCCCTTCGATCCCGAGACGAACCCAAAGCCTGAAGGTACCCCCGCCGACCACACGCATTCGTGGACTGTGTTTGTGAAGGGCGTTGATGACACGGATATTACGTATTGGTGTAAGAAGGTCCAGTTTAAGCTGCATGAGAGTATTCCCAACCCTCTGCGCAGTAAGTATTCCCATCAAATCTGCTGGTAATATATTGTTAACCAAGACGGCAAAACAGCGATCGAAAACGTCCAACCAGGAGAAGCGTACGAAGTTCACGAGACCGGTTGGGGTGAATTCGAAATTACAATCAAACTGTACTTTGTCCCCGAATCCCAAGAGAAGCCACAAACCATCTACCATCACCTGCGACTTCACCCATACGGCAACACCGAGGCTGAGAAAGAAGCAATGAAGACCGCCCCAGAGATCATATCTTGGTGTTACGAGGAAATGGTGTTCAACGAGCCATATGAGAACTTCTATGATGTCTTGACTAGTCCGATGGACCGTAGTAAGGGAGGGAAAGGAGGTATGGGAAAGGGGACCAGGGTGATGAAGGGAGGTATGGTTGGAAGCGTGGGAGAGCGAACTGCATTGATCCCGCTGACTAGTCGTCCGGGACAGCCGTTTAGCAGGGAGACAGAAAGAAACGAATTAAGGAGATTGAGGGAGGCGCAGCATAAAGTTGATGAGATGATTTCAGAGTTGAAGAAGGAGATCGAGGAAAAAGAAGCGGAGAGGGCGAAGTTGAAAGGTCAAGCTTAAGGATGGCTTGGAACAAAGCAGGGCGATCAATTCGGGATACTTAGGTTTCTCTCTGGAACTCGGATGGCAGGATGGTTTGGAGTTGGGGATATGGGTATACCCAGGAATACATTGCTTTCATGACATGGATTGCTTTGATGCAATAAAACACGTCAGCGAATCGATATTTATGCGCACCTTGGGATTCTTCTCAACTGTCTAATTCTTTTTTCAAGATGTCATGCCAGCGACAAATACACCCAAATGGTACCGCATGCAACATCCTCGATCAAGACACCTGGTATCGACATTACAAGCATACACAAAAAAGGACATGAAACATTACATTGCAATAGTTCGTAACGCCCCTCTCACCCTCCTTTTTCGGATCCTTCGCCCACAAAGTCTTCAATCAAAATGACTTCTCTCTAAACCATTATCAAATATACGTCTCTTATTTTCCTCCCTTTTCCACTCTCTTTCCCTCTCATTCTCACTCCTCATATCCCTCCCTCCCTACTCCTCCCACCCTATTATTTATTCCCCTCCTCCCCTCTTTCACCCCCGAAACTAAACCTCACTACAAAACGCCCTTGTATCTCCCATTGTTCTTTTACATAACAACATGATATGTTCCAAGGGATATCTTGATACAACACACGTAGCATATATGGCAGTTGGCCAATGATGATCATGTTGTGGATAGAGATAATCGAATTGGTTTTGGTGATTTATTTGCTGTGAGGGTTTGAAACGGGGTGGGATGGGATGGGATGGGCTCTATTAGAAGAAGGGGATAGATCTGGCGGGTGGATGAGGAAGATTTGGCTTAATTGAATAGAAATTTGAATCCGCGTGAAACGTTAGGATGGGTGAGCTTCAATCCGAAATCTAGACTGGGTTGAGTCCTGGGAAGTATACTGTTCGGGACCGAGGTCAATCAAATCACATCAAACGTGCCATGTAAAACCGGTGGTTATGTATATCTGCGCTCGATTTCATCTCTTACACTGCAGTACACTATCGGTACATATCCTCTCGTCCCCATCAAACACTATCGGTACATCTCCTTTCGCCCCCATCCATTCCGTAACAAAAGAAACTCATCGATGGAAAATGTCCGGCTGCGCTGGGCAATGCAAAGCAGGGTCTCCTTGAAAGAAAACTTTTAATACAGGGTCTCGATTAGAGTACGCCCTTTGCCACCCATTACTATACCACCATTCCCCGAATCAAAGACCCTGTAGCCAGACTACAGCACAACCAGGCGCTGAACGACGAAAGGGAGATATGAAAACACGCTAAAGTACATCAAGATATAAAAACACAAGAGGGGAGTTCTCTAAGGGGGGATGGGGTATTAGGCTTTCTGTTGATAAGCGGGTGGCGGCGTGTCATCTCTGTCGTCCCTCTGCCAGAAGCCCTCTGCCACAGCTTTTTCATCGTGCGCACGACGGGCGATCTCACCCGCCATTTTAAGTACCCATGCTTGTTCCAGAATCCCAGGCACTGACGGGTCTGAGAGCATGGGGGCAGGTTCGAGATGTGGGATATCCGACTTTGATTTCTCGGCGGCATATTGCGATGGCGCGTGTGAGGATCTGTGGGGATTGGTGGAAATTGGTGCTGTAGCCCTTGAGTCGAGCTGCTCAATTGGAGGGACTGGGTCGAGGATTGCTTGCTCGGGAACGGTTAATGAAGTCATACCAGGACGCCCGGGGTTTGATAGGCGGAGTTTCCGCGGCGAATCCCCGAGATCAATACTTGAAGTCCTGAATCTAACTCTCCCAGAAGGTGAGCGCGGGGGTGTGATGATGCTGTCTCCCGGCTCCTCCGAGATACTGGTTGCGTAGAGGGGTTCTGAAGCTGGCATAACTGAGGACGTCTCGCTGTCTGCAGACTCAGATACCATATCGTCTGTAGTCTTCTTTTTCCGGAGGTTAACTACGCGTGTCTTCTTCTTTCGGTTTGCGTGTGATCTGGAATGTCGGCCTGCACCTAGGGAAAGGCCTGTAGTTGAGGAGTTCAGGGAAACGAGGGACGGGCGGGACGTTAATTGGCCATGTCCATCATCGGATCCTTTGCCAAATGTGTATGTTGTGCTTGTGCTTCCGAGTGATGAATGGGATCTCATCAGGGTGGGTGTAGCAGGCCCAGAAGAACCCATCGTATCACTACGTTCCGAAGGTCCCGCCCAAGCTCTGAAAACAGCATCTCTAATGGAAGGCGTAAATAACGACAAAGTCCGGTGCGAATCCGTTAATGCCGCTAAACGAAGCAAGTTCTTCTGGGAAAACAGAGAATGTATCTCCGATCCTCTATCCAAAGATAACGAGGAGATCTCACTAGCATCTAGGACATTCCCTCTCGCATCGACGGCATCTTGAGGTGGGCTCGCGAACGGATCTACTGGCACTTCCTCGTCTAACTTGGCAGCATGCGCCTTCTCTTCGGCCACCCTTGCCTTATGTTCGGGGCACCATAATCGCAAGGATAGCCTGTGTATAATAGCCGGTAACTCATCCATCATCAAGGTCCGTAATTGCGCCTCTATTTCCTTTTGTAGATAGTCTCTCACGAATGGTATTGAATCGAACGTCGACGAGACCTTAAGTGATTCAAGGGGATCATTTCGAAAGACTAACGTCAGGCCCTTCTGTCGAGAGAAGACCAGGATTATAAAGGCGGAGAGCTTGATTTCCGACAAAGTGATTTGGAGGGGTATTGTCAAGCCGGATGATGCGGCAAGAGGTTGGGGCGATGTGAAGGAAGGTTTCGAAAATAGGTACGTGTTAAGGGGGTTCGCCTGTTGTTGATATATTAGCCGCTGTTATACCTCAATCAAGAACCGGGTGGAAACGTAATAAAAAGCATGTTCATGCGCCAAAGCATTTGTAGGTAGAACAAATACAATCCAGAAAGGGGTTCCTAAAGCTCATAGAAGGAAGGCTATGTATGGGCAACATACTTGGACTCGGGTCTTGAGAGTCAAGAAAGCATCCCCGGCGTAGCACATCTTGAAGATCCCCCTAAACCTATCCTCTGCCAAATCCCCAATCTCTAGTATTTCCAGATCAGGAGGAACACTCCCAAGGTTCAGTTCGTTGACCAGAATATCGTCGACTATTATGGGCGGCTTCGGTGATTTATTGAGCGCAGCCGTAAGCATTTCTCGCGCGCGCGAATAGAAATCCGCGTCGGCGGCCAATGGCGACCAGTTGAAATTGAAGGCCATGTTGAGATGGCATCAGACAATGGAGGCCTTCGAAGGTTTTGATGCCAAATGTCGAGGATGTGGTCGTGGAGATAGTGGGACACTGTCGCGTGAGGAAATTCGCCCGGGCGGATCTGATGATGGGAGTCCGACAGGGCAAAGGGCGTCGCGCTCAGACAACGACAGGAATCAATTATGCGATCTAAGCGGTCGAGCGAGGGAATATCATCAGGCTGTCGCGATCGTGATCAGGACCTCGTCGCCATCATAAAGTCTGATGAGGTTCATGTCGTAAATGTCGTGTGGATGGCGGGCACAGTAAGGGGAAGCTGGTTTATCAAGAAAATACTTCGGCTCGTGAAAATCCCTTTTGGTTTTCAGCGTCATCACCCGAACATCACCCGACCACCCGCTTTAGCCTTTGGGGGTGGCAGGGTGCATAAAATCACAATCATAAATCCATAATTCAAAGGACCCAATCTTCCGAAGTTATTCATGCATAATTCTACTGCTTATTGGACAGGACCATCAATAACCTCGTTTCGATGTTCCCTGCAGAACCACAGAACCCCAGCCACAAGAACCCTGTGCTAATATTTCTGAGAGCTGGAATCGTGCATGGAAGTATTAACAGTCAATGCATGCTACCTGCCGTCCGTCTCGAAGACAGGCAAGTTGCGCAAGCGCTTTTTACAAAGTTGGTTTTCTATTTGTCGCTGACTGTTATGTTCCAGTACACATACATGATCGCGTCTCCTTCCTCAGGAATTGCAATTTCTCTACTACATGATGTCAGATTTTTCGTATTCTTGGGCTGAGACGGGGAATATATCCCTTGGAGGTGTCAACCGCACGGACATTCTATTTATACAAAGTCTAAGTAGTCTACTAGACGCATCATATTCCTTTTGGGCTGTCTTCTTGCTTTTCTCATGGTGTCGATTAGGAGTGTATCTCTGGCCAAACCCGGTGGTGATTTCCACTCATCGTCGCAGTGTGAATCTCAGGATCGATAAAGGAAAGCTCTCACGCGGGTTCTGAACTTGGCATTTCCTATTGCGGGGTTATATCGGGTTGTATCGGGTGGGGCTGGGGTTCCTTGAGTGGGTCAACGTTACGAGGAGAATGTACGAGAAGTTGGTGTTGCACTGTTGGCGAAGGGGGAAAGGGAGACGCTCTGGTTTCGTGGGAGATGATAGGATCACAGAGTACTTTGACGATGCTATGGACGTGGGATGATGTGAGCGAGTGGGACCGGGGTGCCGAGAGAAAGGTGGGGGAAAGAAGAAAGGTGGGTGTGGGTATGCTGGAGTAAGCTTCTGAAGTTCTGAGGTCTTGAATCAGCTCTCGCGGGTAGGTCTACATTATGTTTCAAAGTTGGAGCAGTATGGTTGAATTTTAAAGTCTCCTTTGATTTTCAAAAGTATTTTTAGTTCTATCTTCCTTTTCTCTCTGGCTATTCTCCCGCCAGTTTCTGCCGGATGGGATGATCAAGAAGATATGTTCTGGGTCGCTCACCCCCTTGAGGATACGCATGCCTTTAGACCTGACTCGGAATCCCCCCATCGCGAGCTCCTGATGAATAATCCGGACCCTTCTCTCATGCGTCAAGTCATCAATCAAAATCATTTGCCCGGCTCGACGTCTGTGCAGCTCCACGATAAACGCATCCGAGACCGCGATCTCGTCCCCTTCCGCCTCAGCTTGAATCCTAGAAGCCGTATTGATCATGGGGCCGTGGTAGTCCACTCGTCCGGTTAGCTGATCAACTCTGCACGAAAACGGCCTCCCGAAATGGATTCCCATTCTCACTCTCAGCCCTCGCGGTTCGAGCGATCGCGAATGCCCGTCCCCGTAACCTTCGCGGAAGGCATACTCGACGATTTCCCGGGGCCATACTGCAGCCCTGAGTTTTTCCTGGGTGGCCATGCAGAAGTTCAGCGCGGCTTCGGGTTGGGAGAAGGAGGCGTGGAATCCGTCGCCGAGCGTCTTCACTTCGTACCCGCCGAAGCGAAGCAGCTCGGTGCGGATGATCGAATCGTGCAACTTGAGGGCCACTTGCATGGCTTTCTGATTGTGTTCCCAGAGGTTCGTGGAGTCGATGATGTCTGTGAATACAGAGCAGATTTCGCCCATAGGGGCTTGCTCGGGTTCTGCCATCTTTGATGATCTCGGAGAACTAAACTCTCTCGCTACCATTTCGATTAATGGAAGGTTTGTTAGATAATATGGAAGTATTCTATGTCTATAGATTGGAATTTTGGTAAATGGATGTGACGGAGGGTCTGATATATGAACTTCAAAAACCAATCTCTTCCCCTTATACATGTGAATCTCTGCTATTTTATCAGTGACTTAGAACAATACAGATCTGCTTCATGACTTGGCCGGGACAGATCTTTGTCTAAGTCTCAACAATACAAGCAAACATAGAAAAATAGTAACGAACCTTTTCTGCTACTGTTCAGGACATTGTCCTCTAGGACAAAGCACATTGTCGAACCCTCCCAGTCTTAGAATCCTTTGTAACATGAAACTGTAGATCATCATGTCAACCGTAAAAACAAAGAGAGAATTCAGTTTGTTTCAAATTGTTTCAATCTCCTTGTTCACCTTGAACATTCAGAACTCTTGTTCTTTTGCAGCTAAAAGAAAGCCATATGGTCGGCGCATTATAATATAATGTTACAAAAGCTCACAACAAGATATTAATAGCATGGACTTTATCCCTAATAGAATTTCACGGTGGAAGAAATATTTGAGGTGTTGGCTACGGAACCTACTTGGGATATTAAGAAACATTTGGTTGGTTTTGTTGAAGGGCTCTATTACGGACTTCAGTCGAGACATTCCAGAACCTGCAGAAGTACCACTGTGCGGCAGTAATGACAAAAAGCCATATCCATTGTTAGAATAAATCAATGAGACTGCTCAGTTCCAAGTAGTAGGGCTAAAACCACTGCGTGTGAAATCTGTATCTTTGAATCCTCAACCCCCCTCCCCCCTAAAACACCTTCTCCCTTCCTCCCTCCTTAAACCCCTCCTCCGGGTATGCATGCGAGTTACCCTTTCAATCACTAAAGGTACTACTACTAGGAGTACCGTTAGACCCACCAGCCGGTGTGTTCACAAAGGCAGGCGGGCCCTTTCCTCTTTTATTCACGCCATTATTCTTCCAAACATATTTGCGCTTAACTCTCGCAGGTCCCGCGACGGTAGCTCTCTTTCCCTTTCGCTCAGCCTTTTTGTTATCGTCAGCTGCATCCGCAGCATTATTTTTGTCATTCCCGGCCTCCAAAGCTGTTACGCGCCTGTCCCGGCTGATATCTGGAATGCCGGTGCTAGTCTTGAACTCGAGGGGAGCCTCACTCATCTCGTTCTTTTGATACTGATGCTGAGCTTTGACAAATGGATTGGTATTATTGGTATCGCCCTTATGTATGGTTTGTCGTGTTCGGAGATCGGGAAAGTTCATGAGGGAGGTACCGCGGATAGTAGCACGAACTGTCTCTAGAGAGGCTGAGATAGATGAAGTTTTTCCATTGTCAGATACGTCAGGGTTGTAGAAAGATTCAAGGGGAATGCTAGTGACAGGCTTGCGGGCCCGGGGTGGCGGAATGGACGAAGTCGAGATTGTGGGCTATTATTGATTTAGTAAATAGTTAGACAATGTCATTTAAAAGCTGAACGTATGTTCACTGTTCAGGATAGTTAGAACGATTGATAGGAATACACAAATCATACCTCCGAGAAAGAAGAAGCAGAAAGCCCACGGATGGCTAGACGATCAGTTGGACGCAGATCATACTCGTTATCCTGATAAATCGGAAGAGCCATCCGAGCAATTTCACGGGCACTAGGAACCTTATCTTTCTTCAAAGGTTGTACTCCTGGATCATCGCGAGCTGGGCTCTTAATTACTGGCTTGGGTTGAGACATCGAACTTTGCTGCGAATTATCGTGCTGTGTCTGGTTATTAACAGGACTTTTGATCGTTCAAATTAAGGGAGTAGCTTACATCTGCGGATCTATATGACTCAGCGACAGGTCGACCAGCTGAATTATTGTATGCTATTGAAGGATTAGAGGTTAGATGCAGGAAGAGGGATATATCTTACCTTGCAAATAAATTCACCTGAAAGGTCTCCCTTGCCTAGCGTGTGCTCCTTGGATAGAAGAGGAATTGGGAAAAATTGTGATCCACTGGACGTAATGGAATCCGATTACTGGTCGAAAGTTGTTCAAATGAGATGTATTACTTTCGGTGCTGGCTTCAGCAGGTGAGACGTCTTGTAGCCGTCGCAAAGAGGTCGCGCCAGATATATCCTGGCCTGCCTATTGATATTTAGACATTACAACTACCTCTGAAGGTTGGGATAAAGAAAAGGTGCTACTTCTTTCGCGACGAAAGAGGGTCAAACCCAGGAGGTCAAAAGGGGGACTTTGTTCTTCGGACTAATAAGGAAATCAAGAAGCATGGTTGCATCCACTCAGAGAACCCAGTCCAGATAGTCGAATAATAGTCCGGCAGTCAAAGTGACTTGGGTCATAAATAATGATAATGAGAAGTCCTGCTTAACATCCAGTGCTTATGGAAAGCTCTACAGACCTGCAGATGTAACCGCACCCATCTGCAACGCATATCTAGGGGTTTCCAATCTCCAAACCCTCCTTGGGAATATTAGACACCACAGCGTCCGAGTTCTCAAAGCAAGCGACAAAAGTGCAGCGTCAGAGCGTTGTCGAACGGAAATTTTGGCCTTCAACTCGACTGAAGCAGTTCAAGCTACAAACTGGATTCAAGGCGTGGAGGAAACCCACTCCGCGAGATTCACCTACTTTAGACTATGTGATGCTATTCAGTGATGCAAACCGCCGCAAAGTGAAGGTAGCCTTTCTTCTCTACCGGATAGTTCGGTGTGATCGCCGGGGATTAGAACTCTCAACAATGCACAGCTTGCTTTATTGGTTTCGGGGCCAACTTGATTTCAACAATCGAAGAAATCTAATTCCGAAGCTCATATCAGCCGTTGTTCCAAGTTCTAGTTTGGGGGACGGAGTGTTTTTGGCAATTTCAATGCGGGAGAAGAAAGCTACCATTTCCAAGGGTAATCAACAGGCTTTCAAAATCAGAAGATTCATATCAGCCATAAACAGTATCACTCCATTAACTGCAATAACTGATGGCCTTCACAACAGGCACTAGCTCGGTGGACATCTTGATCGCAACAAAGAAAAGACAGGAGAAACTCGAATGACTCCCTTCTATGACCCATACGGAACGCCACCAAATGCATACCATCATGCCTCATCCCTCTATCAATCTGCAATTAGTGTTTGCCTCTATTCCATAACGCCCTCTACGTCGCCAGATATTCGCGCCAACCACGGATTAACGCCAAATAAAAGTGTAGCAGTTCCCAGACATCATTGAACACCAGCCACAGAAAAACTTAGCAAGGAACCAACCATCAACCCAGCCACAAGATTGAGTGCCATGAATGAACCGGTAGCTTCTTTCTCTCCGTCATCAACATATTCTGGGGCTTCCATCATAGCAGTGCTACCCAGCCATCCATTTGTTGTACCGAATCCGACCTGGACTACCATGTAGAATAGATCGCTTTTGACGACCGCGCCGTTGCCTCCAATGTTGCACAATAGATATAGAGGTATAAAACCGATACGGAGAAGAGAGAATATGAAGAGGGCGACCGGGCGATGGTGGTAAGAGAAGGGGAGAAGCGTGAGGAGTCGACCTAAAAGATCCGCCGCATTCCATACCAGGAAGCCGAGAGGAATAAAAGTTGCGGGTTGGAGGAGTCGAGGTGCCTGGTCAGGCGGCCTGACGGAAACAACTTTTTGGGTGAATACCGGGAAGAACATGGTGACCAAAAAGCATATGAATACTGTTGCTGCAAGCCAGGGGACCTTTTTGTACAATGTTCTCATACTGACAACCTTGCGTGTCGCCTGTTCAACCTCCTCGACACTAGCGACAGATGAAACTGCCTGACTTTCCATGATCCGGTTGTGCTTCCGTACAAGTGGGATTACAGCAAGAAGTGCAATGCTGCTAATTCCAGTCGCGGTGAGAAAATAAATAAAAGCGGATGATGTATTCTCGTTTCTCGCAATAGCTGCCCGTGCCGCAGCATCGACCGAGTGATCAGGTTCAGGGACTGCCAGGACAGAGATAATCTGCGCGACAGATGGAAGAACTCCAGCCACTGCTTGACCTGTCATGATAGCTTGTATATAATCTGGCCGGCCAAAGCTCGACGCAAATGCGAATGCTCCATTTTGGCAGAGTCCCGTTGCGACTGACGTTGCAAAAACCATGATCAATGTGAACGCCAGATATCCCCCATTCGAAACATCGCGGAAATGAGAGGTTGATATGGTAAGCAAGGTAAAGACGATTATATTGAGAATCAGGGAGGAAATTATGCGCTTGGGGTAGGAGGCTTTTGATTGCATGTTCGAGAGGAGAAGCAAGGAGCCAAGATTCGTGACGCAGCCAACAGAGGTGATGGCGGATTGGAAATGAGCGAGGATGCTGGCGTTACCCTGGAATCGACTTTGAAAGTAGGGTGCTGCTGCTAAGAACATGTTCCTGTTTCACAATCAGCAAGCAGTATTCAGTAAAGGTCAGGCCTAACTTACCATGCCCAAAGCATAGCAACCCCCAAGATGAGGAAGATCGAGTACTCGAGCCATGAGAACGGCGCTTCAGCGGTGTCAGGGCGTATCAAAACTGGTCTCCGAACATCTTCGTCTCCATCGTTGTAGAGCGGCTCGTAATCTTGGGAAGATTCTGATTTCTTAAACAGAGCGCGGACTCTATCAATGGTGCTCGTGATCCCCATGGTCTCGATGCTCTCGTTTCATGGACAGAGCTATGAATCGCCTTGTCGTTGTGTCATCCAAATTTGAAAGGAATGTCCGGGAGGAGGTGGCAGGGAAAAGATGGCAGAAGAGGTCAGGAAGTAATATGGGGTTCACTACTCCTGAACCTCAGATGTGTCGCAAATATGAGAGATACGCAGATGTTCCGCTTCCTAATCGTCACGGGGCGGACAAACAGACATTCCGGAGATCGCGCGACGCGTTCGCTAAAATAAGTTCCCTTTTCTGTCTTTGGGTCTCCATATACCTTGCCCGCTGACCCCCTCCACCTAAAATCAAACATGGCTGCAGGATTATTGAAGTCTGCTTATTATGTGACTCAATTTCATCGAATTTTCTGAGGATGGACGCATGGCATATTGAGATCTCATGAACCATGCATATACTGCCGCAATTAATGTTTGCTTTATGGGGTATTTTGGAGGTAATTCTCTTGTCTCATAATCTCATTAGCAAGCACAGTGCAGTCGAGTAGTTGGCAACGACAACATTCGGATATGATCTAAATAAAATAGTACTTGAGTGTAGAAGATCTTTGGGGTCTATTTCTTTGACCCCCAAGACCGACAATATTGCCCAAATTTTGCCCTCTTTTTTCAAACATTTTCACACTAATTGTGGCTAAGGCTGCACCCAATACTTCTATAATAGACACCTTTCAATGAATTATATGCTAGAGGTGCTTTTGCTGTATTTAGATCTCATTCTCGCCAATTTATCAGATCGTTTGGTGTCTGCAACTTGTTGGGCGCTGCACTCAGTGTGCACAAGCCACCGAGGGCTTGATAGGAAGCCGAGTTACTGGGCGGAACCACGAATATTGAGTAATGTAATGTAATGTAATCAATCTGGAGGCTCCGGGCTGTCTGCAATCAAGATACTGAGTATTTAGAGTAGTAGATAGTTGAAAGTGCTATATAAGTTGGCATATGAGCCTAGGTCGCAATGGCTGTAAGAGGATCCGACTCCCGAGCAGATGGACTATTTGAACGCTGCCCTATAGTTGAAATGTATCCAAAGGTATTGCACAGGACAAGTAGTTCGTTTTTTAGGGATAACGAACCACTATAATGGTCATAGCTTTCGAAAACAGTAATTTTGGCCCACCCCTTTCCAAGTATGCACCGTCGCTATGCACCCCCCATTTACTTTTTCCAAAAACGCCTCAAAGAATGCCACAATAATAGCCAACCCATACGTCCAGACCAAGGCCCTCCACTTATTGACTTAGAATCGAAGAGTCTACCCCATAGCTCTCCATCTGCTCAGCACTGATCCATCCCTGTTCGGCCGCAAAAACCAAAACATCGGTAGCACTCTCAAATGCACCATATTTGGTCCTCACATCTAATTTTTTATTGAGCTTACTAAGACCTTCAGTACGATTCCATTCAACGGAATCATCACTGGGAGCTATAGCCTTGAGGTAAGCTGTCCTCAGCCATTTCAAGAGATATTTGATCCAGAGCACGTTAGAGTACGGCGTGTATTCGGCCCAGGTATGCCCACTATTTTTTGAGCGTGATGTCTCCGTATGCCAGTTACGCTTGAACATTGTATGCTTGCCAGTGAATAAGTGGGTTCTCATCCTGACACTTCATTAGTTTGGACTGTATGCTTCATATGATAAAAGACAGACATACCGCCTATAGGTATCAAACTGAGCCTTGCCATCTTCTCCCCGAAATACCTCGAGATCTGACTC
This sequence comes from Amorphotheca resinae ATCC 22711, assembly GCF_003019875.1. NCBI lineage: Eukaryota > Fungi > Ascomycota > Leotiomycetes > Helotiales > Amorphothecaceae > Amorphotheca > Amorphotheca resinae. The sequence continues at coordinate 1,233,993 of NW_020194480.1, forward strand.
TAAGTCGAAGAACACAACATCACCGTTTGGCATTTTTGCGCGTGACAGTCCATAGTCGATTAGCGTCACTTCCAGATTCGACCGACCAAATTTGATAGCCTCAGGAAGGCTATGTGACACTTTGGACCGTTCGCGGGTAGAGATACAAATATTATTTTCGTGAAGGTCGCGATGCTTTGGTTTTATTAGAACGAAGGGATTGCATTTGACGGAATTGTAGCTTACCTCAAACTCAGCAAAGTTCTCAGCACGGCTTAATGCCATAACAACACCGAGAAAGATATCCCATAACTTTTCTATACTGTTGACCTCAAAATGTTCTAGAACCTCGCCGGCATCGCCAAGCTCAACCACTAAAAAGATAGAGCTATCGGAGTAGGAGGCAGGATGAGGGAAGAAGCTGCCTTCAGTAGATTGGGAGTTATACTCATCCCAGGCACTGATAATGGCATCAGAGGGCTTTCCTTTAAGAAGATGAGCTTCCTTGAATAAAACAAAACCAGGAACCTCTGTCATTATGTTCATGATGCGAATCTCGGAGACAACTTGCTCTACTGAAACGGCGACTTCGGATTCCATAGACGGGGGATCGGAGGGCAGTCTTAGTGGCATAACTTTTATGATAGAGCTGACATTTTTGACGGTGATTCGATATACTTCTGCGTAACTCGCCTCTGCAATCTTGACTATTGATGATGCGCCCTCGAAGACCTGGTCCCATTTCCGTATTTCAAGGGTATGGCCGCGGTCTGCATGGTAGGATTGAAGAAGAGGGTTTAAATGTATTAAATCTGGTGAGGTATATGAAGAGGGGGTCTGAGGGACTGATTTGACCTCTGGCGTGGCGGGTTCTGGATTGTCAGCTTCGGACAGGTATTTGTAAATGGTCGGTCCTAGCTCACCGGAAATAGTAAGACTTAAATTATTGATAGCAGAAGTTATATCAACAAGCGGGTCTCTTGGAGAAGATGCCGATGATTGGGATATGCAGCTTGATTCGGTGGAGGAGCCAAATATGGCAGCAGCAGCAGGGGTAGCGGTGGTCTTCTTCTTGCCATATGTACGCTTTGGAGGTACACGAGCTAGCTCTTTCATGTTGAGATAGGTAGACAATTCTCTAATAATATTAATGAGCCTGATATCATTATTAACTGTGAAAAGAACTGTGACAATGTAAGAAAGATGGCACTGGGGTGAAAAACAGATTGTAAAAGAAGTGGACAAGTAACAAACACCGAGAACTGCCAGGACAAGAGGACCTCATATCGCTGTAAGACTCAGTCTCTGATCCGTGACCCCCAAAATCTTTGGGCATCCTCTAATAGCACTTCCTAATTGAAGATATAGCAGAAATATCAAAACAGAAGTACAACCGCTGCCTACTAATGTTCAAGTTCCACTAGGAGATTGAACTAGTAAACACTGTAGATACAAGAAGCTCTTTACATCAGAGTATGGGTCTCTTATACAACGTGTCGGCCCTTGCTCCGGACCTTGTAATCTCAATACCCTTCGTAGATGCGAAGCATTGTTGCAATCACATCACGTGATATGAACAGTGAAACTGTACCTATGGCTGTTAAGTCTCCGGGACATGGTGACATAGCGAAAGTACAGCCAGATGATTCCATCAATACGTTAATCCTAGAGCTTCTAGGCTTCTTGCTTTTCAATATCTGAACAGTGACGAACCATTGTAACTGATATTCTTGTATAGGAGTGTAGGGTTAGAGTCAAGGAGATGGCTGGCACGTACCACTCGAGAATTGGAACTGGTGTACACAAAGAACACTGTGAATGTGTCAAGTACTAACTATACGGTACAAAGCGTCTTTGAATTTATGTCTGTCATCGTGCAATCTGTCACGGCAGCAGCAGCAAAACTCCATTGAAGGTAAATATCGCGTCACGGGTAATTCTCGGTGTGGTTGTCAGGGGAATATCCCAAAAGGGTTAGGCTGGGGTTATGTGTCAATTTCTTTGCTCCGTGCCCAGCTTCCACTAGCCGCCTAGCCTTGCTTACATAAGGTAGGTATGGTAGAATCATTTCCCAACGCGGAAGCTTTCGTTGTTCTCCTGGCTCAGAGCCTCAGACCTTCGCACATCGCACAAGCAAGGTGTCGTCCATTGACGCTGCGCACGATCTGTCACGAAGATGGCACAGATATTCGGTAACCTCTTCGGAGGCGCAAAGCCATCTTCTTCTCCGGTTCCGTCTGGTGATTCTGGTGAGTTGGCGCATACAATGGAACAAAATCAGAACTAACCCTCCTTTCGACAGACTTCGCGGATTTCGCAGGAGCTCCAGATCCATCCCCAGCTTCTCTCTCGGCCATTCCTGATGCCCCAAGCTTTACTGGGCTTGGAGCTGCCTCTACTGGTGCATCTGCTGTCCCTTACACCAAATGGTACAACGTCCACGAACGCTACTCCCTGAGCGACTTCAAGCAAGAGGGTATCATCCTAGTTTTCGTCGTCGTGATTATCATTATACATCTGTTTGGAACAAGCACAAATCGCAAGAAGGCAAACAAATGGATCAATGCCCATGCGCCTGTTCTGCGAAAGCAATTTGCCCTGGTCGGGTTCGGTGGCCGAGGACCTCTCGCAGATGAGATCAAGAGCCAAGACTTACCAAAGTCTCTGGCTAGTGATAGTCTTGAATTGCCTGAGGAATTACTGAAGGAGAAGTCCCCTCACGAGTTCGCGACTTACGCGACCGGAAGACAGAATATCGCATTTCTTGATTTCAACCTTACTCTCTTCAAGCGCTACAGCCCTCTCACTGTATTCATTGAGTATGGCCTGAGTTTGTTTTTCGAAAGTATGCCGGCACCTGTTGAGAGAATGGAAGCAATTATTTATCCATTCGATGGCAAAGAGAGTCTTACCATTCCAGGCCAAGCCCCTGGGGCACATGAACTTCGCAAGGATACTAAGAGCAGCTATGATGGGTTTGTGTGGGCTGTTGTCAACAAGGATACCATGAATCAGCTTCGTGACGATCGGTACGATGTCTCTATCACAACTACGAAGGACAGCCCGAAGCTTCCAAGTTGGGCTACTGTTATGAGTGAGAGTGCTGAGGTCACCGACTTACTACTTTCTCCTGAGCTTATTAAAGCCGTTGAAGAAGCTGGTGAGCTGTTGGAACACTTGATTATCACGGACCAGCCGGTTGATCGCCCAAAAAAGTATGTCTCCTTTTCTCCTTCTCTGTAACATCTCTTACTTATCTATGATTTTCAGGCTCGACGAGACAATTCCAAAGAAACGTATATATCTCTCCATGAAGCTTCCGCCTTCGGGAGATTATTCCAATGTTCTACCGCTCTTCGAATATTTCGTCCGCCTGCCAGATACCCTCGTGCAATCGGCACATTTCCGACCCGAAGTTATGCGCAAAGTCCGAACAACTCGTGAAGATGCGATAAGGAGATTGCAAAAGGCTGACGAAGAGGAAAAGGCCGAGGAGAGAGCAATAGAGCGAGAGAAGGCTAAGAAGCTGAAGAGAGATCTGGAGCTGAAGTCCCTGAGTGCTGCGGAGCAGAAAAAATATCTGGAGAGAGAAAAGAAGCAGGAAATCAAGAAACACCAGAAGAAGTTGACGCAGAGAGCATAGAAAATGTAATTATTCTCGAGCCGGGTCGAGTTGAGGAGAGGTAATGCATCGATGTGTGCAGCGCAGAGGACAAAACTCCACAGAAGACTCGTGAGTTGTACAATACTTGTACTTAATATAGGGAAGCTTCCGACAACCATCATAAAAGATCAATTCAATATCTCCCGTAAGCACAGCCACCTCGTCTGCCAATGACTTGTTATCTTCCAAGAAGCAACATACGCGAGTAGGACAGACTAATAGTTCACCCGCCTTTGCTATCACTGGTTCATAATTGCAAAATAATGTGTGCTCGCAGCTCTTCAACTCGACAGACTCGCAAAAGCCAAAGAATACTGGCAACTATATTGTAGTCTGCTCAACGCAGTTCCTGAGAGATCAATGAGTTTCAGCCAACCAACGATACGTCCACGAGGTCAAGTCTTGTGATATCAAGTATGAAAGGTGATTTTACGATCAGGGAAAACTGATGTTCGGCAGTCGTGGGAAAGCCTGCAAAGGGCCAGTCGGTAACTCTATTTCGAAAGTGAGGAGGCTAAACAACTATTCCAAAATCTCTGCGAGCTTTTGACGATATATTCACCAAATACAGGGCCAATCTTGCAACGGCTTGGCGACCAGTAAGAGGAAGCCATTGCCTAGGACATGGGATGGGGAATTATTGGCTCTGAATTATAGCGAGAAGTTCCTGCTGCCACCATGTTAGCTTCGCCACCATGAATCAAGCTTTATATCATAGGAATTGTGCTACAGTATTTAAGGATCTGCTTTAATAGAACTAGAAGGTACGAATGGTCACTTGAAGAGTAATAGAAAATGGACCAAACTCGTCGTTGAAGCAAGGTTTATCATCACGTGATATTCCTTATCCAGACACCAACATCTAGCGCGGGAGCGATAAGTACATGCGCAGGTAGTGAAAATAATTTCTGCCCGTCAAATCCAATCTTCGTTTTCACGACCACAGTCCCCACCCAACCACGAAAATGAAGCGCAAACTGGATGCGAATGATGTTCCTGTTCCTACCGGAGAGGTAGATGGACAGAAGGAAGAAATTACCTTTGCTGGCTTGGGACTTGACCCTCGGCTTCTCCAAGGAATTGCAAAGCAGAACTTTCAAGCTCCAACCCCGGTCCAAGCAAAGGCTATCCCTTTAGCATTAGATGGACGAGATATTCTTGCGAGAGCAAAGACTGGCTCTGGTAAAACAGCTGCGTATCTGCTGCCAGTCTTGCATTCAATTCTGAAACGAAAATTGGTGAGTTTGGCAAATTGACTATGAGAAGCACAACTAATATCTGCAGACTCCATCCACTCAATGTACATCCGCCCTCATACTTGTGCCAACCCGCGAACTCGCGGAACAGGTCCACAAAGTAGTTGAATCGTTCTCGGCCTTCTGCTCCAAAGACATTCGAGCGGTCAACCTCACCCAACGGGTGTCCGAGGCAGTCCAACGATCCCTCCTCGCAGATTCCCCCGATATTGTCATTGCAACTCCAGCTCGGGCTTCGTCAAATCTCAATGCATCGGCACTCTCGCTCGAAAACCTTGCACATCTGGTTATTGATGAGGCGGATCTGGTCCTGTCTTATGGATACGACGATGACTTACAGAATGTTGCCAAGATCATGCCGAAAGGCGTGCAGACAATACTGATGAGTGCTACATTGACGACCGAAGTCGAAACCTTGAAGGGACTCTTTTGTAGGAACCCGACAGTATTAGAACTGGAGGAAGCAGAGGACGAAGGAGAGGGTGTAAGTCAATATGTTGTCAAGTAAGTTCATGGTCCTCCAAGTCGGCATATTTTTCTAACAAAGAATTCAGGTGCGCTGAAGACGAGAAATTCCTCTTAATATATGTCATATTCAAGCTCAAATTAATCAAGGGCAAGTGTATTATATTCGTGGCGGATATTGACAGATGTTATCGTCTGAAGCTATATCTGGAGCAGTTTGGGACGAGAAGTTGCATTCTCAACTCAGAGCTGCCGGTTAATTCCAGGATACATGTTGTGGAGGAGTTTAATAAAGGTGTATATGATATAATCATTGCATCTGATGAGCACGAGGTATTGGGTGATGAGGAGCCGAAAGTTCAGGAGGTAGACGAAGAGCCTACAGAGGCTGGCAAGACAACTGAGGATTCGAAGGAGGCAAAAACAGAACTTCAACCCTCGAAAAAGAAGCGCAAGACGGTGAAGAAGGATAAGGAGTATGGAATTTCACGAGGGATTGATTTCAAAAACGTCGCTTGCGTCCTCAATTTCGATCTCCCTACATCTTCCAAATCCTACACACATCGTATTGGTCGGACCGCTCGAGCTGGTCAGACGGGTATGGCATTATCATTTGTCATACCCTCCGAGCTTTATAAGAAGCACAAGCCAACAAGTATCGAGTCAGCAAAGGATGACGAGAAAGTCCTGGCTAAGATTGTGAAGCACCAAGCGAAGAAAGGAAAGGAGGTCAAACCATACAATTTCGATATGAAGCAAGTGGACGCGTTCCGATACCGAATGGGGGATGCATTGCGAGCGGTTACAGGGATAGCGATCCGTGAGGCCAGAACGAGAGAACTGAGACAGGAATTGATGAAGAGTGAAAAATTGAAGAGGCATTTCGAAGAGAACCCCGACGATTTACATCATCTTCGACACGACGGCGAGTTACGGCCTGCAAGAGTGCAGTCGCACCTGAAACACGTACCCGATTATTTATTGCCGAAGGAGGGAAGGAAGAGCATTGCGGGTGGGGATGTTGGATTTCTCGGCTTGAGAAAGACCAGTGAGAATCGGATCAGGAAAGCTAGGATGGCGAGCAAGTCAAAGGGTAGAGGCAGGAAGGTCGTTGGCCGGAGATCAGATCCTCTGAAGACTTTCAAGGCTAAATCGCGAAGCTAGATTATGAGGAGGCACTATTCCCCGGCTTCCCGATTTAGGAATGTCTGCGGTATGAGGTACGAGTGCAGAATGATATCCTTCCTATTCCTGTCATATATTAGAGCTTCCACCACCCATTGTGAATTCATATCCATGAGTTTGATCGGGCGAAGACTTACAAGTACCACTGATACCGGGACAACTGGTTATCACCTTTGAAGCTAGGCTTCTGAAAGTCCAGCAAAGTTTTTGTTGATAGAAGTATTGAGTCAGTCACACTCTCCTAGTCTTCAGGTCAGTCTTGGTGACCTAAATTTACTTGCAGTATTGGGCTTTTAGTATGAAAAGCCGGTTCACTATAGATAAATGGAATTATCTTGAACTCTGCTACTTCATCCGCTGGGGTATTTGCTTGTTGGCTCCTTATATCTCAAAGTTCATCATCCTCTCAACCTCAAGCCTTCTTTTCAGACCAATACTATAACCGGAATTTGGGGCTCATCTAGCCTATTTCTATATTCAACTTATACAATTCGAAACTGCAGTTCTGTCTGACTGTCCAGGTAGTTAGTTACCCTAAATTGTTGCTGAATATACTACTTCAACTCTCTATTATATCAGTTAATATCCATGCTTTTAATTCGTCCCACGCATTTAGTAGATTCTTTAGTGTCGTTTCGAGTCCGACTTCCTTCTAAATAACATCATTATAAATACTTCCTTTATCTCTGTATGCATTCTGAAATTATAAATGCTATCGCAGGTCTCGGTCCTAGTATTGTGATCTTAACGGACATAATATGTGCGGTTACGTGCAGAAACCACTGAATCTGGATTCTGTATAGTAGCCCAGCTCCTACAGTCTTGAATTGGAGTCTCCTTGTCTTCGAAACTATGTGTTTCTACCCTAGATCGTCCATTGTTTTCCAGAAGTTCTGGAATATCAATATGCTTTTTGTTCAAGATGAATAAATTACTGTCCTCATTCCAACTTCCCTGTTCTGTTAAGTATCTGCACCTTGTAGCGCTTCGAATATTGCTTTGTCAAAATAGCTCCACTACATTTACTAGCTCCACTATATTCACTTTAGCCAGCATCTGTATTACCTTATTCGGCATTCAACAAGATTTATATGGCCAAGTGATGTTATCAGTCTGATCCACGTATCAAGTAGACAGCAACGTACCGTGAGGGCATAGTCGCACTAGCATTTTGAGGTCAACTTCTCAGGTTTCCTCCGCTTTCCGTTTGCTTCTCCAGCTACCAGAGCTACCAGAGCCTACACCCAAAATCTTAACCACTTAAGTATTCTGACAACCTGATCAGATATACTTCCTGTCTGCTGGGTGCAATCAAGACAGGCAGAGCCATTGGTGTTATTGACAAGTGAATGGCTTCAAGACACGCACTAGATGAAACAAGACATCTAAAATATCTGATATCCCATGTTTCTAAGCAGAATTAAGCTATTCAATTGGAGGTTTATTGTGACTCTTATTATAAAGGTTTGTCTGCGGCCATTCACTAAATAGAAGAGCTACTACTATTGAACTTCCTTCCCTATCATGAACCGGTCTTGACCCTTTCAATAAGAAAATCCCTGTTAACCTTTTCTTCAACAAGGCCCTGTTAACTAAACCATCACGAAACCTTTTTACAAGACTACCATAGACATTTTCTTTAAGAAAGCCATGGCAGTCATTTTCCTCGGCGAGACTATCACAAAGACTTTCTAGTAGCTGTCACAAACCCTTTCTTTAGCAAAAACAATGTAGACGTCTTGATTTCGTTAACGGAACTATCGCAGGCATCTTTCTCATTTTCGTCAACAAGGCCAACGAATCCAACGAACCCAACGAAGCTATCGCAGTCGCAGACATATTCTCATCTTCGTCAACAGAACTATCACGAACTTCATCACGTATCCTCTCCCAGGCCTGATTAGACTGTCAGGACGATCTCGGGCTGACTCCTATACCTTCGAAAAACAGCCTTGGCGAATCCGACATGAATAAATATTCGTTCATGATAAAACACAGCTAGATCTGCAGTCAAGATATAGATCTATAGCCTCTTTTTTACAGGATGTATCATCCTGACAACGCGATCGGCCGAGGAGATGGCCAATGGCACAGGACTCCACATCATACCTCCTCACCGAGTTCAGATAGGCATAACGAAACTTATTTCGCTATCTCTTCGCAAACTAAGCGCCATCATGATGAGCCGATAATAGGTTCCGAGACCTCGCAACTAGGAGAGAATATTCAACAGCAGCCGGTTTATGTTTCGAATAAGAGAGGTAGAAAAATTGCAGACATGGATGACGGTCCTCACAAAAGGCCCCGCGGTTCGCATTTGCTTCATACGACGTATCCATCAGAACCAGACTCCGATAGCAGTAGGACATCTGATCTATATGGCTATACAGAGCCACAGGATAACAGATACAATATGGAGGAGAGAGGGAGCTCACATAACGTTGGTCTTGGATTATCGCACTACGAACAACACCAGCCAAGCAAGCAGACGGTCAATGCAGCTCAGTCCTATTATACGTCTTCACCCTTCCGACACTCTTACCCAAACGATAAAAATTTTCACATCTCACCTCTTTTGGCACAAGCAGTAGAGAGACAAAGGCTTGATCGCGGAAATTCGCCGTGTTATTCTCCAAGTTATGAAACATATTTTCAGAATCGACAAATGCCCCCCCACACACCACATCAGAGTTTAAGAAATCAAGACCTGACTGAGAGAGCCGCGCCTAATAAGCACAGAAGAATCCGAATGTCTAGTGCATCAGACGATCATTTCCCCACTCCCAACCGCCAAAACTTGAGGCATACAAATATAATGTCTCCAGAGCTTGAATGGGAGCATGGCGATATGAGAGATGGCCTGATCCGACATTCCACCTCGAATAGAGATTCGTACTCTCGAAATTCGATGGACCCTCCAGCTAGAAGTCCAGTTTGGGCCGATGCAAACGAAGATGAATCAATCCATAACTCTTTCAACATAAGAGAACATGGCCACATTGTTCATGGTCAGGAGAATACTTCGCGTCGCTCTCTGACCCCAGAGTTTGAAACTGTGGCGCCGCATACTCCTTTCAGTCAAAGACTCGGGAGCCAAAGAGTGCCTTCATATCAAAGAATGCACATGCAAAGAAAGCTTTTAGAACCTCAGATCGAGGGACGTTACTATGCAGCCCCTCGCAAATCAGACACTCCACTTGATCTCAGTGAAAAATCTACAAGCACCCCAATAGGTTCTAGGGCTTGGAATAGGAATCTAGATGGACAGGTCTCTATCCATCAGGCGTCGGAAAGACAAAGTATGGCTCCTCCAACTCTTCCCAGTCGAAATTTACGATACCAAAGCCAAGCCACTCCAACTCCTCGGTCGTCACAAAAATATCGACCACTTCATAACTCAGAACACACTGTTATGGAGGACCACGAAAGGGATAACACTCCAATGCAGTTATTCAAAAGAACACGGCAAGGTGACAGTCGTCAGAAAAACAAAGTTGATTACAGTCGGTACAATGTTGGGAAACTTTATCCAAGCATTAGTTCTTACAACGACCGTCCAAAATGGCAGGTCTCAACTCCTCTAATGCACCGCAAGAAACCACCTCTTGGCTATGGCCCTGCCTCAGGAATATACACGGGCTCATCCCCTCACACCTCTGCCAATATACCTATCAAGAAGTCTGTTCCTATGAAGGATCGTTTGGCATCTATGAAAAAAAGGGCAACCCCAAGGCCTCAAACCGACCCAGTACAAGACAGGCAAAGGCGTGCTGCTGAAATAATAATCAGGAAGGAGCTAGATGGGCTTGATCACATCATATTTGGGGAAGTCATTGGTGACAGTTCAGAAGAGAAAGAGAAAAAGGCAGCGTTGGACCGTGCTGAAGCTCAACGTAAGCGCGAGGAACGGGAGAAAGAGCGGTTAATTAAGGAGGAAATGGGAAAAGCCGCGGAGCTTGAAAAGAAGCGTTTGCAGAAAGAAGCTGCTGAAAATGCGCGCCGTGAGAAAGAGCAAGAAGAGGAGCGAAAGAGACTCAAACGTGAGGCAGAGAGAAAAAAGCAAGAAGAGATTGAGGAATCTATAAAGGAAGAAAAAAGGAAAAAGGCACAAGATCAAATAGAGGCCTCTCGTCAAAAAGAAATCGCTGAAAGGGAAGAAAGAGAACGAGAGAAACAGAAGATGACCTTAATACAGGCAGAGGCTAGAGAGCTCGCTGAGATACAATCCAGGAGAGACCTTGCAAAGATGCAAGCTTCTTCTCTCAAGCCTGCTACAATGTTTCCAAGCCAAAACAAGAAGCCTGCAGATACTCTTCAGAAAACGGTTGAGGATGAGGATGAGGATTCATTGTTTATCCCAGAGACTAATGGAAGGTCAGTCAACAACCTGCCAATGAAGCAAGCTATACAGAACTAACTGACTTCAATGGCAGCACTGAAAAAACCAATCAAGTCCAGGAATTGACCTATAACGTTGAAGAGAAGAGGGAGCCCAATCCTGCTGGACCGAGAAGTGCCGCAGAAATCTTCGCTAATAAGTCAAACTACCGAAGTAGTTTCCAAGAAGAACGGGACAAATTTGAATCTCAAAGAAGATCTGACGCAGAGAAAAAGAGAGACGAAAAACTGCAAGCCAGACTGGGGGCTCGATTCGGGTCAAGGCCTCTCTCCGAGGCGCCTTCGGCAAAAAGGGCAGACATCGCGAGGCCGACGTCTAAGGTAGATAAAGCTTATAAGAAAGCTCGATCAACTTCAAAAGAAAAAGAGAAACCAACGGTTCTTGCGAAAGCAAATCCACATACTTCACCTACTCTGCGGTCTCTATCCCCAGCAATAACTGCCAAAAGTACCGAAGAAGCAACCACTAAAGGCACCGAACTTAGCAGTGAGGTCCCACCCGAAAGGTCTGCATTGTCTATCCTTTCTCTACTACAGAAACCACCAAACAAACCTTCGACGGAAGTCAAAATAATCTCTCATGAAGAACGTGAAAGCATAGAAAATCAGCAGCATGATGCGAAGAAAAAGAGAGTTGAACAACGACATGAAGAGCGGAGAAAGAGAGCGACCGAGAAGGCCCGTAATAATCACCGACAAAGGCTGCTTAAAGAAGCTAAAGAAGGTGGTTACACTATCAGTCCGGATGAGATGGACAAGCGTCTTGACGCATATATGAAGAAGCGTGAGGTATGCATCCGTCTTTGTGATATTAAATGTGTGAGGTTTTGCTAATATGACAAACAGGATAATTACCAAAAGAAGAAAGCCAAGCAAGATGTGGACCTAAACTCCGGGACTATAGATCCATCACCGCAATCACAGCTCCAGACTTCGCCACAAACCCACACGGGAAGTCCTACGCAATCTGAACAGATCTCTACGCAATCTAAGAGCCTTATAGACTCAACAGATGATGATGTTGATCCAGATCAGAGAGCAAGAGACCAGAGCTTGGCAGATATGCGAGAGGCAATGATGGCTCTGGGTAGAGCTAGTGCCCGTGGATCTCGCTTTGCTCAGACCGCAGCTAAACGTACTGTCAACCCTTTCCAATCTGACTCTGAAGAGTCAGAAGAAGATCCCGATGACGACCCAACCCTGGAATCTCTCTTGGCCGCAAAGACTTCTCATAAGCAGAAGGTATCTGAAGAGAGTGATGAAAGTGATGAGGATGAAAAGGTAGTTGGTGGCCATGCTAAGCTCGCTGAGCAAAACCAATCTGGACATTCTGGAGCATTGAATCCAAATGGTTTTTCCACACAGATTGATGGTCCATTGGCAGATGCGCCAGAAAGCATTGGGGTACATGCCGATACTGGTCCTTCTCAGCATCAGGTTCCTGACATGCGAGATCAAGCAAATTCCTCCAACACTCAAGGTAGTCAAGACAACATAGTTGAAACCCGGATGGTGCGAGTTTACACTGTTAAGAAATTACAGATAGTCAACGATACAGATCAAGCCACGGAAGACATTCAAAGCTTCCTTGATCGTTCTGAAGCGAATACCTTTGCCAAGGAGAGAACCAAAGAATACTGTTCTTCACCGCACAATCCCAAATCAACCACTGAAGAGGACGAGGGCCAATTATTCCGAGGTCTCATTGTGTATGATGATCATAATAAAACTACTATTTGGGTAAAATCAGAGATTAAACCCTCCTCCGAACTCGATAGTTTCGACCTATCGGCACTCAAACCACGATTCTCTGAAAGCTCTTGGCTGATCCGCTTTGAAACCATCAAAGACACTTTCAACGAGGAATCTCAAACTTGGAGCACACATACCAATAGTATTATACTTCCTCAACAGCAATACCCGGACGTTGAATTGGCAAACCACGCAGCTTACAACCACCTTTGCAAATACTTGAAGCCAAAAGAGCCAAGGCTAGATTATTTCAATCAACATGAGAATGAAATTGTCCCGGCACTTCGAGCCGCGAGGGATGATGTTTGTGAAGAAGCACAACCATTCGTCTGCGGTCTGGAGAAGAGTGAGACACAGGTTCAGTGGTTGGCTGAGAAAGAAGTGACAGTTGAGGTTGTCCTCTATAAGATGCAAGGCCCGTTGAACTGATGGATGATGCTTTGTTCCACCTGATTCATTTATTCTCCTTTACCTGACGATTCGCCTTTCCCTGGCGATTCTCCTTTTCCTGGCGATTCTCCTTTTCCTGGCGGTTCTCCTTTTCTTGACGATTCTCTTTCCACAAATGCACTCAGTCACACGCAACCTCTTGAATCATAATCCACCGTCAGAATTTTAGGTAGCATGTATCTCAATACAATGATATTTACATACCATCTTGGTCGCTCACGTAGACAGGAACATTGAGCTGAAATCTTTTTCAGGGTTGTCAAGCTAGCAGTACAGTTCCTATTACACCAATAGGGGGAATACGAGCGCAGAACATTACACATCCGCAAGCCAAAAGCAAGACATTCATCCTTAACTCCCGCATTTCAATCATTCAGGTTCGGTGACTATCATCAACCCTAGCTCCCTCCTCCCCGGGTCCCCGAGGCAAGAACTTACTTAGGTGCCTCTCCCTCGACGAATCGCAACGCCTCTTCCCGACTTACAGCATCAATGCCGCTCGTCTTGTTATGGAAGGTAACACCATAACATTTATCTGCAACAAGCAACATTTCCGGCCTGAATGTCGTGCAGATGAATTGCCCACTCATACCTCCTCCTTCGCCGTCGCCGTTTTGTTGGTTGGAAATATCCTCAAGCATTTGTGCAACTGCAGTACGGTACTGCGCGTCGAGGTTTGCATCAATTTCGTCAAAGAGGTAGAAGGGCGCGGGATCACATTGTTGGATCGCAAAGACAAGAGCTAGTGCGCAGAGACCTTGATTCTCACATGAGTACGTTGAACAGAACGAAGAGGAATTTAAAGAAGGACAAGGAGAACTCACTCTTCTGACCACCAGACAACTGCTGAATCCGCTGCTGCTCATCATGTTTACTATTAAAACTGACACTGATCCCCACACCGGTATAATTCTCCACACTTTCTCTCGGTTCGTCATCTGAATCCTCATCCTCACGTGCGCGCTGGTCGGTCTTGCGCTGGATAACCAGACGGCCGCGGCCAGCCGGCACGAGACGCTCAAAGATTGAAGCGAATTCCTTGGAGACTTGCTTGAAGGTCCGTTCGATAGCTTCATCTTTGCGTTGGTCAAGAACTTCGACAAGTTCCTGGATTGAGGCTTGGGAATCGTCAAGTTCCTTGCGACGTTTGGTAAGAGAATCACGTTGGGAGGTGAAGTTGTTGTACTGTTCGAAGGCTTTCTTGTTCACGTGCTTATATTTTTTAAGGGCTTCGGACACCTTCTTGAGACGCGCTTGGATCTAGAATTGGGTCAGTCAACATCATCTTTTATAAGAATTTTAACATACCTTGTTTGAATCGGTATTTGCGAATCTCTCGAAAGCTTCTTCTGGAAGAACACCCAAATCCCGGATGTTTTTAGCACATTCCGCGGCTGACTGTTGCAGTAAGGCCTTCTTTTGGATGCTCTTTTCCATCTTCTTTTGACGCTTCTCGATGTCCCTAGCAAGCTCCTGTTGCTGCTCCTCTCGATGTGACTTCTCTTTCACAAGATTGGAGATTTTCGTTTCAGCCTCTTCAATCTGGGTTTCGCTTTCGCGGAGTCTATCCTCAATAGCTGTTGCAGCTTTCATAACCTTCTTGAGTTCCCGTTGAGCTTCCTTGAGGTTTCCAGAACTGCTAGATGCGGTAGTATCGATAACCTCGCTGTTCAGGCTATCCAGCTTCAACCGGAGATTCTCCCGCAAATCAGCCTCTAGCAATTGCTTGCGACTTTCAAGCTCTCGTCGACTCTTGCTAAGTTCGTTCCATTGCTTCTGAGATTCCTGGACTATGCTGTTGAGCTGTTCGAGCTGGTGTTCTTCGTTCGCGGTTAATGCCTTCTTAAACTCAGACGATATCTCTGCTTCAAACCCAGCGATGCTGTCTCCGTAATCCTTGATCAGATTCTCAACCACGTCCCGCCGCTTGAGATTCGCCTCCAGCTGATCTTTCTGCTTTTCAAGGTGTGCACTCTTGACTCTCAGCTCTCTCTTCAAGGGGTCAAAGCCATCATCCCACTGTCGTAGTTTCTGTTCAAGCTTCTGAAGCTCCCCCATCGCAGCTGTAATTTCCTGGTCTTTGCGTTCAACTTCCTGCCTGATTTCAAGCGCCCTTTCTCGTAACGACTCATATTCATCTCGCCATTTGTTCACTGCCCGCACGGCATCCAGGCGTGACCTTCGAGGGTCAATATAACCACCGGTCATTGCTCCTTTCTTATTCGATGTATCGCCGTCAGGAGTGATAGCATTGCAGCCGTGGCTCCTAGCATACTGACTAGCGACGGCAAGAGTAGGGCAGACGATGGTCTTACCAAAGACTTGAGCAAAGGCTTTCTCGTATTTCTTGTCGAACTTGATTTTCTCCATCAATGATTGAGCATCGGCAGCCTTCGGTAGTTTTACTGGCTTTGGTCTAAGCTGGCTAAGAGGCATGAATGTGACTCTTCCACCTTTCTGCTTATATAGGGCATCGGCCAGCTTGGTTGCAGTGTCTGCATCGTCGACGACGTAGTGGAAAAGGCTGTTTCCAGCAGTCTGTTCGACGGCAATTCGATATTCTTCAGGGACATCAAGAAGTTCTGCCAAAGTTCCATATGCTCCCGTCATGTTGTGCTCGCGTTTGAGACGTCTAATCGTATTAAGACCTCGAGATGTGGCACCGTCCATGGTGTGGGACAGCTCTCTCTCTGCGCGTTCCCACTCCTGGCGTGCATTTCCGATGACAGACTCGAGCTTATCATCCTCTCTCCGAAGGACTTTTCTTTCATCGGACAACTTCTCTAGAGCATCTTTGGCAGTTGAGACCTCGTCCGACAGAGCTTGCCTACTTCCGCCCCAACCTTCAAATCGCTTCCGTAGACCAGCAATTTCACCTTCGAGGCTTTGGATTTCAGACTGTACAGCTGCAACCTCTTCATTGGCATTGATACGGTTTGCTTTCTGCTCTCCCAGAGTAGTATTCAGCTCATTGATCTCATTTCTCAGCCACTTATCTCGCTCTGCCTTGGTCTTGAATTGCGCACTTCGGCCTTGCTTTTCATAAAGTCTTCTCCTCCCGGCTTCGGCATTATCAAGAGCTTGTTTTACTTCAGCTTCCTTTTCTTTCCGCTTGTTGTACTCGGGGAGGATCTTGGCGAGCTCTGCCTCCTTATTCGCAATGTCTTCCTTGACGGCTCTGAGCTCTTGTTGGTGCTGGCTACGTGCCTGCTCTGAAGCTGAGAGACCGTCTGTAAGGGTTTTGACCTCTAATTCGACCTTAGCCCGTTTCTTTGCCGCGTCGCGTCTCTCCTCGTCCATTTGGCGCCGCTCGAGTTTGAGAAGATCCACATCTCGTCGGAGTTGCTTGATTTCCAAGTCCAGTTCGGTGATCGTGCGTTCGCCCTCCATGAATGCTATTTGATTCTGATCCGTATCTTCAGCGCCTCCTAGACGCAACTCTTCAATTTCGTCAAGTGCATTGGAAAGTGCAACTTGTTCACGGTGATAGAAAGCGTATTCAAGACACCGACGTTCCTTGTCCTTCTCTTGGTATCCCCGTAATTCTTCCTTTTCTTCCTCCAGTTCGCTTAGACGTTCCTTGATATATTCGAGTAGTTCGTCAATCTTGGCCCGCTTGTTGTTGGTCTCGGTCATGATCTTCAATGATTCAGTGCGCCGTGCCTCATAGACTTGAGTGCCAGCAACCTCCTTCAGCAGAGTAAGTCTTTCAGAATCCTTCATGTTTGTCAAAGCGGTGACACGACCCTGTGGTACAATGTAGTATGGGTTCGACCGAGAGAAACCAGCAGACTCGAGTAGGTTCATAACATCTGTCTTGGTCGCATTCTTGCGATCGAGAGAGTATTCGTCTTTCTTCAGACCAATTGTGCGTCGCAGAATGAGCTCGTCCTTTCCAGTCGGAAATCTATCATCACTGTTGTCGAAGATGATCTCGACGTACGCAGACATCACCGCAGAACCCGAACCTTCGTGCAAAAGGGCTTGTCGCTCCTCACGACCCATCTGGGAGTATGCATCGCTGAGTACGAATCGAATAGCGGCGAAGAAGTTACTCTTTCCTGAACCGTTGCGACCAACAATTACATTGGTTTTGGGAGAGAATGGTTCTATGACCGTTTGTTCCTTATAACTAGTTATGAATTAGCCATGAACCACACGACAAACGCAAAGTTCGCACCTCTTGAAACCTTGGATGATGATCTGTTTGATATACATCTTTGCGACCAGCTGCCCCTACAGGGCAGTAGAAGACCTTTGCCGCTGCTTCAGAACGCCTTAAAATGGCAAATAAGCGTCACAATAAAGTATCATAAATGTTCTCAGGTCGCACTGTGAATCCCAGTAGTTTATCACGAACTATCGAAGATCACGTCCTCGAAAACGCGTTGGAGTTGAAGTTAGACGCGACTGCTTTCGGGTCGCGATTCTCATATCAGCTGAAATCTTTAGCGACAACTATACACCGCCTTGAGATTTTGCCGCCATATTTATTTTCGACCACCTTGAAGAGCCTTTAAATCTCCTTGAAACAAAGATCGACTGTAGAATATTCGAAATCTACAATATGGCTGAGCAGTCAACACCAATACATATCGCGGCCCCGGCAGCAGGACAGGTTCCAACGCATACCTACATACCTAACCAAGGGTACCAAAACCCCGCACCATTTCAAGATGCCCCGCCACAAACCCCAACTTCCGGTGAAAATACTGAATACGCGGCGGACAACGAAGACGAAACGTATGACGATCTTTTCGAAGAAGAGGATGAGGAATACTTTGAAGATATAGAATATGATGGATCAGCTGGCGACCTCACAAAATCCTACAACCGCCAACGCAAACTCAACGATCAGAATGCCACAGCCCCTCGAATAAATCCTCAAAAGCCAGCTGCCAACACTAGAGCGAGTGTCGATGACCAGATTACGAGTCTCGCAAAACATGCCGCGAAGATACGACTAGATGGCCCGGTGGAAAAGGACAAAAGCCATGGGAAAGACAAATCCGATCGCGCGACCAGCGAGCAGGTCCTCGATCCACGAACACGCATGCTCCTGCTCCAGATGATAAACAGAGGCATAGTTTCTGAGGTAAACGGCTGCCTGAGTACTGGAAAAGAAGCCAACGTTTACGGCGCTCTCTCAATACCAGCACCAGACGACAATAATCCTGACCCTCTACCCATCCACCGCGCCATCAAAGTCTACAAGACAAGCATCCTCGTCTTCAAAGACCGTGACCGGTATGTCACCGGCGAACACCGTTTCCGATCAGGCTATAACAAGGGCAATAATCGGGCCATGGTGAAAGTATGGGCGGAGAAGGAATTTCGAAACCTGAAACGACTCTATCTGGCGGGCATCCCATGCCCGGAACCCGTGTACCTGCGTCTCCACGTCCTCGTCATGGGATTTCTAGGAGACAAAAAGGGCTGGGCTGCACCACGCCTGCGAGATGTCGAACTTCAGGGCGAAGATGTCGATGAGCAATGGCGCGTGCTCTACCTACAACTTCTCGGGCTCATGAAACGCATGTATCAGACATGCAGGCTCGTACATGCAGATCTGAGTGAATACAACATTCTGTACCACCAGAAGAAACTATTCATCATTGATGTTTCCCAGAGTGTTGAGCATGACCATCCTCGTTCACTAGAATTTTTAAGGATGGATATCAAAAATGTGTCAGATTTCTTTAGGAGGAAGAATGTAGATGTTCTTTCCGAGCAGGCGATATTCGGATTCATCACCTCGTACGACACACCGGTATCAGAACCCGAGCTCTCCCAATCACTGGAGAAGTTATACCTCGAAAGGCCAGCAGAGAAGGAAGGCGAGGAAGCGGCTGCCGAACAGGAAGTCGAGAACGCAGTATTCCGCAAGCAATACATACCGCAAACTTTAGAACAAGTTTACGATTTTGAGCGTGACGCAATAAAAGTAGGACAAGGCCAAAGAGATGATCTAGTGTATAAGAATCTACTAGCGGACAAGGTGCCGATGAGTTCTGGGAACGAGGCAGATGGAGAGGAGACTGGCGGTGTGAGTTTAGGAAGTGGGACAGAGAGTGAGGAAGAGAGTGAGGCAGATGATGAGAGTCGATTTGAGAAGGGACCGCCAAGGGGGAAGAGATTTGAAGACAAGGATGCTAAAAAGGTATTACCCTCTTTTGGTCTGTTACTGGAGATTGAATGATGAGCTAATCGATAACAGGAGCATAAGAAAGCGGTAAAGGAGGAGAAAAGAGAGAAGAGAAAAGAAAAGATACCTAAGCATATCAAGAAGAAACTCGTGAGTGCTTCTGCTAGGCATAAGCACTGAGTTTGATGTGAAATGAATCAAATTTCAAGCATCTCATCAAACTGTTACAACTGAAATATCCGGGGCCTCCAAGGTTATACATACTTTTCCTACCAAGTTCTCCTTGTATTCTGCAATTTGATATTCGAAGTCCGAAGCACCCGAATGACGATCCACAAATCCCTTAGATGGTCAAACAGCAGATAGTAGCGTTCCACATTTAGTGCAACCTCTATCTCTGTCCTATATACTTACCTTGGTAAGTAAAGGACAAATGCTGGATGCTGACTTCAAAGAGAGCACTGACGGGACACTTGTCTTTATTTCCTTCCAAGTCTGTTCTTTCCTCTATTCCTGCAGTGGTCAATTACGCGCCCTTACTTGCATTGTCTTCACCTCACTCGGTATCCTGAGTTTCGTTGCATGTCAGGATTTGCCATAGCGGTTCGGAGGAAGCCAGTTTATGCTAAATTCATCTATATTGAATTCTGCTACGGGCTGAACTCTTTACCGTTCGAACCGAAGTCCCTATTTCATTAGAAGATATTTTGTTGCACGTTTGACCTTCAAACTTCATCTGATAGTTCAGACCTCGTACGCTGTTTACCTTCTTTTGTTGATTTCACTTATACTTCATCGGAAGCCTGATGTTCCCTTGCTGGCTCACCATAAATTACGGGGACATGAGATCTGCTCCTATATTTTAAGTCCTCCAAGGTGCAGAAGTTACTATCTAACATATGCAGCCAAATTCTCTGATCATATGGCTTGCCCTCCACAAGTCGTGACCAATTCGGGATAATCCTTGCTAAACCCCTCGCCTGTGGCTTACGAACGCCCAAGAAACAAAAAATTACCCCGCTCCGCGGTCACTTTGATAACAGTAGGCAATTTCAACCAAGAAAGGCGCTTAACGGTAAGGATTTGATAGAGCCCCTCCATCTGCCCCAAAATCACCGAATGTTAGCAGCCAGGATGTGAGCACAGGTGGCGGAGTGCAGATTTGCAGGCGTCGAAGATGTCTCGGATTTCAATAGGGGGGTTAACCGAGGTCATGTGATACGTCAGCACTCTTCTACCTTAGTGTCCTGTCTCCTTTCTCTAGTGAAGGGTAACGCTGAAGTCATTCATATGCCTCTACTTTTGAGCTTCAGTTATTATACAAGTATCAAGGATCTATGGACTTTTACTGCTTTCCAGGATGTCTGTCAAAGAAACATCTCAACTGCTTATCGGCAGCACGTCTTGGACGGGAAAAAGCACGTCATCCGCTCCTGCCTATACAGTATATCCAGTTCTTCCGCATCTTTCACATACGTTACAAGTTATAAACTATAACTCGTTCCAAGACCCCCCACTAAATAAACTATTCCCGTCACAAATCCAGCCGAGATGTCAACAGATCTACCTCCTCTCCGCGTTGCCATCGTTGGTGGTGGACCCGGCGGGCTGGGTGCCGCAATTGCTCTCTCTTCATTGCCAAATGTCTCTGTCACTCTTTTTGAACAAGCACGCGAGCTGCGAGAAATTGGTGCCGGTATCCGAATTGGACTTAATTGCTGGAAAGTACTCGAGTTGTTGGGGGCAGATCAAGACGTAAAGGGGCATGTGAAGGAGCAGGTTCTACATCGGTTTGTGCTAATATCTCCCTTGTTAAAACTCAAAGCCGTGGTTTAATTTAGACAATTGATGAGAGGGATATATTTATTCGAGAAGTTCTCGAGAATGGCCGATTTTGTACAAAGTTAGAGGCTGGCATGTCTATGCCTCCCTTCAATTGAAGAGACTCACACAGGAGTTGGAACTTTGGGTCTTCCTAGTTTTCTGAGTCCTCATTCCTGTTATATCGTATTTACCTGCGCGGAGGATAACCTAACCAGAGAATAGTAATGGTTTGAGCGGAGAATTAATAGCCACCAGAGGCCCTCCCAGCCACATTCCATACAAGTATTATCCACAAAGAGTTCGAAGAACAAGACTTCAATTTGCTCTTCTATCCAAAGTTCCAAAAGGCATCATTCAGCTCCGGAAACGCCTCGTCTCTATAGAGAATCTAGATCAAGGTGTCCGCCTTCGTTTCGAGGATGGAACCGAGACTACCGCTGATCTAGTTGTGGGAGGGGATGGCATTCGTTCTGTTAGTTTCTAATAAACCCAGCCTGTATTTCTACTTCTTTACTAAATACATTGCCAGGTAATCAGAGAGCAAACTTTCCCAGGCCATACAATACAATTCACTGGTGTGTACCCTGTCTTCTTTGCACGTCCTCCTCCCTCCTAGTCTCTTCCCCTAAAAGCAGAGCGAGTCTCAACTTTCCGAATAGGAACAACCATCTGGCGAGTTCTCATACCACAATCGTCAATCGCCCATATCCCAGAAATACCCCAGCCTACAACATGGTGGTACGGCCGCAGCGGCCACGTGTACCTTTCTCCTGTCGACTACCCCTCAGAGACGAGTCCCGAGGAGCGAATGTTTGAGATCTCAGTGCGCAACGTGATTGATCCTGCGACCGAAACAGGAAAGCGATTTAGCTGGGGTATACCCGTTACGAACGAACGGGTGGAATCGTTCTTCCAGGTTCGTTTCTTGCCCCATTCATTCCCCCCAAAACTTCAGTTCTCCAGGGTAGAAAGCTAAAGCTTATTTCTTGGATCCGATAGGATTATGATCCAAGAATCAGGGAAACATTAGCTAGTGTTCCGGATGGGCACTGGAAAGAATTCTCCGCGTTTGCAGGTCCTAGATTGAAGACTTTGATTGCATGGGATAAAGTCGTGCTTATAGGAGATGCGAGCCATCCGCTATCCGGTAACATCCCCCTTCCCCCACCAACCCTGCAGCAAACCAACATGCCTATTCCGTTGATTATTGACACCCCGTAGGAGCATTTGGCTCCGGTGCCGCATTCGCTCTCGAAGACGGCTGGATCCTCGCTCGAGCTCTGGAACATACTCGCTCCGCCCGAAAACCGCTCTCGGAAGCACTCAAGATCTTCGACGAGATTCGCTCCCCGTATTATCTTAGAATGTATGAGTATCTAGATGAGCAGAAGAGGATTGTGGAGGAGACCCATGCGGGGCGTACTTTTGAGGAGAGGTTGCAGATGAAAGTCGATGCTTTTGTTGGGGAGGATAAACTTGCTTGGATTTATGAGAATGATATTGAGGAGGTTTGGAAGGCGTATTTGAGGAGAGAAAATGAGGGGGAGGTGGTGAGTAGACTTTAGAGGATTGTTAGAAGACATTTATGAGGGCGGGTTCTGAACCTGTTTGGTTATACCTAGGTTGCTGTTGGCGAATAAGATAAACTGGTCGCATTTTTACCTTTAATGTCACAGAAGAGGCTCGAAGTGAGCGGCACAAACTTTGAATTAAGGAACAGTGTATATGGTAGAAATGTAGACTTATGTATTGAATTATGCTTATGTCTGATGCTATCAAAGCTAATGCGATGCAAATGCAGTCATGTGATGTACCGATAAAAACCAGACAACCGCCTACCAACCGTCCGCCCTGAACTCCAGCAATGCTCATGCTATAGTAAAGACAAAAGGAAACAAATTCTTTCAAAAAGCCCAATGGACCCTCTTCTTCGGCGTCGGACTCGGCGCTGCCTTCTCAGTCTTTGAAGGGGTGGGTGCGCTCGTAGAAAACCCTTCTCCTACTTTCTTCTCACCTTCAATCTTCCCCTCCTCGTCGCTCTCCCTTTCCTCCTTTATACTCCCCAAATCAGGACTAGGAACCCTCCAAGAATGCGGTCGCCTTGCCGAAAGGCTTCTTGTCTGTCCCCTCCCCCTTCCGTTTCGCAAAGGTGTCAGCCGTACTGCCGGTCTTCCTCGGCTTGATCTCAAATGTGGGATCGTAATACCGAGCCCTTTCAGTCCATCATCGGTCCTATTTGTTGCGCGCGATTCTCTTCCGTTACTCGTATGTCGGAGTGCGAAATCCTTCAAGCTGAGCGGCATGGCA
Source organism: Amorphotheca resinae ATCC 22711 (assembly GCF_003019875.1). Taxonomy (NCBI): domain Eukaryota; kingdom Fungi; phylum Ascomycota; class Leotiomycetes; order Helotiales; family Amorphothecaceae; genus Amorphotheca; species Amorphotheca resinae. The sequence goes on from NW_020194480.1 coordinate 1,257,418, forward strand.
AAGCCAAAATCCTCGTCCTCATCATCATCGATGAGGGGGAGAGGCGAGTGTTGGATGGTAGAAGGAGATATTTCTCGTACTGGAGTTGGTTTTGTGGATGATTCTATGCCTGCTGCCAGGTCTTCATCATCTTCGAGATCGTCGGGAGATGTGAGGAAGTATGAGAATGGGTCTTCATCGATCGCACTTATGTCATCTGCGTCGTCTACGTTGATGCGTACGATGATCGGAGGCCAAGAGTCTCGGCGCTGGAGCTCGTTGAACGGCATCGCAGTAGTTGTATCTCTCGAGTTCAATTTTGGAGTAAAAAGGGAGAGAATAAGCGGTCCGGCTCGCGGCCGGCCTAAGTATTGAGCTGATCTGTAGTGAACGTGAACTGCACCTTGGCAAACGAAAGATCAATGGAGGAATGTAAGGCCTAATGATCAGGAATGTGGATGCGTATAGGAAAGGATTCGTGTTTACTTATATAGCAGTCACGCTGTAGCCTTGCTAAAGGCTGCAGCCATTCTTTGCCTCGCACCCTTGCGCTCTTGCGCCTCGTCTAGTCGTCAGGTGTGGACGAATATGAATCATATTTTAAGACATCCCACCTTCAGGACTTGCGAAAACCGGGCACGACAAACGATCAAGTGAGAAATTAGAGCACAAGAGACAGAACGAGAAGAGGATGAGAAAATGCATACGAGAAAATAGAGCTGAACGTGACGAGAGTCGTAATGACATTCAAAAAGGCGGGCTGCTGCCCTCCCGCTGACGAGCGAGTGATGGGGGAGTGCTGAGGCGGTAGCCTATCCGGATGACTTCCAGAGGACTGTCTGGCCTCATCAGCCGCATCAAGAGTGTGACTGGCTGGGTTCGCCGACACCCCGGATCTTCCTCCCGCAGAGAGGATAACACACCCTATCGCCGTCACAGTCACCGCACCATGGATGTGAGGGTGTGAGGGTGTGGTGGGATGGTGATATTTAGATGCGATGGCTGGCTGATAAGAGTTGGTGATGTGCAGGTGTGGTCGGTTGGAGGTTGGAGGTTGGCGGAACGGGAAGCTTTGTCCGAGGTCACGTGTGCGGATAGATCCGACGAACGATGTATTACGGAGATGACTGGTTATCATCCATCATCCATCATCCATCCTTCATAGTCAGTCTGATTATTGCCTCAGTCCAACAACATTGCAGCCGAACTATCTCTGACCCCCACGTACATTATGACTCTCAGGAAAATCCTTCAACAGTCCCAGTCTCAGTCAAGTGACGAGGCTCCCATCAAGGCGCAATCCGGGGACGGCCTCCGAATCCGTGTCCTCACTCACAACATCCGCTACGCAACAGATGCACCCTTCAAGGGCGAAGAGAGATGGCCAGTCCGTTGCCCCCTCCTTTGCTCAGAGCTGGTCTTTAACTCGAATGATCCCGCAACTTTTATCTGCCTCCAAGAAGTCCTTCATTCTCAATTACTGGATATCATGCATGCCTTGAATGGTTCTGCCACCCCCGATGCGTCATGGGCCTACATCGGCGTTGGACGGGATGACGGGAAGTTGGCAGGGGAATATTCGCCAATATTTTACCGCCCTGCGGTCTGGAAACTGAAGAACTGGGATACTTGTTGGTTGAGTCCAACCCCGAGAGTGCCTTCCAGGGGGTGGGATGCTGCTAGCACAAGGATTGCAACCATTGGGCATTTTGAGCACTTCCAAACTGGACAAAGAGTCATTGTCACTACTACACACTTTGATGATCAAGGCGCTGTATCTCGGAAGGAGAGTGCAAGGATGCTCCTGAAAATTCTTGATCTGGAGGCTGAGCCTTCAGCAATTCTCCTGGCCGGAGATTTTAATAGTCCCCCTGATGACGAGGCGTATGAGATCATGACGGCACCAGAGTCAACCATGGTGGACATTACTGATATGGTTCCCAAAGAAAGGCGTTACGGAAATGAGATGACCTTCACTGGGTTCGGTTTTGTTGATCCAACTCCCAGTCGGATTGATTTCATCTTTGCCAGCAAGAAAAGCAGGATCAAGTTTGATACATATGCTGTGCTGGCAAACCGTTTCGATGATGGAGTCTATTTGTCAGATCACCGAGCTTGCGTCGCAGATTTACACCTGTTGCCGAGTAGTTGAGACCTTGCTTGAGAATATGAAGAGTTCCCGAGAAATGCACACTAGATTTTTTTGCCCTATTCTTCTTTATTTGTCAATATCTATTCCTGGAAGACTACTGAATATGTAGAGTCTTTATTTTTAAAACGTCTCCCATCATGCCAACTGTCTCAAAAGCTATTGGTCAATCCTCCGGCCTTGGCGGGTATTGTCTTTTAATCTCACGGCATTAATCAACATCCATAGTTTTTGTGGACCAACGCAAGAAGGCAGAGCGAGGATATTTGACAAGGTCAGGGATTCCTATACGTTTCTCCTCCTGCTTGGGACCAGAAAGTGCCATTGTCTGTTTTCGCAGAACAACACATTGTCTTCACCGAGTGCTTTGACGACGTGACGATCTCCAGTTACCAATTAGGTTTCTCCCGACGCGCCTGCTTCGACTACGTCACTATCTCAATCCCGGAAGTCCAGATTTCAGGCTATCATTGAATCATTCTTCGGAACCTTCCTCTCCATTCCCGAATACCACCGCATTCCTCAACTACGCAATACTCAATGCCGGTACAAGCCGTTCTGTTGTGCTCTTGCCTAACTTCTTTGGCTGCGACTATGAATTTGGAACCGGGATCTCGAGGCCACGCTCTCCAACGTTCCTTAGTGTACCGACTCTGCTACCGTTTCCTCGCCCTCTCTTCTAGGCGCCCCTCAGGGGCGTAAATCTTGAGGGATCCTCAGATGCCCTATACCCCTTGAAGAGGGCTCTGGCCAGCGTGAAGAGATGCTATATCCAGCTCGTTGCAAATCGTCGCAAATCACAGGTAAGAAACGTTAGGGGTCACTGTGCGACTTTAGCTCCTAGTCTTAATGACTACTTTGGATCTCTTCTAGATTCAACACCCGGTAGAAGCTTGGATCTGAGTTCAAGTGGCGCTAGTAGCGCCTATATATTCCCATCGGCAACCAGCATCTCAAATACACGGATATACCACGATATTTGGGCTACAATGACTACTTAGGCAGGGGCTCTGACCACTTCACAATGAATCATGTTCAGTCCATCCTGCAAGCTTACAAAGCCTAGGCGTTGGAAGCTTTAACGAATCGCGATACCAGATATCTCGTTACGCTGAGGCGGAAATTTCAGATCCGGGCATAACCACTACAAGCCTCGCACCTTTCTCTTTATCCTCACACTCCTCCGGCCTTCGTATTCTGTCAAACCACCCGTCATTTCAGCCACGGGAGAAAGAACCGACACTTGCCCGCATGTCCACGTGATATCACCGCCCCCAAACCTTCAGCACACCATCATGATGTCCGAAACCTTATGTACAACGGGGAGATTGGCCTAGACTCTTTCTCCTTGCCGCGCGTTCTAGCGGCGGTCAAGCCTTTGGGGTACATCAGCGAACAGAGCGGAAGAGGACAAGAAGTATCTCAGCTACTTGAGAGCGAAGATTTCACCTGGTAGAAATATTGAACAGTCCTGACTGAAAGCGGATTGACAACACAGATCCCAGACAATTGTAAGTTCTTGAAAGAGAGAGATACATCGATAGGATAAGACGCGCGAGATGACATTCCTCTCTTCGAGCGAAATCCTGTACAGGCGCGGAAAAGACGATGGCCAAATTGTATACAGTAGTGTTCCAGGCGTGGGATATTCTCCCGCAGTACATCGAGATACACACCGTAGATCAAGAAGCGCTCGGAAAGACCGCCGTCCTCCCCATACCGCATCTTCCGCACTCCAGCAGCGTATCTCAGCTCTCGAGCAAGAAAGAAAGTTTAGAAAGGCTGCCCGCTCACATTCGTGCTGTACTGTACTCGGCGACAGGGGCCCCGCCATTAGTTCTGCTGAAGAGGAGTGTGGTGGCGCTGAGCCGAAAAAGCGGTGAAGGTGGAGGTCGTGGAGTCTTGCTCTCTTCCTATTTATTGAGAGGGTGTGCGGACTGCGACGATCATTCATCAATCAATCCTCCAAGTGCTCCGTCCCCGGGGCATTTTCTCTATCTATCGCGGAACTGATGGTTTTCTTGCTTCTCGGGATCTCGTGGGTGCGCGATTCGGGCTTGGAAAGGCGGCGGTGATCATGCACTGCGCGTGGTGACGAGATGGGCAAAATAGGAGGTAGAAAGAGGGATTGAATGACTAAGCTCAGCCTTGTGAAGAATTTCTGGCTGCCTTTTGGCAGGCACAGGGAGAGAGGGCCTTTGTGTAAATGCGGAGGTTACAATAGGTAAATACGGTAAGACAGAACAGTGCTAATACAGCAATGGGGGTGGGGCAGGGGCAGCGAGGAGCGTTGCTCCATAAAGACGGGAAGGATTCAACCACAATGCTGCACAGTACTCGGTAGGCAGACAGTAGACAGGGAATACACCTTTCCAATCACCTCAAGAGTCATCCATCCCTCCCCACCACACCCCCCAGAGTCGAGTCTAAATCGAATCCCAAGAGCGGGATGCGACAGCAGCGGGCATCACATATCACAATGGCCGCATCGGTAAGATCTTCTTCTCTTTTGAGGCGCCTTTGCAAAGAAGGTTTGGTGGGCAGGAGGGGACAAGCAGGATTCCGTGCATATCTGTGCATCTAATGCATAATCATTCAGATAGTAGCCTCCTCGTCGAGGGCAGGATTGCCGTACGTGCAGGTCTCTTGATGGTTCTGAGGAGATCATTTAGATGACTTGCATTGTTGATTCCTCGTCGTGGTTCTCTGTCCGCCAGCCATGGACTTGAGACTCGTAGGTCCTGAAGCAGACGGGGGGAACAGCTGTCTCTGACTGTCCTCCATGGATTCCGAGAGGTTGATGAGAGACATGAGAGGAGAGTATTGCCAAAAGACATGGAATATATCTGCAGGATTATAAATGGGTTCGGATGGAGGGGGGCATGCGAGAGCGTTGCTTACGACAGCAACGAATATGAATAGTATCAAGGATACCCATTGACAGGGGACGCGCTCTTATTGGAACAGACTCCTAGTCTCTCATGCATAGCAATTGGGCGGGTTGAAGTGGATGGGCGAGAAGGCGTCGTTGAACCAGCAACGGTGGTGATAGGAACGAAATGTCAGACTCGAGCAGCCATTCACGAGGCACGAAATTTCCCGCTGGTTGTACGAGAAGAGCCAAGAGAAGTTGAAGGAGAAGGGAGAAGAGAGAAGAGAGCGTGTGTGTGTGCGAAGAGCCCCTCGCCCATCACCCACCCATCAAACTGAATGACCTGGTGTTCTTGCCGATGCATCTGCTGCATTTCCAACCGACCACACACGCGCACACACACCACCACTCAGAGCTGCGAGACGCTGTTCGGCGTGTGACTGCCTGGTCCTTCGTCATGCTGAAGATTGACATCCATGGGTGGTGCAGCGCAGTGCAGCCTGTTGCTGTTGTTCCCGCTGCCCTTGCCTAACCGTGACCCATCCCATCCAGTCTCCAGTCTCCAGATAGTCCCCATAACCCATACCCATACCCATCCATACCCGTACACACACACACCTCTTCCAGCCGCTCTCTCTCTCTTCTTCTTCCATCGTCTTTTCTTCAACATCGCCACTCCAGCAGTCCTGACCCTGACATTTCTCCCGGAATCCAAACCATGAGACAAGGCGCCGCGTTCGTTTCCCCACTCTCTTCATAGGGGCATTGCTACCCAATATCTCGGTACGACCATTAGGCTCAAGGAAAGACGAGGGCCAGCACAGCAACGAGCATTTTGGCACCCCCTAGCTCATCAGCCGGCGAAGAATTTTCCAGGCTGTGTCGGCCCAAGGAGTGTTTCGTGCTCTGTCAAACACGATCAGGAAGAAAACAAGACGACATATTGGTCCGACTGAGGGAAACAAAAAAAAAAATCTTTTGATAGAAAGAAAAGGGCGTGTCCTTGGCGCTCGCCCCGTGTCACGCCTGCGCATCCCGTGCCTATCGATAAAGGTGCTCGCCTAACAAGACGCCTGCATCCCCATCTTTTTCCCTCCCGACAGTATAAATTTCGTCTCGGCCCATCCCACCTCCCTCCTTCACTACTCTCTCCCCGCCGCTCCACTCCCGCAACCCTTCACCGCGATCAGGTATCGCGCTCCGTTGTCGACGTCAGATTCATCTCCTGTCGCGCGGAAATAATCATGGGTTCATCGGACCAAAAAGCCCCTCGAGCGGCTTATGTTTACGAAGTGGATGAAGAGGGACGGCCCGTTGGCGGCACGAAGCGTAGTGCCAGGAGGAAGGAAGAGAAACCGACTGTGTCGCACCGGAAGAGTGATGACAAAGAGAAGAAGAGGCAATCCAGGAACGATTCGGGTACGGGGAACCCATATGAGGAGATGATGCCGGGTGCAAGACATGAGGAAGCTCTGGCTCAGAGGGAGATCAGGGTGGAGCGACTACGAAGCAGCGCGTCGTCGCCAACTAAACAGAGGAGGCCGTCGTCTTCCCAGGAGAACAAGTATGCTTCAAAACCGAAGGTCTCGAATGCGAAGATTGACCAAGCGTCGTATTATGGAATTCCTGCGCCCAAAGAGAATGCGTCGACGATCGTTGCGCACCCTATCCCTTTTCGTCCTCGAGCCCACTCAACCCACTCGACGCAGGCTCCCCCTCCCAGACCTGCTAGCTATTATTCAGCACATTCGAATGCTGGCTATGGCACCGGCCCTCCGCTATCGAGTTCGGCGTACTGGCAGCCACCGCCAGCATTGCCAGCGCCCACGCCATCATATCCTCCGCCCTCTCCATCCTCCTACATGTCATACCCTGTTTTCCCTGCAGACCACTACCTACCTCAACCCCTACCACAGCCTACCACAACCAGGTCATTATCAAAAAGATTTGAAAGGCTCGACCCGGTCCAACGAACCACCTCGGCATACGGTGTTCGTGACACAGTTATTCAACAACAATACCAAGACGATGGCTATGCATCTGCAACAGAGGGATCAAGCGGGAGAATACGAGCAAGCATACGGGAGCCAACCTCCCGAAGCATCGTTCGCAGTAAAGCTGAGAGGGACTTAGAGGCTATGCCACCTCCACCAAGACCATCGGGTATCCTACGCCTATCAAGAGAATATCATCCTGACACACCTGCGGCACCTGAACTCCCAGCCATGTACCAGGAAGACGGACCTCGCCTTCGCCGCCCCAGCGTAAATCGCCACTCGGTGTCCTACGATTTCGGCGACCAGCGCATCGAACCCGCAAGCAGTGGTCGTCGGCGTCAAAGCTACTACGGACAATCTGCCTCGGCTGCCTCAGGCGAAACAAGCGAAACAGGCGGGTGGGAAGACAAGGCCGCCCAGGCAGCTTCGTATCAAGAAGATGTGGGCGGAGCTACTGTTCCTTTGACGGCTGATATGCTCCGTCGCCAACGACACCAACACCAGGAGGGCTCCTCCCGCTCCACGAAGTCCTCCGACTCACGTGACGATTCTGAGTACAGAAAGTCTGCCACTACGCGCACAACTCGCAGTGTCTCCTCGCCTGACGATGAAAATGTTACCATAAAGGTAACAGGCCAAGCTAGAGTCCTAGTCGGCGGAGCACAGATTGATTGTAATGACGGCGGCGAGATTGAGATCAAGAGACAGAGAAGCATCAAGGGTGGCTCTGAATGGTCGAGCTCGGAATATGGAACTGATCCGCGACGGATCGATGATCGGTACAGCAGGATTGATAGGCCTGCCGGAAATTCGAGGAGGAGCTCTCAATCGAGACACTCATATACACGGCCCTCCCCTCAATATCCCATGGGCAATTTCATCTGACCGCTACTCCGCGGATCCGACCCTTAGGGATATCCCATTTTTTTAGTTGTTTAAGCAAGCGAGTGATTTTGGCTGTGGATTTAGCGTTTATTTCTTTATGCGTTCGATTCTGGAAGGACGTGTGCGAAGCATTTGATGGCTTCACTCTCTGCTCTTCTTCCACTTGCGGAGCTTTTCTTCGTCTTGATGACGGTGGGAAAGATAAAAAAAGCGGAAAAGTTGATAGTTGGTGATACCCCTGCAGAAGCACAATTTTGGATTTGATGTTTTGTTCTCATTGTCTTGTCATGAATTGTCCTCGCCCGGTTTGCTACACCTCGGTCCAAATTCGTCTCATTTGTCACTGGCTGTTCGAAAAACAGATCGGTGATTGGATTGAAGGAGAGGACTGAAGGAAATATCTGTTTCGATACGACATGTATGACTGTATGATTTACGAGCTTGGATACCTTTCTGTCTTCGTTTTCCTTTTCTTCACCGGGGAATCACAAATTGCTCAAAGAATACGCCTTTTTGCCATCCGGGTTGGGATTAGCTTTTTTTTTTCCCTTTTTTTTCTTTCCTTTTTTTTATTTCGAATTTTTCTATTTCGAAAGAGACGGGAAATGGCATAAGATACATGCGCAACTTGCTAGCAATGGCAGCATGTAACTTTAGCTTACTCGATTGCGCGAGGGTCGAGAAATGGGCAGGGCAGTTTTTGTTTAGGCGGCATCGGAATGGCGTATATCGGGAAATATCTGGCTTGCATTCTCTACCTACCTTACCTATCTCACTCCCTACCCTATCTCATGAGATCCAGCTATACAGTACAGAGAGCAGCGCCACGCTTTCCCTGTGCAGATTTCTGATCCAGAAAAAGAGAAAGGAAGGGGTGAGGGAATAGGAACCAAATCAAAAATGATCACTGGAGGATGATAGGATGATAGGATGGATGATAGGGAATGAGAACACATAACTTTCTTAATTCCATCGGGTTGTGATGGCTGCTACTTTAGCTACCTATGCTAAGATAGCCCAGTGGACAGACAGCATGGATGGATGGAATGGCATATGATCAGATAGATAGATAGTCAATAGTCGATACCTAGGTAGTAGCGAATGGATACAGCTTTTGGATCCTTTTAATCCTGTGCTTCTTTATATGCCAACTTCCTCACGTGACAACATAGGGAAAATCAGGCATCATCACGTGTCATGAACTAAATACCATGTCCCGTGATATGGGGTCTTGAATAGGGGGATCATGGGACCTCCCATGCTTTACTAAGGTAGTCAACACTGGGCATAGATAACAACAATTTCATTCCTAAAGTTTGTTCATTTCCTGCCCTATCCATACACATATGTAATCGTTCCTAACTCCTACCAACAATCACAAGCAACGCGATATTCCCATCGAGTCGTCCATCATCTCGTGTGCCTCATTAAAAGCAATCTTCGTCTGTATTCCCTTCTCTCATAATCTCCACTCGCTCGAATCACAAAAACTATTAAAGAGCCTCCCTCTTATACCTCCCTCCTATACCCACCATTTCTCTTCTTTCGTCTCTCCTCCGCATAGTCACTGCCCCCATTGCTGCTACTGAGTCCCGGGATCGGATGATGATAGGTCTTCGTGCCAATATCAGAGCTCATATCGCTTCCCATCACACTCCCTTCCTGGTAGGTTCCCGGCAGCTTCTTCGGGCTCTGGCTCGCCCTTCGAGCTTCTCGGGCCTCTCTCCTAGCTTCTCTCCTCGCTCGTCTCTCTTCGTCCTCGCCACTAACAGTAGAGGGAGCGACACTAGAAGGGGTGACAGCAGAAAATGCGTCATCGCCAGCTCGGAAGCTGAAGTCTCTGCGGACAGAACGGCCTTTTTCTTGTAGTCTGCGCGCTTCAGCTCGGATGAGTTCTTGCTCCTCATCGGGCGTCTTCCTGTTAGAGGTTAAACCACGGTTCCAGAAGGAGGACGATCCGGTATTCGATGTGCTGACGACCTTTCGAATGCCGCTTGAGCCAGTCGCGTGCTTGTCTTTTTTCTCCTTCCGGATTTTAGTTGGTGTGTTAGTTGGAGTGCGCTCCCTATTCGAGAGAAGCTCGGAGGCAGCGGTGGAGTTGTCGGCATTGGAGCCATCGAAAGCACTTCCGTCGGGGTCTTTGTTGATACCTCCTACTCTCGCCGGTTTTTCATGACGATACGCACGTATGGCATCGTCAACATGTGGGTCGACCTCTTCATCAGAGAGTCGGGACTCAAGCTCGGTGGTGGCTACAGAGCGCGACTTCTTGCTCTTCCCCTTCTTATGCTTCTTCTTGCCATGGGCATTCGCATGGCGATTAGCTTCAGACATTTCGGACCCTAGTGCGGAGCCTCCTTGGGATCCAGCCAAGGTACTCTCCTCATCCTCAAAATCCTTATATCTCGAGCCCTTTCCCCTCTTATGACGTCTCCACCTCCCATTCTTCTCCCCATGCACCACACTGCCTCCTCCAAGATCCGTAGTCGCCGTTGCTCCTGATAGAGTGGTGCCATTGGGGCCCTTCCTCCTCAGAACTGTACTCTTATAATCATCCCAGTCATTTTGATGGAAGTAGAAACCGCCGTTTTTAGCCCAGAAAAAGAACCATATTCCGGTCAACACGAATGCGACCCCAATGAGGCCGAAGAGTGCGAAGATCGCTTTGTTGGGTATCTTTTGAGGAGGTGTGACGCCGGCGCCGGGGTCAGTGAGTGTAGCTCTTGGAAGGATGTTTTGTACACGCGCGGCGAGAGCTGCGGCTCTGGGGGAGAGGTCATGGAAGGCGGAGAGGCTTGGTGATGAGGCAGGTACAGGTGCAGGTGTGCGTTTGATGAGAGTGGTGAGGTAGCTTTTGATGGAAACGGAGTCGGGTAGAGGTGCCATGACGGCAGAGTGTGAGGAATGTAGTTGACTGCTACCGAAGGGCGCTGGAATGTATCCTAATAGTACCTTGTGCTTGGCATTCCACGCTTCAGCCTTGCGAGCTGCTCGTGGTTCCGATCGTGGGAAGCAGTGGTGGAGTGGGTTGTCGCAAGATCGTTAATGTGCTTTGAGACTGTGACTTTCCTTCAAGGAAGTGCGGAAGAGAACAGCGGATCTTAACCTGGCCTGCTCAGGTTCCTTGGAGGAAATCCGCGAGGTTGGGGATGAACGACGAAATCAAGGAGGCGAGGCGGGCATTGTTTACTTCTGTCACTATGGCAACAGAACAAGGCCGCAAGGCCACAAGGCCACAAGGCTGCACACACGAGTTTGCCGAGCTTACCCCTGACGCTAAAATGGCATTACTACTACTACTCCGTACAGAGGAACAAATTTCAGATCTCCAACAACCTCCCTGCTTTGAAAATTGCAACAATGGATTGATTCCTCTAAATTTACGAGAGAAACTCAGCAATGCACTGTTTTGCACTTATTGTACGGGAAAGATAGACTGGATACCATGGGAGGTTCAAAATACGTATGATTGCTCCTTTAACCTAAAACACTATGTTTTTATCCATGAACGTCTTTATAATGGCCCCAACAACCCCTGCCCGAATGAATGACGCCCCATTAACCAAGAAAGAAGAGAAGTAAGTCTAAAGAAATAAAAAACAAATAAATAAATCCAAATTACTCAGGTCAACTGTAAAACGATGTAAAAATGGGGAAGGGGATCACAACCCGGAATCGATCTGGTCCACGACTGTCGTGTTCTCAAAAGCCGCCCAGTCTCTGCAAGTCTGCGACATAATACTCGGAATTGGCAAGTTCGCAATATCTGCTGGTCTCTCCAGCACAGTGACGTAAAGCCCAGCAGACACGTGCCATGCAATATGGCAATGCAATGGCCAGGCTCCTGGATTATCAGCCGTGATCTGCAAGACGAGATATCCCCCAGCCGGGACAATCTGCACATCTCTGCGTTGTGGATTGGCAGGACGGACGACGGTTCCATCCCAACTTCCCAAACCAACGCTCTCGACAAACATGTTATGGCCGTGTAAATGCATGGGATGGGCCGGACCGCCGGGATTATTTATAATGATGCGCATCGAGGAGTTGGAGCCGAAGTTGTAGACATTCCATTCAGGGCTGTCGGGGTAGGAGTTATTTCCGAGCTTCGACAGCAGCAGGATCGGCTCGTTGTAGTTGGCACGGAAAGATACTGTGTTCATCGTGAAGACGCTGTTGCCACTTGCGTTCTGGCCGAATCCAATAGTGATCGTCTCTGTGGTTGGGGGAGACGGATCAGGCGTGATCGGGAACCAGGGCTGGGTTTCCGTGAGCGGGTCCTGCATATATTTCAGTTTCAATTTTTAAGAATTATCAGTTAGATTGACTAACGTTGGCGCAATTATTAGCAACTGCTTCTGTGAAGGCCGGCCATGGGGTGGATTTTGGTTTTGATTCCTTATTGAAGATGCTGTAGTAGACAATAGCTGTTGCGTTTGGCTGGATAGTCCTAGAACAATCTGCAATTGACGATCTCATCGTGTATGAGCCTTGCTTGACAGGAAGACCCTGGACTATAACATCTGTCCGTTGGCCAACTCCTAGAGTAACAACTGATAGTTGTCAGTGAGACCGAGAGCACATGAATTAAATGAGGGTTGTCGTACCTTGTGTTTGATAGGGGATGATAGGAACAAAGTCATTTGCAATGACAGTCATATTGTGGCCATCGATAGAAAACATTTGGATGGCTTCGGCTCCAGCATTGATCAATCGAAGTCGGTGTTTCTTGCCAGCTGTGAATTTGAATTTAGATATACCCGCATTGCTGACGCAGTGAGCTGTATCGTCAGAAGTAAGTGTAGAGCAATCAAAATTGTTTCTTCCGTTGATGAGGTTGTTGACCGATTGTGGTGCCTGATACCCGTTAGTGGAATAGACAAAGGGTAGCGAGTACACTGTTGCATAAACTGACAATCAGACTAAGATCTGGGTTCGTTCCCATCACTCCTTCTAATATGCTGAAATAGTCCTTGTGGTAATAATCGGTCAACATAACAGGGCCAATATCTATCGACTTTTAGTTGATGTCATATGACATTAAATCAACAGCGGCTAACTCACCAATATCATAATTCACAGTAGAAGGGCCGTGGATAATCATGGGCCCAAAGAGTCCTCCGGCGTATTGGGCAGAATAATGAGAATGATACCAGGAACTCCCATAGAGATCTGCCAAGAAGCTGTATGTGAAGGACCCTCCCGGGGGAATCGGGCATTGCTGAACTCCTGGTACGCCATCCATCCACCTTTTCACAGTCGTTAGTATGAGAATATAAGTAATGAATAAGCAGAGAACTAACTGTGAAGTTTTCTGTAGAAGTCCATGCCAGTGAAGGGCAGTACCTTCTGCAGGGCCACTGATTTCATTATGGACAGTAACTTGGATAGTATCGCCCCTGAATTTATCAGTCGTCTTATCAAATTCGAAATCAAAGAGATTCCTACCAATTTGCTTCGATCAAAGGGCCTGGGAATTTGCCATTAACGAGTAGAACATCCCTCGTATAACCATCTGGAGCTACCGTGCCCCGCTTGATAGTGAAATCGTAGGCACGGATGACACTGATTATCGTCAATCCAAGCTAGAGATACGACGGATATAAATATGGACTTACCCAGTGGCAGGTGGATCTAGGACATGTCAGCATCTTATAACATTGGTAGGGTCTATTGAAACTTACTAGCTAGAAAACGTATGTGTAAGTCAAAAGAGAAAGTCAGTTAATGTGTGTGATAGAAAACTCACTGTCTAAACCGCTCAGTTAGTTTGCCTGAATGTAAATCATTTCTGAAAGAAGACTTACAAGGATTGGTATTGTTGGCAGTTCTTGTGCCCCATGGAAATCCTTGTAGCAGTGGCTATTTGAGAGTATCAGTTATCTAGATTCGGGACCATATGAAACCCATGACAGAGAACATAACAAGAAGTAGTAAAGAGTTGCTCAAGTTGAGGTCTGTCCCAGAAACGAAATCTGAACATTGGAGCAGGTATTGCACATGGGGTTTAGTCATAAGAGACAGACAACACCCTGCCAAAGGAACAGACGAGAGTAAAAAGCTTAAGTTTAAAGAAGCACAAGGCTCACAGTAACAGGACTTGAAGTTTGAAGGAAGGAAGTCGGGAGATTGGGATAATCATCTAGAGAGAAATACTAGGTCAGCTATTGTGTAATACCGAGGAATCAGTATAGGGTACTTACTCTGGGCAACAACGAATGAGCCCAAGAAAAGGGCCGCAAGGTAGTTGAGTCTCATTTTGAGTGAGCTCCTGTGGGATACGTTATAGATATGGCTCAGATTTCTGTTGTGAAGAGAATGGAAGATAGGGATCTGGAACGAAGGAAGTTGAGTGCCCCTTCACCATTTATACTTTTATTGAACTTCCTCGTAACAGCCATGTTAAGCCACACCAAGAGTTCCTTGCCAATCCCATGCCGCCCAGACGCACACTCGCATCTCGTAAGTTTGTACACACCGAATATTAGGCGAGAATCAGCCCATGGGGGCCTGTGTCTTGTTCCAAAATAAGCTCCCTGGCTCTTGTGATTTAACGTCAGGTGAGATAGGCTGAATAGTCTCAGCCCAGCTGAGAAAGCTCGTAGAAGTTGTTGACATAAGAAGTGATATAAGCTCGCTTGCATAGGGGGTGCGGATGGGGCTGGTTTTAAAAGGTAACGAGCGGAGCCACAAAGACAATAATGTTGTACTATTGGGCATCAAGTTCCAGAGAAAGGATATCTTGCAGAATCGATAGTTACTATGCAGTCCTACCATCCTAGAATGTTAAGAGTTCTGGAAATATAGTACCGGTATTTCCAGTATAGGATGACCGTTAAAAGAGAGGGGCATGACAGAAAGATGGGTCGGAGGAATGGGAGAACCCGAGAACTCGAGAGCTCGAGAACTCTATCAGACGATCAGCTCCTCTTTTCCATGAATCGGCTTCACCGGAGTCCTTATTTCCGCCGAGAGACTGGGAAGTATGTAAAGCAGACCGTCCGAACCCATCCGTATCTCATCCCATCGTGTCGGTTGGCTGATAAGGTTCGGGAACGAACACTTAGGAAAGCGTCAAATTGCTAGGGTAAAAGGACAGACATGCATAGACGCTAGACTGATTGATGTTCAGCCACACGATAGGCGGTTTGAATTTTTGGATTTGCTACAAGCAATTCCTGGGACAGCCTGAGCATTCTCCGCGTATTCCTTTCCTAACTGCGTAAGTATCAAATAGCGAGGTATCTAACCAGATTGCGTGATACTTCTCTTGATGTATCTTACATTAAGAATTAAGAACAGGCGGCAGAGATACCAAAATAGAAGCATATGACTAGAAGGTATTCTCTGAGTCAAGGTCAGACCGCGCCAGCCACCTTGATCGTCCAACTTGGAAGCTGATGGAGCTAACCAGGGCTACACGAGCCACTGACATGGTTGCCACGAGGTACCACTTGTCTGGATCACGGTCCTCCGCAAGAGACCCAACTCGGAAAGCCTTGCGGAGAGCTTCCTAGGGTAAAAAAGGTCGCGGCTCTCAAGCGGCATATGTCGTACACTAGCTTAGATGCCGCCCCTTGTTGAAATTCTCGGAATCTTTTCGTCAGATCATCCAAACCCTGACCGTACCTGCGCACGCGGCATAATATAACCCGAGTACGATTGTAAGTAAAGTGACCACGAGGGCGGGATATCTGAATCATCATCGAGCATCCCGTCATCCAACTTCTCAGTCCACCGTAATGGAAATTCGGACACGGTTATCCAAGATATCTCTATCTTGCTAGTACTGTAGGTTATTTGACACCTCCAAGGATGTTCGTAACGTGGCACTCTGTCTCTGGAAAATGTCTACTGGCCTATCCCGTCTTGCATTTAGAGGCCTTAAATGGCATTGGTGACCGCATTTGCATATGCCTGGGCAAATTGTATAACCACACTCATGGGCAGCCAGGCGGCAACAAAGGGTTGCTCACACGATACTCTAAGCAAGTATCGGGATTTTCCGACGTCTTCCGTGTGAAGGGTCTCGCGCCTCATGCCCTTTTAGTTCTTGCATAAGTGTCAGCCACCGTAAATACGGGGAAAACCCGAAAACGTGGCATTTGGGGCGGCAGTGCTGAGTATCGTCATCCCATCGGTGAGCTTTAATTGGGGATCTCGATCGTTTCCGGTCCAGGCAGTCATTGTCAGATGATGCTGTCAGATGATGTCGTCAGATTGTCCAAAGCCTCTTATATCTCGTCTACCGTAAGAATAAGATAAACCGCAAATTTCTCTGATCTATCAATTTTCGCGGAGTGTTGGAGACCTGGTCGTACCGCCGTAGAATCCTCCCATATCTATCCTTCAAGACCAGCCATGGATAAGACTGATGGAACGCGGAGTGTCGGAGGTTCGAATGCAGTAAACTCCTTTATCTCAGCCGTAGACAATACGCATGCGTTGTCAACGCAAAAGTGTTGGCGATTCTAAACTTTCAAAGTCCGAGGCTTGGCGTAAGCATCGAGCAGTAGCGCTGCATATGATCCCTGATAGTGGTGGGAGACTTTAAGAGGACGGAAGACGCTGCACGGAATACCTACCCCAGCATGTGTAACAGTGCAGAGCTCATCCCGCACAAGATAGCGAATAGTCACGCCTCGTGTGGTCTATTTACGGACTTGCTCGGCGGCTTTCGAAAGATGAGGAAAAAGTCAACTTCTCAGCAGAAAACTAAAGGTCTAATTACGTCCCAATGAGCTTCTCTTCGCATCTTGTTCCTACAGTAGTATAAAGGTCGTGTAGAGAAGGATGCATTGGAACCGTCAACAGGCTCTCTTGATATTATCCCCCCCAAAATCAAGGGATCGATGTTGTGGCAGGCAGGCCGCAGGCGGTCAGGACCCAGAATGGGAAGTGCAACCGCCGTATCGCGTGGCGATTGGAATTTTCCCGGTACATGGGTACTTGTATGTGACCATAAGTAAAACTCATTTGAATTAGATATCATACTTACAGAGTACATTGCATTCAAAGAACGTTCAGGATGATTGTCGAATCAGCAGGAGGATTAAGCGAAATCCCAGTGTGTCGTATCAGGGTCAAGTCCATGGTGCCCACGCTTTGCATACAGCTACTCCGGACTGCATTGTGGCATTCAATGGTCTGCGAGCCCCGTCCCCACTTTCGAGGAGTTACATAGCCTTCGGAGAGATGCCCTCTCCCTGAAACTCCGCAAAACTTCTTTTGGGGACAGCTGAACTGTGAAATGTCAGCTGCCAGTGTGCCACAACGGAGGAGAGAAGAAAAGAGGAAGTGTTCACCCTTAAGCTGTCGAGACAGCCCGACGCTTCATGCAGATACGAGCAGCCACTATATCTCTTCGAAAAACAAGTCAAAGTCGGTCTGTCTTTGTTCTGGAGTTGCTGAAGAAGCCATGAAGAGGATGTGTGAGGTTGATGCGCAATTACGATGACATAAGCAGATCACATGATATGCAACCGATGCGGGGTTCAAATACTCGTTTCGATCAAAAACTTGAACACTCATTCATGAACCCTTCATGTGTCTACGTTGGAAGCTCATCAATGCCACCAGATAGATATGGTAGTCCCACTATGGAGTATATCCATGCGAGTCTGAGTCTGTACCGCAAACCGATTGCGGTCAAGGTTGAGCGTGCCATGACGCAAATTCGGTCCTCCAATCCCCTTCCCTGGCTAAGCTCTACAGATACGAATTGAAGGTCCCTCTTCTGGTCTTTTAACTATTATTGTTCTGCAATTTTTTGACTACCATATGAGATGAGCAGTTCTCAATTTTCGGTCGGCATTGAGGTTTGGATTGCGAGCCAACCTCCTCGAGCCTCCTGGGCATTGGGTTCGCCTCAATGGTCCGTCCCATTCACTCCCGTAATTTTCTCTGTAACTTTTGTCTAGCAGATCTGCATCTAGGACACTGGCCATTATCGTCGCTCGAAGGCCGATCGTAGACGATCGAGATGAAGCATATGAATCCCGAAAAGCTTCGCTCGGTCAAGGTACCAGCGAAGACGACACGAAGTTTTTACCCCAAAAACGTTGCCAAAGATGCACATGCTTTTTGGATACAGCTTGGGCTGCTGCAGAATTACTGCCTGTGATTTCTCTACACTTTTGGGTTATTCTTTTGTCGCATGTCTTCCCCTCGTACCATGCGATATATGGCCTTCCAAGCATCCAATTGCCAATGACCCGTTTTGTTCAATTATACCAGGACTCTCAATAGTATCAAACTTAGATTTTTGAGGCTCTCTCATTTGCTAGCGCGAGAGCTATTAATCTTGCATTGACCAGATCGTCGGGCGAGGATTATAAGGTAAGCTCTGCTCATATTGCTAGCCTACCCGGTCTCCTAACATGCGCTCGCGCCGCAGGGATGGCACCCCCTGCCACATGGGCCTGTGCATCTCTCGCTCTTCTTTCTACAAGGTAGACAGATGTTCTGTGGCAGCTTATCAAGTGAATGGCATAGTACAGTGACTTGCGGAACAAGGTGGTCTTCGCCTGACTTCACCTTCCAACAATATTTGTCTAAATTCTCAAATTTGTTGCTTTATACTTCACCATTGCCGAACCCCTTCCACAAGCACATTTCTCCTTGTTGCGGATACGATGCCTTATACTCCGTACATATCTGGATTTGCAGGGTCCTATGGGGCAGCTAGGACCCACAGCTTGATGGGCTGGAGTTAGATTGGTTTAAGTATTATCGATCTTGGAACCTTCTATTGCATGCAGGGCGTTTGCCTAGTCGGACTACAATGCCACGTGTGATATCTCTCCGGGATTAGCTATCCAGCGGCTACTGTACCAGGCTGGCGGGCCTATCTATCGGATAGCGAGGCGACCACGTTTTACCAAACTAACAAGATGTCGCTCTTTGATTAGAATGGCAGTTTCCTGAACGGGTTATGGCGGACACACTACGACCAGACCCGTTAATGAGTCAGGAATAATTCATCAAAAGTGGGATTTTTGCTCCGCCAATGCGAATAACCTCTCACGTGTCGAGGAGACAACCACATACCGGGTCAGAAACCTTCATCAATAAGCACAAGCGCTGGCCAAATCGGGGTAGAGGTTCTCAGTTGATTGGATATAAGTGAGTGTGGTATCAAACAGCATTTTATCTACTGGTTCCCTGGTCCTGCCAATGGCGAAGAAACATCTACGCCTTGACTTTGGCGGTGGCTAGCAGATATCTAGAGCAATGCGCGAAAAACTTGGGCTTCATATTTGAGCTTATGACGAGGAGTCCCCGCAGATATTTTGAACATGAAATTTCTGTTCAGATATCAGTATTCCCCAGCATAGGCATCGAGGAGGATCCTGGCCATATTGGCATCCCGACGATGGAATAGGGTCGAACTACAGGATTGTTTTGGCGGATATGTGACAGTGGTTCCTTCCTCTTTTCTCGCTATGCAATATAGTCGACTTCCAAGAAGACTTCCCCAAACCCATGGGCGGTGCACTTGAAGGAACGACTTGATCAAGCCATTTCACAGATTTTGTAGTCGCAACCCTCTCGGAATGGATAACGTGGTTTCTCCAGTGGAGTCAAGAAACCATCATTTTTGGAAAGACCAATGTTCCTAGGAGGAAGTGAATATCGGCTGCTTCAACACGCGTGGAAGTTAGGACCATGTTGGCACACGGAAGGAAGGGGCAGCTATCTTTGCCCCCCCCAAAACAAGTTCTTCGTCTTCATCTTCATCTTCATCCATTCGTTATCATCCATTCATTAACATCACTAACCCCTAACGACAATGTCGGATACAGGGAGCACTCAAACCATGGAAGACGCAATTGAGTTCATCCCCCCAGACCCCGATCCATCCAGTGGACCCCCCGCGGACCAGCCGGCCCCGCGTCGTCGTACACTGGATATGATTAGAGAGGATGTGACTCTTCGATCTAAGCCGGATCCAGTAGGTCCACCAGAGCTGGTAGACCAGCAGGATCAGTCCCAATCCGATGAGGGTGCCAGCCCTACCAGACAAAGGACACGGAGAGGCTTTAGGAGGCTCAACTGCCTATGGTGCATCAAATCCCCGGACCCCTCCAATGAGGATGCAAGGCCTGCCAATGAGAAGCGGTTGGCCGATTATTGGAGAAAGGCTCGTGGAGTTTTCTCCAGAAGCTCAGTGTTGAGTAAGTCATTACCGTATCCCTCCCATCAAGATGAGGCGAAGACTAATGATTCCAAGGGCCCGAACCCGATGCCAACAACCTCTTCCCGATCGTGAGATCGAATACACGCTATGAAGTCCAACGGAGGTCCAGAGAGGGCTCGGAGAATCATGAACAAGTGGTGCAAGAAGAGTTGCATGAATTGTTTGATGGACACAGGAGAAGGTTGTCGGGGCATCATCAAGGGACGCTGAGAGGTGTGTTAGCATTGTTTCTATGCTTGATCATATAGGTTATTAACTTAAACCGCAGATCCACCTGATCCGAGCAATCCAGAAACACCACCCAAACCGATTCCGAAGAATATTCGAGGGGAAGGCCAGGAAAATGGAGACGGTTCTTCTCCAACCCACCACCGGCCTTGCGAGGTGCCAACTTGTGCCATCTGCCATCCTGCTGGCGGTGTACAACCTAGTCCCGACAGTCTATCAAGTGACGCGGGTGCTTCAAAAAACGACGCGTGCTCTACGCACCTTGACAATGTTCCCCCATCGTGCCCACCCTCCAACGGGCCTGCGGGGCATTCTGGTACCGCTCAAGTTGCTGATCCGAGGCTGTCGTATTATGGAGGCGGGATCGGTAGCTCAATGGACGGAAATGACGCTGATGTTTCTGGCACAGCTCATACCGAATCCGGAGTTCCCGTCCCTAAACCCTGGGCGAAGAGGAATTGTCAAGAACCTTGCAAGAGTATCCATGAGGATTCCTATCCACCAGTGGACGGCAGTCACTCGGGCTCTGGAGCAAGTAGCAGCGAGAAACGAGGGAGGAATCAGCACCGCTCCAATCTCTGCCGCGAGGTTCGATATTCTGATACGGAACCTGAGGGGGAGGTCGCCAAGGCGGTCGATGTCTCGCGTGCAGATGATGAAGCCAGACCATCGCAGAGCCGGCCTGAGATTAGTGAAGGTGTCCGGGAAGTAGAATCTGACAGCTCTGGTTCCGCCGAGGGTCCCTTGTCGCAAATCGTGGTCCTTGATGGGGAGGCCGAGGTTGAGGCTGGCGGGCCCGGCAGTCGGGAGCCCAGGCAGGGCCGACCCCTTGATGCTGGAGGCGCAAGCCCCCGTTCGATTGAGGAAGATGAGCACAACTCTCAAGATGCCAGCAGGGTGCCATCCCCGGTGGACCTTGAGCGTGCACTGAACGAGGTGCTCGCAAGGATGGATAATGAGCTCAGTACGCGATCAAGGGTAGATAAGGGAAAGGGGGTAGACCGAGGGTGATTTGAGTCTCTTTCAAGGGCGAAGGTAGCGCAGCAGTTCTAGATGGGAAGTGAGGGTGGACGATAGGTGATGCATCAGTATCAACAGCGGGTATGTTTGTCAGGCAACGGCGAATTGTATTTTAGCAGAAGAGAAAGCGTAGCAGAAGAAGCAAGCCACAGTTAGGGATTCCCCACGCTCAGGTTGCAGTCCCTGGCCATGTATGCACGTGGAATGCGAAGCCATGCAGCGGCCCAGCGGCCCAAGGCGAGGACGCGCATGTCTCTGTTCTCCTTGTACAGAGCACGGTTCGCAGGTCGTTACCTTGCCGTCTCTACTCAGCCTGACTTGGAATGTAGATCCTATAAGGTACTGGGATGTGAAGGTGTGTGGTAGTTTTGATTTGACGTGATATGATTTGATTTCATTTTATCCTACTTTGTTTGTGTGGAATACCTAGGCCTGCCTACCTTACGATTCAAGTCAATACAGCTTTGATGTGAGATCAAATCAAAGCACGTGATCTACGCATCCCCAGCGACGGCTGACGGCTGACGGCGACGGGTCGTGAGGGGTAAGGTAAGGTTAGGTAGGTAGAGTTATCGGCAAATTTTTAGTTTTGTCTAAAATAAATTAGGTTTTGGGTTTGAGTCTACGTCGATTTGAGTTTGGTCTAGTTTAGGCTGTTAGCATTAGGATTTGGGGGGGTTGGGTTTACGTGCGTTAAGTTTAAGGTAATGTAATGTAATGTAGTAAATGATCCGACCCACGGACTCGGCTGCCGAGTCGGGATGTCTGATCCCCCCCCCGAATTGGTGTTCTAGAAGCGGAGGGAGTTAAGACGGCCGTCGGGTGTCGGGACTTGTCTTGAGATGGTGAGGTGAGGATCGATCGGGGGCGTGGGTGTGAATCATTTGATTTTATTCTATTATTCTAGATCATAGGTAGGTACAGGAGAAGGAGAATGAGAGTCTCGAATCGATCGTTTCACGATTGATCGATTGATTGATTGATTGATTTTATAAAATCAAGAAATCAATCGGCTAGATATAGATAGATAGATAGTCTGGCTTATATAAGCTACCTAGCTTTACATACAATACGAGAACAATAATAAGGGACACCTCAATAATAAGGTAAGGTTTCTCCGCCGGCCGAGAAACATAGGAAGGAGGGGAAGCGAAGCGAGAGAAGGAAGGAAGGAAGGAGTAAACCGACAATAGGCAGAGAGAGAGAGAGAGAAGAGAGAGTCGGCCGCCGGCGCCCCCTCGGGCCCCGCCTCCTATCGGATCCGAAAGTGTTCGCCGTGTTATCGCGGTGCTGATGGGGCTTATCGCGCGAGAGGCGATGATTGGTGCGTTGGGTTCTTTTGTGTTGAGGTGAGCTGTGGAGGGGGGGGTTGTTTTTTATTTTTATTTTATTTTACTTCATTTTGATCAGGTCGTGTTAATAGGAGGTTTGGATTTGTGATTGAATGATTTTGATTGATTGATTGATTTGATTTGCTTGGGTTGGGTTGGTCGGGGTATGGAATATGGCGGGTGGGTAAAGTAGGGTGCTTTTGGTACATGTATAGCAAAAGGCGTGGACCAATATCAACATCAACAGCAATATCAACAACACGACAGAGAGCACCGCAGATGTGATTCACATATACATATACATATCACACCTCACACCTCAAGCAGTCAAGTCCCCCCGTCTCCTATTATATGCTATCCCATCCCATCAATCCCATCACATCCCCCGATAAGCCCAGCCCAGCGCTGTCGTCCGGGCAAGGCCAGCCGTAGTAACGGCCTTGCGCATGAACTCTTCCTCTGCGCGGTGCGGTGCGGGGCGGGGCGGTTGGGCAGAGCAGAGCAGAGCAGAGCAGCCATCGAGGGGTAATATAGCAGCCTCAGGCATATTCAACGTTCTGGAAGCAAGCCGGTTGACCTTACGTGACGCGGGACCAATCAGAGAGCGCGAATTTGAAGGGGGACCCGCTCGCTTGGCTGGGATAGGAAGTTGGAAGAGGGAGAGGCGAGCGAGCGGGGAGAGAAAGGGGATTACCGGATTCATCGATTCGATTCAACGACGGCGGCGCATCGGCCAGAGAGCGGGTTGGGGAGGGAGGGATGGATGACTCCGTGACTTGCATTTTATGTGTGTGTTTTCTTTATGGTGATGGATATATTTGTTTGTTTTTTATTTTATATTTATTTATTTAGTACATTCATCTACATGTATCTATTTATCTGCATTTATTTATTTATTTCCTTTCATCTGCTTTTTTCTGCCTTTATCCTCCCCCCTCAGCCAGAATCAACACCTCGCTCCCCCGATCGCTTTGGGCCAAGCGCGCCCTCCGCCGTCCCCGCTGCCCGCCGGCCGCCATGTGCGATGCGATGGCGCCCGATCATCGGGGGCGCTTTGTTAGCTACCTTAGCTATAGGCGTGTACTATTAGCAACTGAGCACTGCGCAGGACCCTCCTGCCGCTCCGAGCACTAGAGACACCCTCCCCCGACCCCCTGGCGCCAGCTGCGCGATCCACTAGACCCACCCCGCTCGGCACAGCGACGCTAGCCACACCCCGCCAGATACGCCCATCACATCTCCCCCCCCTCCTCGACCTATCGCCGCGGCCAGCAATTCGTAATCGGCATTGATATATCCCCCCCCCAACTGGCCCGACTCCCCTCTCTCTCTGTTGTCCCGCAGTCTGCTGCTCTGCTCTGCACTGCATCTGCTCTGCTTCTGCTTCTTCTCTGTTCTTCCTCTTCTTCTTCCTACAACCATCTCCCCCAAGAGACCTGACTGAAAGAAAAGACTTCCCTGAGAGACAGACCCTACAAACAACAACAACATGCCCCCTCCAAACACCAGATCCTTCTCCGTCTCCTCCTCCTCCACTTCCACCTCCAGCTCCTCAACCTCCCGATCTACCCCGCCCGACATCAAGAAGAAGTTCTCCTGCAACTTCCCCGACTGCGGCAAGTCCTTCTCCAGATCCGAGCATCTGCACCGTCACGCCCTGAACCACAAGGATGGTGATAATACATGTCTGCGCTGCAGCGCTCATTTCCGCCGCCGCGATCTCCTAGGTGAGTTGTTGTCTGTGATCTTCCCCCCGGACCGAGCTGTGGCTGATTGCTTCGATCAGACAGACACATGGCCCGCCACAAGGAAAAAGACGACGAGGCCGGGGGTGAGGGCTTGGGAGTGCTGGCGACGAGGAAGCGGCTCTGGCGAGACGCCAATGGCAATATCGTGAACACCCGACGCCCCTCATACCCTCCAGACGCGTCCAAGGCTCGGCCGAGCTGTCGGGTGGAGAAGAAGACCAAGACCAGTGAGCGCAAGACCCGCAGCCCGACGACCTCCCTCCCCTCCCCTACCATCTCCACGAGCCGCAAGACTTCCTCCTCCGCCACATCTTCCTCCGCCGCCGCCCCTTCGCCCACCACCATCGTCGTCGACACGGGCGCCTCGAACTTCGAGTACCCCGACCCCGAGGCCAAGCTGGAACCCGACTCCTGGCTCGACATGGCCCTCCCCTCGCCGCCCATCACCGAGCCCAGTCTGCAGTCCTCGACCGCCGCGTCGCCCGCCGCCGACCTCTCAGACCTCGACGCGCTCTATGATGACTCGGCCTGGCCCCTCGACGACGGCCTCCCACCGCCAAGCTCCATGCTCCCCCAGCACGCGCCCTACCTCTCCCCGCCCGCCACCGACTCCTGGCCCCAGCCGCAGCCCTTCCAGACCTTCATGGGCGCCATGGCCCAGCTGCCCTACGACGACATCTTCAAGCCCGAGGCCGCGCTCTACGACTGGCAGCTCTGGAACTCGCAGGTGTTGATGTCGCGCTGCCGCGAGGAGAAGCGCGACGTCGGGGACGAGCGCCGGTGGACGAACGCCTCGGCTCAGGAGACGAGCTTCCGGCGGACGTTCGGCCTGGGCACGTGCTGATGAAGATCGGGGGGGGGGTGTTGAAATTAATGAATTGGATGACGGGCGGAATTTTTGACTTATATACATTTGAACCAGGCCGGGAGGCGTTTTTGGGATGATGCGTTTTTTTGTGTATGTGTGTGTTTTAAACCTATACCTCAGATATAAACATGGGATGGGAGTTACGTGGGAGCCCCGCCAGAGAAACCAGTTCCTGGCTTGCGGAAAGCGCGCGTGGTCAGCTCATAATCCTAGCAAAGCATAGACATTTTGCAGCCAGCAGCAGAGTTGAGTTGAATATAAAGAAAAGATGAAAAGATATGCATGAATGAAATGATGTAGCCTGTAGTCGTGAAGGAGAGAAAATAGAAGGGGTTTCTTTGTGACTCTCTCACCCCCCCCTTTGGGATAAATGGCTATATGATTGATTAATCCTTACATCATGTCATCTCTCTTCCCCCCTTTTCCCTCTTTTCCCCTCTCCCTCCCCCCTTTCCCCTCTCCCTCCCCCTTTTCCCCTCTCCCTCCCCCCTTTTCCCCTCTCCCTCTCCCTCTCTCCCCTCTCCCCACAAACAATCCATCAATCCATCTATACCAGACACAAAACTCACGCTTGCGATTCAGAATTGGGAGCTTGTGTATATACTAGAAAAGTAATGGTAAGGTAGGAGATGAAGATTAGAAAGGGGGGGGGGATGTATAGCAAATCAAATCGAATCACTCCTTCATATCTATAATACCTACCTTACCTACCTTATCCACAATATCCTCCCCTTTCCCCCTTTTCCCCCCCCCCCTTTCCCTAGTCTCCCCCCCCCCTCTCTTACTCCGTCAAACAATCCCTCAATCCATCCCACACTTTCCATATAACACAAACCCCAAACCCAAACCCCAAACCGCAAGTCAAAAGGTCAACCGCAATTCAAAAACTTAAAAGCCAAAAGACTAAAAGATATTTTACGGTTTTGTTTTTTGTTTTTTACTTTTTATTATTTATTCGGATTTTCAAAAACATAGGTGAGCATAGGTAAGGCTAGGAGTGAGTGTGGTGAATGGATGGATGGAAATAGATGGAAATAGATGATGAGAATAGAAATGGAAAGAGAGATTGATGTGATGGATGTGATGGATTTGGATAGAGGTCTGTATGTATTGGGATTCTGTCCTTCGGGTGGAGAGAGGAAGGATGGGTGTTTCGTACGAGGTGGCTTGTTGGAACTAGAAAGTTGGAGGAAGGAGGAAGGAGAGGGATTTGTGTGCAATTGTGAATTAGTAGAAGAGAGGATAAGAACAATATCCATCCACATTTCTAATATCAATTAAATCAGCATACCCCCTCTCCCTCTGATCACAGAAATTCAGAATTCCAACTCACCAAATATCAAATTCATCTCACTCCCCCCCCTCTTCAATCCCTCCTTCCTTCCTTCCCCCCTTCCTCCCTCCTCTCCATCATCTTTCACCCCCGAACCAAATCTCTATTCCTCACGCACCCCCTCAGCGCGTCGATAAGCCCCATAACTTCCATACCCGCCATAATTCCCATAGCTGCCATAGCCAGCGGCGCTGGTGGTCGAGGACGAAGGATCTTGAGCTAGTGCTAGGGCGAGGAGGGTCAAGAGAGGGAGGAGAGGGGAGAAGAAGATGTGCATTTTGGGAAATTGGAAATTGGGGGGTGTGGTGGATGGTGGATGGGTTGGGTGAGTTTGTGTGGTTTTTTGGGGTTTGAGAGTGTGGAGTGTGGAGTGTGGAGTGTGGGGGAGATGGGTTGATGAGAGGGAGAAGGGCAGCGCTATATATACCCATCCATAAAAGAACCAAAACCAAACAAGAAGGCGGTCCTCGCCTCTCTCTAGTGCTAAAGTTCTCAAAATCGTCTGAGAATGTCCAGATGGGGGACGATGAGAAGAAGCAGCGTAACGTTGGATCCGTCGGCTGCGCAACGGGAAGGGGCAGAGGAAGAAGACTCGTGATGAGAGATCAGCTGGTTGGCTAGGGTTAAATACCTAGATATTTTCGTGTGCCTTGCGTTGCCTTGCTGCAGCTTTCCGTACTGGAGGAATTTGCGGGGGGATTGTTCATCTAGGTACGGTCTAGCAGAGGACTTCTCAGATGACTTCTGGTGCAGTAGAGACGATTTCATATAATAAAACCTTGAAGATATACAACCTTCGTAATAAATATATGACATTGACAAGAAAAGAAAAGACCGGAAATGCAAACCTTCACGTTTCGGAAGACAGTGGCTAGCTGACCCCTTCAACGCACTTCTATGATATAATGTCTTACTCCCTTAATTTGTTCCTGAAAACACAAGTAACACCACACCGTAACTTCAGTAACAGTGTCTTCTACCTCGATCCTGCGATCTTCCAGAGATTGAGATAGGACAGCCGCTTGGTGCGAGGTGGTCGGTTGGATGCATGGTACTACCATCTTATAGTCATTCTCCTCATTGTGCCACGGTTGTACCAATGAGCAAACATTTTGTTTCGAAAGGATCCTGCGAGGTAGTATGTGATGAGAGCGGTGGTTTGGGTGACCTCTAAGTGACCTCCATTCGACAGATTCCTGTTCCCCAACTCCTCCTTTTTCCCACCCTTCTCCAGAACCACGCAACGACAATGAACATCGTGTATATCCCTCGCCGCGTCAAGCACACCAGCTTCAGTCGCCTCCCCCCCACCGAAGACAGCGCATCCGAATCCACAGCATCCCTCGAATATGAACCTCCGCCAAAGCAAACCCGCATCGTCTACCTCTTCCTAACCTCAATCTTCATCTTTTTCCTCTTCTCGCTGAGCTTCTGGATGGGCACACGATGGGCCGCTCATCCTCCATCATCCATCCTCAACTGGAAATCCATCACCGAATACTGTCCCCTCCCCTTCTCCCCCCTCAAACCCAAGAATCCATCTGATCTCGCCCAGCCCCGATCCTCGAAGACCTCCCTCTCG
Source organism: Amorphotheca resinae ATCC 22711 (assembly GCF_003019875.1). Taxonomy (NCBI): domain Eukaryota; kingdom Fungi; phylum Ascomycota; class Leotiomycetes; order Helotiales; family Amorphothecaceae; genus Amorphotheca; species Amorphotheca resinae. The sequence continues at coordinate 1,285,609 of NW_020194480.1, forward strand.
CATACACGACGACGCGCTTCAACGGGTCGCTTTTGAAACCGAACGTTTTCCGCGAGCCCGCCGGCCCCGCCGTCGACAACGCCTGGAAATCGCTCGGCGTCGACTATCGAGCCGTCACGGTGCCCCCTGAATTGGCGCTGCGTGCGGGATTCCGTCCCGATCAGGTGAAGATCAATCCGAACTACGGTGGGGGCTATCCGGCGAACGTCGAGGGGCTGCACCATCTACACTGCCTGAACTTGCTCCGGCAAGCGCTGTGGTATAATTTTGATTATTACAATGCCAAGGGTGAGGGCGCCTTCAAGAATGAGCCGTATATTTTGCAGATGCATGTCTGTATGTCAATATCCCTTCTTTCGTCACTACTTTGTCTCTCCTTCCGAATAGCAGTTGCTAAGCTCGTCGTGAACTCGTAGCACATTGTGTCGACATCTTAAGACAGGAATTGATGTGTTCGGTTGATATCGGAGTGTTGGGCCAAGTTTGGATCCACCCCGACGCCCCGGAGCCGTACGTAGACTTCAACACGCAGCATAAATGTCGGGATTTCGAGGCGATTAGACAATGGGCAGAAGAGAGACAGATGCCACCGGCTGATCAGGTACCGGATGACTTTCTGGACCCGCCACATGTTGGAGATCGGGTATATGAGGAAATTCCTTGACTAGTTGCTATTCAAGATGCGTTAATAGAGTGGTGTGCCGGGTATATGGACCGTCCCGTAATGGGCACGGTAGATGGCTATACATTATCGTTGCAGCCTTTGTCGCTCTCTGTCTCTTCGCGCTGCCGCTTCAACGACACTCCTCTCTAGCTCTGGTGCTTCAATGCTCTCTTTCCCTTCCCTAGATCCCACCGGGACAAATTCCCATCTCGGCGCCCCTACTGCCACTCCACTCCATAGATCCCCTGGCAGAAAATCCCCTACGTCGCCTTGAAATGCTTCTCGCTCCCGCATGTCCGCCTCGACCACTTTCTCGATCTGCTCTATCGCTTTCTTCATAATGGATTTGACCTTCTCCTCTGACTGTTTCCGCCTGTAAACTTCCATGATTAAAGCGTCATACGAGGCATGATAGTTCTCATAGAATACGCGCATGGACTCCAATTCCTCCAATTGCTCTTGAATCTGCAATTTTGTTTCCTCCCAATGCATTTGGAAATTAGACGATGCCATCAAATATCCCGGAAGACGAGCTGATATTTGTTCCAGCACATTGAAGGCAGATACCGTGGAGTTGTAAGTTGCAGTGAGATCCGAAACGTGACCAAGAATCGCCTCATGCTTTGTTTCCATCTCGCTCAGATGTTCTCTCAGCTCGGCAACCACGTCCTCAACTTGCGCGGCATCGTTTTCCAGGACACCTAACATTTCCCTCCTTTCCTCGTCACTCAATGGCCCCTCTTCATTGAGGGTTTGAGATGTTTCCATGACCCCGGACACGGATACTGGCTCAACACCAGGGGGTAAAGATGAGGCCGCCTTGCGGACAGCAGCGAATCCACCTTCAGTGTGTCGGATCGCGTTGACGCAGAGATCAAAATGCGAGACCAGATTGTCAAGGAGGGACGCCATATCCTGAGCGTGTGTCTCTAGGGCCTGAAGATTATCGGGGATTAGGGTCGATGTGAGGGAGGCTTGTGATTGTGAAGAGGATACTCCTGGTGGGGATGTCATGGCTGTCTTCAATGCTCGAAGATCGGTATCAAAGGACAGGATCGAGCTGTCGAATTCGGTTTGTGCTTCCTATATATCTTGTCAGGTATGCGCGAGGGGAAGAAGGCAGATTTAGCATACTTTAGACTCTCGAATTGATTCCTTGAGAGCATCTCGCATGGTTTCTACCCCCTGCTCATCAACGAAATCTAACAGTGACCGTGGTTGTTCGTCGGCAGGTCGGAACGCGGCCTCCACCATTGTCGAGCGCAAAACATCCATTGTAGATTCTAGCCTTGAGTTCGCATTGTCGAGTGTTCGAATAACGCTCTGCAAACACCATTAGCTTTATCTATTACCTCTGCAACGCCGTGACGGTATACCTTGAAATCCCTCTGTCCCTCTTTATATACATTCTCGATACCGCCTCGGACCTTTCTTAATATCTTCACCTGTTCCGAGATCCCTAGTCGTAAGAATCTCGTGCGAGCAGACAAGATGACGGATTGTTCTAGGGCTGATCTGGCCGATGTGACGATCTCGTTGGCACGCCAGACAGTGCTGATTGAGGATAGAGATCGCTTCGATGCAAGAAGATGAGAGACAAGAGTCTCAAGAGGGATATCGCCATGGATCCCGGAAACAGACTGGGAGGCGCCTGGTGACGCTGAGGCGTGACTATGTGAAGCTGGTGAAGACATCCTGGGCGAAGACGGAAAGCATAGGTTCTTTGGACCGAATGCTATCTGTGCTTAGAAATCATACTGTGCTGTTTGGAGTTATCAACCTTGATGGAGCTGATTGCTTGAAGAGAGGGTGATGCCGACAAGGCTGAGCTTCAGGCTGTCCTGATAGGGTGATTATATAAGCACCACCCGACCCTGACCTCATCTCTGTTCTGGACCTTCGCTTCTCACGTGATCTCAGACGGCTAATCATCGGAGAGTCGAGCCTCGCTTCTCCTATTCGTCTCCGAAACATCTCGACAACCAACACCGCTCGCTGTGTTTAGCAGACGAAACTACTTTACGAAGATGCCGTTGTTTGCTAAGGTAAGCATGTTAGAAGGTTGCTAGTTGTGGGCTTGATTTGTGCCGTTTCTGGTTCAGTTCTCGCCCTAGGCTCCCATACCGGGAATGTTGTTCTCGAAGCACACCGTGACCCGTAAGCTTGAATGCAAAGCATTTGCAAGACTCATCAGGGAAGCGACAGTTCTTTGCATGCCCTTCCCTCTCATCATGGTCCTCATTTTCACCTTTCTGGATCTCCTTACTTATCATTCGCCACCTCCTACCCCATCTCATTGAGAGCCATCAAGCCTAATAACCCCTGAAAGTTTACCGAGCCCCTATTACATAGTTCCAAAATAATACATAATACATCCATCCGCAAGAAGTAATTTTCATATCAAACCAGAACCCTATTTCACATTTTTATCAAGGTTTGCATTTCTAAATCCTCTTTAATAAAATGTAAAGGAGCCTAAGGCCAGAGCAGGGTCAAAGTCCAGGATAGAAAACTAGATAAGTCAATTACTAAAACATTTTAAACGATTCTAGAATTTCTGATAATTTATCTCAAGACTGAACTGTCTATTTAGTTTGTCCCTATATTCGGCAAATAAGAGTATTGTTCGCAACAAAGTTTTATCGTATATTCATCTTAATGTTCACAATGAGTTTTGATTGTCGATGGTTTGAACGAATTCGTTAGAAATAGAACGAATAGAAACTTAATCTTTCTCTTTTGAGACTGCGTCTCGTAAGTCGGGTTATGAAGATTAGTGGCGGTAGTTGCTAGTGTAACACCGAAGGTACTGCAGATTAGGTTTAAAGGTATAGAATAGAAGGTATCAAGTTGTGTAATGTATTTATATTCTAGAATATCTGGAGGCTTCGTTAGAGCCGAGTCTAGTAGTGCCATGCTTGGAATTCACTTATCCACAAGGCCGGCCTTTATCCACAGTCCCATATTCAGAAAAGCCCGAACTCTAATCCCATATCCTAGACCCTCTATTTCGGTCTTCTCAACGGATGTGCCTCTGTATTTAGCACAAACTCGTCCAAACTCACTATCTCAAAATCCTCAAAGCACAGATAGAAATACTTCAACGTCTCTGCGAGCCAAAAGCTCTCCATACTATCCATCTTCTGCGCCGAGACCTCATCCGGACCAACCGTGATATCCGCAATCGCACTCGCCGCGATGTCAGTCCTCGAGACTTTTTCTATTTGTTGAAACATGCGCCAGGCGGCATCTTGCCATTTGCGATCGCCGGTGATGCGGTACATGATGAAGACTGATTCGATGGCTTCGGGACGTAGGATATAGCGGCGGTCTTCAATGGCTATCATTCCCGGGGTGAGACGGCGCTCTTTGATGACTCTCTCCGCGTTTTCGGTCCTCATCTCCACGGTGATGGCAGTATGATTGGGGTACTTTTCATTGAGCTTGTCATGCCAAAGTTTCTCGCTCCAAGTGCAATCATTCTTTGGACAAGGTATCACAGAGAAAATCTCTGGCGCAATACCGTTTGCGCTACTGTCATAGGCCCAGACACAGCCGGCAGTGAGTTCTTCGGCGAGGGAGAGTTCATGGGGCCGGTTGAAGATCTTGGACGCTAGACCAACCATCCCACCAGTGAAGCAGGTAAGGTGCTGGCCTTGTGGGTTAAGGCCAGGTTCACCGTTGCCCCTGACACGAACATCTCCCGAGACTGTAATCGGTTCGTTTTGGGGGTTGTATATTCGGAAGAACAAATATTCCTTGGCTACCTCGATGAAGTTTTCGTAGAGGGTCTTTGGCTGTGCCAGCAGCCCGCCAAGAATGAGGTATTGCTTAGGAAAGTATTCATAGAGCGAGTCAGACATGCCACCAAGCGTAAAGAAGTTGTCGTCTTTGAAAGAGGGCTTCTGGGCGTCCACCACTACGGGCCACATGCCAGGGAGCTTGGTGAGTTTCTGGCTCTTCTCAAACTCGTCCGCTATTCTCTGAATAGCGTCATAGTACTTTGGGTCGCCCGTCAATTGAGACAGCCGTGTGAACTCAAGGCTCAGGGAGCCAATTTCTGATACCAGGACTCTCGAAGGGGCTTTCTGTGCAACGCCTTCCGTATACCTGCATGAAAGTTAGAGCTCTACTCAAATAAAGCCCCATCCCCAAAGAATCAAAAAATACTTACTTCTTCCAATCCCACCTTGCTATAGGCATCCTATTCGGCGTATCAAAACAGGACATTAATAACTCCCCTACTTCTACTGCTTTCGACAGCAACGCTGGGTATTTCCCCTCACTAATATCATACGCCGCCAGAAACCCACCCATATATCTAATAGTCGTCTCGAAAACATTAATATCTCTAGTTTCCGTTGTACTGAAATCGATCTTCTCGATAGCAGCAACAGCCGCCTCGAACTCGTCCCGCATGTCCATAATCCACAACGAGTCCAGCGAATCAACCAAGGTAGCCGCCCAGCCTCCAAACGTATCTTTCCAACGTCCTGATATGGGCGCCACTTCATCTCGTAGCCAAGCATGCTGTTTATATCCCTTCCAACTGTGTGCGAAACTCTCCTTCACCGCCGCCCTACGCTCCAACCTTTCCGCCCGCTGCGCGTCATTCTCTTCCGGCTGCGCAGCTTGCACCGTGGGGATCTTCCTCGGGGCGCCAGTTGGCAGCGGTATCAATGACGAGACGGGATATCGTTCGGGGAGCTTTTCCCAATGTATCTGTCCGTCAGGCGCGACGGTGGGAGCGGGACGGGGAGGAGAAATGTAGGACGTGTAGCCGTAATTCCAGGTATTGCGGTGGTTCGCGAGGTAGTAGAGAGAGGTGGCGATGAAGGCTAGAGTGAGTGCGACTACGCGCCATCTTCGAATTCGAGGCATGGTTGTGGTGAGAGGTGGAGAAGAAGAGGGTCGCGTGAGTGACAGACGGGAGCGCGCATCGATGTTGAACACATATGGACCGTATTGCTATGAGCAAAATGACGAGTGGAACAGTAAGAATAAATCTCCCAGCCTTCAATTCCAGTGCAGCTTAAGAATGGGTAATGGAAGGAGTGTTGGAAGTAGCTATACTTCTCGATGATATATCTTTGGATTGCCGTTGTCGCGCAGCAGCTCGTCTTGGTATGGCCTCGGCAGTATGCAAACGACAGGCCAGGGTCTCAAGACTACAGTACCTACATGAACAATGTGCTGACACGTGGTATCAATATAATAAATAGGTAACCACTTATACAGTAAAGCACGTACATACACGTATTATACGAAGTTTGGATCTCTTCCATGGAAGATATAAAAATGGCGCAGTTCGAAACGTCAGTAAAGGACGACCGAAGACAAGATAACATCAGGCAGAGTGTTGGGCATGGAATTGGACAACAAAGATTCTTTAGCAGCACATGGCACATATGCATAACATCATCTAGTTCACCATCGTTTTATTTAGGAAGGGTAATCATCGCAACGTTAAAAGAACCAAATCTCGAATCTCTCGCTGGTCGAGGCCAGCTACCATTTCAACATTTTCCCACCCGTGCGTGCATGACTTCTTCCTCCCAGAACAAATCAAAGCAACGTTTCTATTTCTGCATCATGAGTTGAACGAATTCGTTGTCTGCTAAGGATTAGCTAGCCGTCCATGGAGGGAATTCAGGGATAGGTACGTACAGTCAATTCGTCCATCACCGTCCTGGTCAGCCTCTCTGATCATCTCATCAACCTCATCATCCGTCAACTTCTCTCCAATGGATGTCATGACATGACGGAGCTCGGCGGCGGAGATGAAGCCATTGTTATCACGATCGAAGACCTATACCATAGAGCATCAGCTTCTTGCTCCTTGTCGTCGGGGAGTTGACTGCGAACCTTGAAAGCCTCTCTGATTTCCTCCTCGGAATCCGTATCCTTCATCTTTCTAGCCATCATGGTGAGAAATTCTGTCATATCATTAATGACCCATCTAAACATGTCCCAATGTATGGATGTGTACCCGGGAAATCAATGGTTCCGTTGTTATCAGCATCGACCTCGTTGATCATATCTTGCAACTCGGACTCGGAGGGGTTCTGGCCAAGAGATCGCATGACCGTGCCGAGTTCTTTAGTTGTGATTTGTCCTGTATACATCGTATTAGACTCGTCGTCCCACAAGACCGCCTGCTCGCTCTGCTTGCTGTGCCTCCCGTCTCGCGGCGTGAAACTTTCGACTCTGGAGCAACCAACCAACCGAGTACGGGGATGGTTTGACGGGGAAAGCAGCGGCGGCTAAATTATCAAGGAAGTAGGGAATGAACAAGGTACTGACCATCTCCATCTTTGTCCTAAGAATCCATATAAGTTAGCAGCGGAGTTCACACACTTGACCCTCTTAAAGCTCAACGCGGCGAGAGGTTATGAACTTACAAAGAGAGAGAAAGCCTCCTTAAACTCAGAGACTTGCTCTTCAGTCAAAGAATCCGCCTGCATCGCCATCCATTAGCCATAGTCCTGAACAAGCACCCCTCTGTCCTGACGAAAGATGCGTCGCGGGGTCTCCAGGCCAGCCTGTCTTCTCGGGCGGTGGTGACATTCCGTACCATTGTAAATCAAGGACGCAGAAGAACGAGAGTGTTTGATGCGTTGTGCGTGCGAGATCCCGTGTCTCAATTTTGCGCGTAGCAGGGAGGGTTTGTTTGGGTGGTCGTGGGGTAAAGAACAAGACTTTGTGGATGTGGGACAGGTTGCTCATTGATTGCGATCGCAAGTTGTCGATCTACGTTCGCCTAGAAGTGAATCGGACGCAAATTACATGCAACGACGCGCAGCCGCAGCTACAGCTCCGGCCAGTAGTATGGCTTGGCTCTCTGATGCCCATTTCGACATTCAACCACGGCCACCTTTCCAACGATCCGTCCGCTCGATTCTCTAGAACGGACACACACACGGCAGCGAGCAGCTTTATAAAGCACAAGCTTGTCCAGTGTCCGCCATGTGGCGAGACCGTACCAACCTGTGAGTTGCTTACCTTACCTTACTTATTCCCGCTTTCTCGCGATAGGGAGCTGACATACTGGAGCTACATATCATACCGGCAATCGTACGCCCACCACCCCGCCAAGAAACCGAAATACTCCTCAGCCTCTGGAAATGGCTACTCGGATACGATTGGCGGTGGCTCCGAAGAGCGCCGCGGGCTCATGTCCAGCGGCGCATTTGAGGACGATGGCGACGCCGTCATCGAAATGGACCTGCTGCCCCCACGATGGGCGGACGTATCGGACGAAGTGACAGAATACCTGGCGGATATTGCGAGCAAGAGTGCCAAGTTGGAGAAACTTCATCAGAAGCATGTATTGCCAGGGTTCGATGATGAAGATGTCAAGAGGAGAGAGGAAGGGGAGATTGAGCGGCTGACGCAGGATATCACCAAGGGATTTCACGATTGTCAGAAAGCTATTCAGAGGGTGGAAATGATGGTTCGAGAATCAAAGAAATCAGGGGGTATTTCCAAGGGGGAAGAGACCATGGCAAGGAATATCCAGATCTCCTTAGCAGGACGGGTCCAGGAGGCTTCCGCAGGTTTTAGAAAGAAGCAGAGTGCCTATCTAAAAAGTATGTTCCCTCATTCTTCATTGAAAAAGGGGAGAGATTCTGACTGCAGCAGAACTCCGTGGGGTATCAGGAATGCAACCACAACTCGACCGCTCTACCGCACCCACATATACCAACTTCACCGATCCCTCAATGATGGAATCCGACGCCGACAAATCCTACTCCCAATCCACCCTCCAACAAACCTCCCAAAAACAGCTCACATCTAATGACGCTGCCATCATGCAACGCGAGCGCGAGATCACCGAAATAGCACAGGGCATCATCGAATTAGCGGATATATTCAAGGAGTTACAGACCATGATCATTGATCAAGGGACAATGCTGGATCGCATTGATTATAATGTGGAGAGGATGGCGGTCGATGTCAAGTCTGCAGACAAGGAGTTGAAGGTCGCTAGCGGATACCAGAGGAAGGGAACGAAACGGAGAATTATAATGCTGTTGATTTTGCTAATAGTGGGGATGATAATCTTGTTGGTGATCAAGCCAAAACGCCATAGGAGTGAGGTAGATAGTAATATACCACCACCGCCTTGAATGGTTGACACGACCTTATCTTGTTCATGTGCAAGTTCCGATGATGGGACAATGGGCCGAAGTAAGAATCACCTGGGTTTACTTTTGCCTCGGTCAAATACTAGACTGTAGTTCTCCCAGAAGTGCTTAGCTTGCGTCTCCAGCCACGAGACGCTCCGGCGAGCATAACCGCTCTCAGTCCGTCATCTTGAAAGCTAAATATAGGACTTCTTCTCACCCTAAGTGCAAGGAAACGGAGTTTTACACACGAGAGGATAGGCGAGTAGGCATCTCTCACCAATTCCAGCCACATCCATCCTCATAATTCCCACATCTCAAACTCCTTGTCTTTCAGAATAGAATTACTAAGATAGAAGCTTGTGTCAAGATAGGATATGTCAATTCAAGGGCCGCAATAGGGCGAGATCTGGAAGAGTATCCTGAGGATTCCCCGGAGCTCGATCGCAGCTCAACCCCGACCCCGAAGATCATCAGGATGCAAGTCCCGGTTATCTTCCATTAGTAGGTGAGAACAGATTCCCATGACCTGCCTTCTCAAGAACCTTGTAATAGATCGTAGGATGGCAGCTTCAGGAAGCTTATTTCGAATTTTCCTTGATAGAGCCAGACCTTCGGAACGTTATTTCCTTTCCTTTTCTCGAAAACTTGGGCTTGCTTCCAGGCGAGCTCCACGTCTTGACCAGGTTCCTAATTGATATGACGGATCTCTGTTACCTTTGGTGCTGAGGCACACTATCACGAAGGAGCACAAGAACGCAGGTCGTTGATTCCTACACAGACTTTAGGATTCTAAAGGGGGGTTTAGCGAGGTTTTATCATAAACCAGCTCAGGTACACAAGGCTGCGTGCCGGCCCGAACCTAGGCGATGACAGGGGAATAGACGATGCTGATGCAGGACGGCGATGCGCATTTCAAATGGCGATGCTGGGGCTGGATATGAGGGGAAAGAGGGTCATTATGTTTGGCTTTTGAGTAGCTGGTTCCTCCAGGACGAAGTATGGGGGGATGCTATCGAGGACTCCGAGGACGATGACTAAGGTAAGCTAAGTCCATACTGTAGGTACCTTAATTAGCCCTGACAGACATGTTCCTTTGACAAGAGAAGAACGGATATTTGCCCAGTATCCCCTGACGATAAGATGCACTCGTGACACCCTTCACTTGCACCGGTCGGTCAAGTTCGAAGACCGAGGATGTGAATCTTGTAGGGGATCCTAGGTCAGGCTCAATTACTTGAACTTTCTTGGTTATTGGGCCACGACCGATAAAGGATCCTCTCAGGTATGGGTGTCCAAACGCCTCAAGGGCGTCCACACGCTGATACTCCAGCCATTCCCTCGTAATCTCTGCGAGACTCTGGTTACTCAATCACCCCCTACTCTCCTCAATTGAAAGTCATCCGTACACCACCCCTCAGCACCTCCTTCACCGTCACAGCCGGCAATCTCATATCCGGATGTCGTTTCGCAATGTCCTTGAATTTCTGCAGCATGTCCACACACATCTCCTCCTGATTCTTCGGATCAATCTGCGTCGGCTCCACCAACTCGATCTCTCCAAGCGGGCGCGTCTGGCCCCTATCGAGCCACATCCAGTCAATATCATAATCAGCGATGATGAGCTTTTCCAACTTCCCAAATCGCGCGAAGACATCCAGCTCCCATTCCGTGGTAGGAGTAAAGTCCAAGCCGAAATTCCACCACTCCCGGATCTCCACGGCCAGGAAGCGCAGCTCGCGCACACAGTCGATCGCTGTCAACGCACTGAGGGCTTCCGCCGACAACGGCGATGGAAGCTGCGTCACCGCGCCGATATACAGCGTATCGATGCGAGGATTGAAGTAAGCAGCCACCACCACCACCGTCGCCTCCTCCTCCTCCTCCTCCTCCGCGGGATCATCCGAAGACTGCTGCTGCTGCTGCTGCGCGCACAACGGCGCCCAGCTCTCTAGGAAAAGCCGCCGCGCCTCGCGGGTCGCGCACATGGAGAAGTTCAACGCGGGCCGGCTCTCGCGCACGCAGGTCCATTCCTGATCCCAAGTGACCTCCAGGACGCGGGGCCCGGGAAAACTCGCCGCCCAGACTTGGAGACGTAGCTCGGTGGGTAGCTGGGGGAAGAGGTGGAACGTATCGTAAGGCATGATTGATTGGGGATCAGGAGGAGAAAGAAAGTTCGCTAGATATGTGGGAAAAGATGATGACCTCGACAGCACGGTAACGATAGAGAAACTACCCCTATATATATATGCCCCCCTCTCTAGACGTGGCGAGGTATCAGGACTATAGGTAAGGCAGAGCACCGCCCTACCTGACTATCGATATGGCAGATTCACGTATCTTGGCGCTGCGAAGGAGCTAGGACAATTATTTCAGTAGATTCGAAGATCCCTTGTAATATGTAGTACCCGATTCATTGATTGATTGATTGATTGATTGAGTCGTTACCCCTCCCGCGCGCGTCTAGTTTCTAGGCATGTGACATATGCGGCTCTACCTTGAAATGGCCCGTGCTCCGCGCTTACAGACCCTGCCCCTCTCTATCCCCCCCTTCCCCCTCCCCTCTTCTCCTTCCATCTTCCCATCCCATCCCATCCCATCCCATCCCTCCAAACGCACCGCCAATTTCCCTTTTCCTCCCCCGAAAGAAAAAACTCCACCTTTCCTAGTTACGGTAAGGTAAGGTAGGTAAAATGTGGCGTTTAACACTACAGCTAGCTGACTAAGCCCCCACTATGCCCGCGGCGGCGGCCCCTGTCTCTCGGAGTCCGTACCTGAGGCGCCCGCACCATCATGCATAGAAACACGGCGAAAGCTCGCGGAAGAGAAAAATTGTTAAGAAAAAGAGAAAAAGAGAAAAAGAGAAAAAGTTTTAGGGATTGGGTGGTGTTAGGAATTGGTGGATTGGGGGGGCCGGAGGGGAATGGTGTATATGGAAATGTGTGGAACATACATCTTCGTTAGTAGGTAGGATAAGCTTGCGGTTGTTCCCGTGGTGGGCGGTGGGCGGTGGGCGGTGGATGTGGTGTTGTATCGATGGGGGTTAGGGTAGATAGATAGATACCTAGATGGGTAGACGGCTTGCTTGGGTTCATTTTAGCTTCGTGCGGACGGTCCGTTGATATTGGCACATCTCGGCAGAGCCATAGAGATCACCGGCACTCAGGGACAAGGAATCGCGGTACAAGCACGTCTTTATTGCGAGGGTAGTCTATCTAGTCTTGTCTATCTAGCAGATATCAAATCGGTCTAGTAGAAACGCCATAGACGCAAACCCATCATCAGCTCGCATGCCGCACCTGCTTCGCAAACCCAGAGCGCCTACAGATCGTCACGTCGTCAAGTATCTGGTTTAAGCGTTGCTATAGCTTAAGCACCGTAGACCTTGAGGCGGTCCTCAATGGGCTTGAAGGTCTTGTCGCCGGCACCGCCAACGGGGGTACCGAAGACGAGCTGGGCGTTGAGGACCCAGTCGCTGGGAACCTTCCACTCCTCGGCGACCTTGGCGTCGATCAGGGGGTTGTAGTGCTGGAGGTTGGCACCGAGGCCTTCGGCCTCAAGGGCAGTCCAGACGGTGAACTGGCTCATGGCGTCGGATTGGCTGGCCCACGGTGGGAAGCGGTCGGCGTACAGGGCGAAAGCGGATTGCATAGCCTCAACATCGGTCTTGCTCTCGAAGAAGAGGACCTGTGAAAGGCACGGGTTAAACCAGTGTTTGCAGAGGGGGGATAGGACTTAGAGGAGGGGGATGGTAATGTCGACCGCGTGGGATGCCGCAGTGAGGGGGGAGACTTACAGTTCCGTATCCGGCCTTGAAGCCGTCCAACTTCTGTGCGGTGCTCTCGAACTGCTCAGCGGGGACGATGGCCTTGAGGACATCCTTGGTGATGTCCCAGAGCTTCTCGTGCTCCTTCTTGAGGAGAACGATGGCGCGGGTGCTCTGGCTGTTGAAGCTGGAGGGGCAGTGGAGGATAGCCTCGCTGACGATCTCCTGGATCTTCTTGTCAGAGATGGGGGACTCGGCCTTGAGGCCGTAGTAGGTGCGGCGGGCCTTGACGGCGGCGAGGAATTCAGTGGAACCCATTTTGGAGGTGGACTGCGAGAAGGCTCGGGATGTGGTGTGAGGGAGAAGGCGGGGTGCTGGTGCTTGGTTGTGGAGGATGTGAGGAGTGTTGCGGGTAAGGGAGTGTTGGAGGGGGAGGGCTGATCTTATAGTCGCGGCCACGGCCCCTCCACGGCTGCACAAGCGCACTTTCCCGAGCAATGAAGACGCCATTTCCTGCCAGTTGCCCTGCCACGTTAGAGCGATGAGAACCAAAATAGTCGACAGCGACAGCAACCAGAGAGGATTGTGCATATTTAGCAGGGGAACCGCGGGACGCTGCTTTAAAGGAGGGGCTGTGGGCGAGGGACAGATCACCAGCGGTACCGTCGCAGGTCCATCAGCTCTGCGTCTTGGCCAATTGCTTCCATCAGCCGCGCGATAATTATTAAGGTGTTAGAAAGCAGTGCGGCTCAGGTAAGCTGTGTGTAAGCTTTAGGTAAGCGGATTTCTCATCGGCTGGCCGTGATTGCAAAGGCATCTGCAAAAGGGGGGGGCGGAAGCCTCAGGAGTCAGCCACCTTAGGGGGGGTTGAGTCGGCGAATTATCCGCCCATCCTCCGTGCGCCGAGGCTCCGTGCGGATCACGTTATGAGTAGTCAGGTGATAAAACCCCACTGCGGCCCCGCATTCCACAACTTCACGAGGGCGCTTTTACGAGGAGTGCCTTTGTGTACCATACAACACGTACATGTCACGATTCTCAACACCAGGCGCAGAGTCGGATACTGGATATCTTCTCTTCATTTCAATTCAGCACTGTCTTCACTCGGGGACTTCATCTCGTACAACTCTATCTCGCGCTTCCCTGGTCACAATTGCTTGCGTGCCCGTGTAATCTAGTAACGCCCTTATCAGATTGCCAGCCCAACCAGCCCGACAAAGCAGAACGCCATTCTCCATGCAATCAATTCCCATCAGACCCATTTGTACATCCTCTTGCCCTCCAGATACACCTGATCTTTCCTTTTTTATTTTTCTCTTTCCCATCTGTCTCATGAAGAGGGCGTGGCTACCATGTCTCTGCAGTATACTGCCCAGCTTCCTTCTTCAGCGCCCAGAAGTTCTTCGCCTCCTCACGTCCCAGGTTCCCCTTTTCCATCGCAACGTCGACCAACGCCTCCTCAACACCCTCCCCCATACCCTTGCTTGATCCACAGACAAACACTCTCCCATCCACGCTATTGATAATGAACCAGACCAGGTCCTTCTGTGCCCGGACTTCATCCTGGACGTATTTGCCTGCCTGCTTGCCATCGCTCCTCCGTGATTGGACGACCTTCTTAACTTCAGACTCATGAACGCCCCACTCCCCAGAATACAGCTCATCGAGTAACGAGTCACGCACCCCCTGGAGAACCCAGACTTTGTTGGTGCAGTTCGCGTTCTTCAGTCTTCTCTGGACGAAGCCGCGGAAAGGAGCAACGCCAACCCCAGCACCAATCAGGAGCATAGGACCATCAGAGACGAATTGCTTCGCCAGAGGGTTGGCCATCAGGCCTTTGAACATGGGAACTCTCAAATCAACCTTCTCTCCCTTGGCTTCAGCCTCGATAAACTTTCGGGCCTGGCGTTCGAAGAAACCGGATCCGACACCGGTTCGGTGTCCCCCACGCCAATCAGAAGCTTCGTGTACGGTGACGGCGATCTCGATCAAGCGCGAGCAGCCGTTGGCCGGGACGCAGGATTCGTGTGGGTCGTTGGAAAGGGAGTAGAAGCGGGGCATCAGGGTTTGCAGTTGTGACAAGAGCTGATCGAGGGGTGGCTTGGACGAGGGGAAGGCGTGGAGGAGTTGGCTGACAGTGACATATGGCCCAGTACGGAAATCGCAGAAGATGCCTTGGCCTTCAGCAGAGCAGAGGTACAGGAGGATCTTCTTCTCAGCCGGGTCGGTAGCATATTCAGCGAGGACACGGAGGAGCGGCTTGTTGGGTGCGTAAGATTGAATGTCGGAGCACCAGGTTAGGAGATCTCGACGGGTGCTGATAAGTTCACGTGGTTTATCATCGCCCCAGACGGTGGGCCACCTCCCACTCTCGGTCTTTAAGAGGACAGGACGATCACGGATGTGCTTGGGGATGAGGAGGAGGTCCATGAGCTCGTCGACAGCAGATGCTTCATTCGGAGCCATGACCCCGATGGCGCCGCCCACCTTGAAATCCACGCCTGACTCTTCGGGGTAATTCGTGACGTCGAGGTCGAAATGATACGTCCTCTTCTCCGCACCAGGACGAGTAAGCTCCCGGGCAGAAAAGATGCGGGCCGAGAAGACATGGTATGGAGGATGTGGCTGGACAAAGTTCGGAGGGTGGACCTTTGTGTCTACAGGGGCTTCTTTCTTCGCAGACGGGGTAAAGTCGACCGACTCAGCATTGGCCCCTTCACCCATCGAGATGGCCGAGTCCGCAGGAGAAAGGAGAGGCGAGGCGCCCTTCTTGACGGGCAGCAGAGAAATGGTCTTCTTGGGCAAATCCGGTACATGCGAGAGTGTCTTCGGGATCAGTCCTACCTTCAGCTGCAGCGCACGGTAGGCGTCATTGTCGGGCAATGGCACCCGCTCCATTGTAAGGCCTTCCTGCTTCGTGATGGCCATGCAGCATCCTCCACCACAGCACCTCTCCAGCAGCTTTGTGCCCGGCTCGTCCACCAGGGCCTGGATCTCGGGGCCATACTGCGAGACTAGTCGGGTGGAGGCGCGACGGGGGCGGGGCGGCTCCTCTGGCTCGTCAGAAGAGCTGGAGTATGAGAGGGAGGGGACGGAGGAACGAGGGGATTCATCGACATCGACGGGCTCGACGGGGAGGCAATGGGAGGTGGTGGCCATGCGGATGGCCTGGGGAGGGGACATGATGGTTGTGCGTAGGTGGCGTCGAAGCATGTACAGCAGAAAAGGACAAGGCGTGTAATAGAAATAGCGGCTGGAGAGGGATCAATTCGACGGGGTCGTC
Organism: Amorphotheca resinae ATCC 22711; assembly: GCF_003019875.1. Taxonomy (NCBI): domain Eukaryota; kingdom Fungi; phylum Ascomycota; class Leotiomycetes; order Helotiales; family Amorphothecaceae; genus Amorphotheca; species Amorphotheca resinae. The sequence goes on from NW_020194480.1 coordinate 1,301,448, forward strand.
ACAGCATTGACGCGAGCAGCTGTGATTGATATAGAGTGGGGAGGGGAGAGAGAGAGCGACTGTGTAGTAGAGAGTAGAAGAAGAGTAGAGTGGTGGAGGAGAGGAGAGAGAGAGGTCGGAGTGCGGGAAAGGATGGGGGTGCAGCACACAAAAGAGTAAGGTAGGAAGAGTCGTCGGGTAAAGGTTAAGGTAGTTTGTGCAGTGGCAGTAGTAAAAGTAGTCAGGTGGCGGAAAAGAAGCAGCGGCGGCCGCAGTCTCTTAAGGGAATAATTATACTGCAGAGACTCCAAGCTTTCCTTGCGTGCGCTAGACCTCGTCAGGCCCTAACGGGTCAAGGGCCAAGGGGATCCCGTCCCAACCACATGGGAAGACAACAGGAATCGGCCGGCACCGGAGACCCGAGATCTGGGCCCGGAACGTCTTTTTGCGCTTTTGGTTTTTTTTCGCTGTGCATCTCTTGCATACTTTATTCTTATTCTTTTTATTTATGTATAAAACCACTACTATACAGATGCCGTATATCTCTCCATCTGATAATCGCTGATTGATGGATGCGCATTATCATATCATTTATCCGATGTACTTGTATGTAGTACTTGACGTACCTCTCTCTCCTCCTCCCTGCATCTTTCCCAGCAACGTCATTCCCCCATGCCCATTCTGCGAGTCTTCTTGCTCCATAATAAATTCCCAGAGAATCCGTCCGAAGAATAGAGTACCGACAGTGGCATCGATGATCATCTGCCACGCTGCGCCCAACAATTCTATACCCCATCCCCCCCATACTTTTCATCCTGCACCTCGCAGTGCCACATGTCCGCCGCCTTGGGCAAGTCCTGCCGAGGTCAGTCCCCCCTGCTCTTCTCTGTCGCCATCTCCGTGTACCATAATAATCCCATCTGATTACAACAAACAATAACCATTCATACAAGATTACAACAAGAAGTCATCCGAGCAAAAAGAATGTAGAATAATCTCCTGACTCTTCGCTCCCCTTCACCCGCGCCCGGGTGTCCGCCCTCGTAAGGTGCGCCACTCTCGGAAAATCCCCCTTCCCCGATCCGGCATGGCGGCAGCGAAAAAGCGGGGCCCGCCAGTGCGCCAAGCAAGCAAGCCCTGGGTTGGCGCGACGTGCAAATCTTATCAGATCATCTTAGCGGGGTGCGTGTGGTCGGGTCGTGGCAAATTGCTGGGAACGCTGAGCCCGACGATGTCGGAGCTGAGGGAGGGATCATGATCATGGATGGGAGAATATGGAGGAAAAGGGGAAAAGGGGGAAAAGGGGTGAAAGGGGGTGCTGCTGTGAATATGGGATTAATGATTCCCCATCCGCCTGGCCTCGTGGAACGTGCCCCCCGTGATTATTGGGGCAATGATGGCCGATGTTTCGTTGAGGATGACTGAGCCTTCGTCAGACCACTTCTCCTTGGAAAGGGCAGTTGTAACTGATTATCAGGATTTAAGATTGGGAACCTCTTGGAGCAATAATGACTGGAGATGTCCATTAATTGTTCTCCCTGGTATCCCGACGGAGGATGCTGGGATACCGAGTCCGTTTAAACCCTCTGGCCCATATTATGTAATAGTGGTTTCCCAGTGACATTCTTTGACGCTTGGCTCTTGGCTCTTGACTCTTAACACGTAACCTCAATTCAACTCGATCCATCACTACCGTGCCGAGGCTAGGCATACTCATAGCCGGCATGGGATCGAGTATTCGATGCGGGTAGGAGATGATCTGAGTCACGTGCGCCACCTTCCCGCAACCACATACCTAGGTAGAACCTGGCTATTCCCTCCACGACTGGAATCTAATATCAATCTCAGCTATGTCTCTCCATCTGCCGCTGTTCCCGAAGCATAATAGTTATGCTTGCTATAGAAGATCCAATGCAGTCGAGGAACTTCCCGGTTTCTTTGACGGGATCGATGATTCAAAGCTGGGGATTCTCTAGCTGACGGATTGACGCTTTGAAGACCTGGCTGGATGGTGCCCTTTTTACAAGTCATGCACAGGTGGTACTCCATATAGTTCCAGTTGGATACAGACATAACAAGCCAAATGCGGTACCGATCAGTCCCGAGCCGTGCGCGAGCCGACTCGGTTCGGCTTCCCCCTCACCTTGCACTGTGAAGTCTTGAAGAAGTCCAGACGCCTGAAAAGAACCCATCCTGTCTCCCCGTGACCCAGATCGATGACGGGGAAGTGAGATGGTAGGGTCCTCGCTAAACCCCAACCATCCGCTCTCCACTCAGGACAAGCTTACCCCGCATTCTGTCTCAGCTATCTCATCATTCCAGAATCCACCACCTGGGCCTCATATCCCATCCAGTCTTCCGTTTGCTATCCAATTCATCACTCAAGCCCATCCAAACTGACCCCAGATTGCCCCCCGATCACCCCAGGTAACTACAACAGATAGATCCAGCTCGGTCAAGAAGACACAGGCAGTCGCAGCCATGGCAACAGATAGCCTCCCCGTCATCAATGTGCTGTTCACTCTTCACCCTGGCATGGATGCCATGGACTTCATCGGTCCTCTCGAAGTCCTGACCCACGCTCTCCATGACCCGGATGATGAATGTAAGTCCACTGGTCCATCCCAATGGATCTCATTACCCGCTCGATCTCAATCTACGGGCCGCTCCCTTTCTCTATGTTCAAACCCTCTGCCGCTGATGCTTCTGCTGACGATCCTCGACCAGCAACCAAAGCCTTCGAGCCCACCTTCGTGTCCAGCACTGAGCATACCCTCTCTGCCCAAGGTGCAAGCTTCCGCGCCCATATCAACTACAAGGAAGCATACGCCCGGCTCACGGAATTTGACGTCCTTGTTGTCCCCGGCGGCGGCACTGACACGATTATCAGATCAAAAGCTGAGCCGCTGGGCCTCATCTCAGCCTTCTCCGAGCTCCAGAAGAAACACCCCGAGAAGGAGCGCACCATCCTCTCCATCTGTACCGGGTCCATGCTCCTCGCACAACAGGGGATCCTGAGCGGCCTCTCGGCGACCACCCACCCCGACTATTATGCCAAGTTCGAGAAGCTTTGCAGCGAGGTCGCGCAGCGCGATCTCTCCGAGCGCTGCGACCTCATCGAGGAGCGCTACGTCGTCAACAACCTGCGCTTCGACCTGGGCGAGCCCGAGGAGAACCCGTACATCCGCCGCAAGTCCGACGCGAAGAGCCCGACGTTCCGGCGCAAGGGCTCGAACGCATGGAAGGAGAGCAACACGCGGCGCGAGAGCAATGCGCGGCGGGCGTCGTTGCGCCTGGGCGGCCTGCGGGTCATCACCAGCGGCGGCGTGACCTGCGGCTTGGATGCGAGCCTCTACCTGGTGAGCATCATGGTCAGCGAGGAGGCGGCAAAGGAGGTGGCGCGCATCATGCAGTACACGTGGAACAAGGGCGTTGTGGTCGATGGGATTGATATCTAAGGCGTCTGGAGTTGGCTCGGGTGCAGAGAGGGGTAAGGTAATCTGCGCTTCTCTTCTCTTTTGCATGCAGCAGCAGGGAAGGCTTTTAAAGGGAAAATCGTTGCTTGGCATTCGGGGTTATTTCGGGTTCGATTTCATTTCATAGTTGTTATGCGCTGGAAGCAGCTGTCTCTTCTACAATCTCATCTCCTTGTCCAGAACCCATCACTGACCCAAGCCGATCGGTAGCCAGGTAAGGTACCTAAGGTAAGGTAGATAATGATTGTATTCCCATAACTATATCCCCATAACACTTCAACCTTTCCCTCACCACTTCCCTCCCAGCATGGCATCCATCATCCTCTTGCTTACCTAAGTAATCCATCCCCCCGCAGCCATCCCTATCCAAGCTAGCACCGCGCCCCAGATGCGGGGAGGGACCCCACCCGATCATCGGACCGGAGTCGGCTCGCTCAGGTATTGATCGATCGATGCACCACTAACCTAGGTACCTTAACCTTTCTCTCAAGTTTCAACTTACCTGACCTTACCTACATCATGGAATAATGAAGTAGAGTATAAGATGAGAGAGTGAGGGAGTGATTTAAAAACAAGTATTATTCTGTAGTTATCATATAGTAAGGTGAAGGGCGAAGACTCAACACCTGTACGCGGTGGGTGCCCTCTACAAACCTACCTACAGCTCTTTTTTTAAGAGTCTGTAGAGCCAAGATTAAGTCACGAACCGAGTAGTAAACGCGACACGAAGAGATTTTCCCTTATCGACCCTTCGACCCTTCTTACTACTGTGCCTTTACGACTACCTATTAAATATATACACACGACTCACGAGAGAAGGACCTACCTACCTAGGGGAGGCGTTTGGCGGTTTCGCGAGGAGGAGAATACTACGCATAATGACATGTCGCGTACCTATGTAAGAGGGTTAGGAGGAAGGGTTAGAGGGCGATATTTATTACGCCTTCGTTATACGCGCTCACAACTGTCGAAGAGGAAGGGTCTAGGTATAGCTCTATTACAGTAGAGTTGACAAGGAGGCTTTTTTTTAAGCTTACGTTAAGCTACCTACCTAAGATTCGAGCTCTAAAGGGTCTATCTAGATAGATACCTCTCTATAATAGCACACAACATCTTGTAGTCAGACTTACCCTACCTGTTAAGGGAAGCCATACCTAGTCACAAGACCCTACAGACTATACATAGAGACAAGAAATAGTTTCTAGCATACCTAGGGGTACTATAATACTATAGGATCAGGGACCCGGGGCTGTTTAGATATAGAAGAGTTCCTTTATACTCCTTGTGGTTTTTGGCCTTTATATAGGTAAACAGGACTTTATACTACCTAGCTTAGCACGTCCTTGTACCCGAAGGAGGTCTCTCGGACGCAAATTAATATCATCATCATCATCATCATCATATAGTAAGGTACGCTATGTACCTAGGTACTTTACTGTAGGTACCTAGGTAGGACAATGGTTCGCTTACGGAGTCGTTGCCTTTTGACCTCAACTACTTATATCTAAACTCAGTCATCCATACACAATTCCTTCCCCCAAAAGATTACCGACCCGATATATCAATCAATCAATCAAATGGCATCTCAAAAAGAAGCTCTCTGTCGTATTCGCATAAAGCAATCTGCATCGCAGGCTCGTTGTGTATTCCACGAAGAAAAGCCTATCTCCGCCCAGCATGCTCACGGCGACAATGGCAGCCTGGCTGCTGAAAAGAAGACTCTATTTTCATGTAGCGATACCTCTAGGGTTCCTGGCGAAATCCGTAGAGAATGGGCGAGTTTGATGATAGATGAGATTGGAAAGTTAAGGAGGGTTGGATGAGGATAATAACTGTGGAGTGCGCGATTTGGATTTTGTCCTCGATCTTGATGGCTCAGTCGAGAATCGCGCTGATAATGTGCCATCATCATCATCATCAGCGTCTACCAGATCCTACCCCGCACGCTATCAAATTCCAAATGAGATAATTTCACGACTCGACTCGAACCAAGACAAGGTTCGGCGCGCAGGACTGTTTGCTTTAGGTGGTCTACTCTACCAAGTGTTTTCAGGTTTCGAGATGCTGAGCCACCTTGGCAGTGATGTAGAGGAGGAGTATATAAGGTCTTGTTTTGTTAAGGGAGAGTTTCCGGGAGATGTTTGGGGATTGGAATGTGCGGTGAAGATTCTGGCTTGCTGGTGTCCTGGATTTGCAGAGGATTTGTTGGTTGCTCATGGCGAGAACGGTACGTTTCTATCTCCCTTGTCTCTCTTCTCTCCCTTCTCTCCCTTCTCTCCCTTCTCTCCCTTCTCTCCCTTCTCTCCCTTCTCTCCCTTCTCTCTCTTCTCTCTCTTTTATTCTATAATCTAGTCTCTAGAGCTTCTTGTTGAATCTACCTTAATCTGACTTTCCTTCTCTTTCTTATTCTTCCTAGAATTGCAACCTTCCCATCTCTCTGTGGCATCTATTTACACCTTTCTTTATTCTACTAACTTCTCCGTCTAGAATCCGTACTTTCAAAGTTTGCCAGCTATTTCGCCAGCTGTGCCAAAAAGCATCCTATCCTGTTCGGCATCCAAGTTGCGGGTGGCATTATGTCCCTAGCCTCCATTGCCGCCGTGCCTGTCCTCGGCGTCGTGGGATTTGGAGCCGCAGGGCCGATCGCTGGGTCTACTGCCGCTGCATGGCAGTCCGGTATTGGTCTAGTGAAAGCCGGTAGCATATATGCCTGGTGTCAAAGTGCTGCGATGGGAGGAGCGGCTATGGGGCACATTGTGGCTACCGGCGTAGCTGGAGTCAGTGGAGCTGTTGGGGCCACAACCGTTGCAGGCGCTTTAGATGTCATCGCTATCTCGGAATCAGAATTGAAGGAGATATTCATGAAGGCTTGGAAACGTGAGGGAGGTGCAGCTATGGGTGGCAGTCTGGCCACCGACCTAGCTGGAGTCAGTGTAGCTGTTGGGGCCATCGTCGAAGGCGCCTTAGATGGCATCGATATCCCAGCACCAGAATTGAAGGAGAAATTCTTGAAGGCTTGGAAACGAGATCTCGGTGAGACACAACAGGTAATGACAACGCGGCTTTAGTTCTAGTTTATTTATTCTCTTACCTGGACACCTACCTACTTATGCTTTTATTACTCACTCAGATATGTCAATTTAGTTATTAATACTACGGAAGTAATAGTAAATGCATAATCATACTACAATCTGTAGCATCTTCGCACTTATTGACTCCTGCGCACCATTCCGAAAGTTTCAAGTGAGACTCATCTTGTGTCGAAGCGTTGCTCCTAGGGCTATCTTACGTCTATGTCAGACTGAGGGCACATAGATACGTACCTAGTGATCCCTTGGAAATTTGACATTCTGAATCCGAATCCGTGGACGATAATATGGCATTATATCTACATGCCATGCCCCTGAACGAGGAGTTTGCCAGAACATGATCCGAACATTTTTGCTATACATCCATTCATTTATATATGTAGCCCAGCTTGAAAATATATATAGTCTTGTAGGCCCAAACAAAAGATTCAAATAGTAAGGAAGGCTGTAATCCAGACCCGGGCGATACGTCGATACCGTTTTCATGAAACCATCTGGAAGACGGAAAAAATCCTGAAGTTTTTTTTTTTATAAATGAAGAAATGCATATACCCTTTACCTTCTATCTTGCTCAAAAACATCGTGCCAATTCAACTAAGTTGCGATGTTGATTTATGTCTTGCGCATTGTAGCGCCCGCTGGCTGGCTTCGTTCGGCTGTATGGAGGAGCATACTTGCAGTAATAACAGGGAATAATATGATCTGCCAAACCTCCTCTCTCCCTAGATACGTCAGAAGGATTTTGCTCTTTTGCTATTTCCAAAGATTCACAATACCGTGCTCTGTTCCAAGGAATCAAGGATGGAGCTGACGGGACGGCAACAGAGAGTAAAAGAGGCGGGGGAGGGGTTTGGCAAGAATTCTGATGTGCGTGTTATCATTTCAGGAGAAAGCTTTGCCAAGCATGGAATCTTTGAGGATAGAACAGATAATTATGAGTACCTACACACTTCATTCTACCCTACTATTTCTTGCCATCACTCCGAGCATGATGGTGGTATTGGTGAAAGGCTTCTTTCTCTCTCTTTTAATCAAGAGTCACCAGACATTACCATCGAGCAGCTCCAGAATGGAAAACCCTCTACTGGCATGCTCTTGGCATGAGGCTATTATTGAATTGACCGGCGACCTTGACCTTGATCTCAAACTGAAACCACACGACAACGATGATAATATCAACGACGACAACGATAACCACAATGACAATGACAACGATAATAACCACAACGATAACCACAACGACGACGACGACGACGACGACGACGACAATCACGACGACAACACTACTGCCACTATCAACAGCAACAATGTTGCCTGCGTGAGGAAACAGATCGATTAAACCATGTCGATGGGCTTCAAGATACTCCAGCTCTGAACTTAACAGGATTACCTTGTCCTTGAGGGGCTCTGATGTAGTCGATGGGTAAACCGATTTAGCGCCGGAGCAACAATAATCCTGAGCACGTGATCCTAGGCCGTGAAAAAAGATCCCTCAAGGTAACCCGACCTTTGTCGTCGAGGTATATGTAAGAGGAAGCGGAGTAGGATTACTGTAAAAGACTGGAACTATGGCTTTATTAGACACTACCTGGTTGCAAGAGTAGGACAGGAATTCAACACAAGATAATCCAACAGTCAGCCCAATGTGTTGATGCACGTGATTGGCCTTGTACCTGTGTACCTGAGTACCTTACCTGTACCTGAGCGGAAAGAAAGGCTGGATCTCCCTCAAAAAGGACAGCAGATATCTTCGCATTGATGAAGAATAAATGCTACTTCTTGTGCGGCCCTCACTTGTGTTGCTCCTCTGTTAGGTTTTCAATAGTTCTATACCGGAGTCTCATACCAATGACGTAGCGTCCCCAAGCTCGGATCAAGCGGGCCTGTCTTATCATCAACACGGATTCATGGCACCACAGCGGCTAAAGCAACCACTAATCACAGCTGCCAATGCCTTCGTAAATAAACCTGTGTCTTCTCGCGTCTCCTCTCTCTCTCTCTTTCTTTTCTCCATCCTCGATATTATCAATTGTGTTCTGTTCTGTTCTGCTCTGCTCTGTTCAATCGAGTTGCTGACTCCTCCTCCGAGCTGAAGGTCAAGCGATCGCGATAAGAGCTCCGCCCAAACGACAACCAGGGAGATAGTATACCAGCCACCAAACCAATTCACGAAACCGTCAAGATGGCCGCTTCTCTGGAGAAGACGCTCCCCAAGCCCAAGATCGAGCTGTACAGCGGGAAATACTTTGCCGCCTGCGGACTCGGCGGGATCATTGGTTTGTGCCCCGTCCTGCCTCTCCATTCACGCATTCAATCGCTGACACAGCTGCGATCCGCCAGCCTGCGGGCCCACCCACACAGCCGTCACGCCCCTGGATCTCGTCAAGTGCCGGCGGCAAGTCGACCCCAAGCTCTACACGTCGAACTTGCAGGCGTGGTCGAAGATCTACCGCGGCGAGGGCCTCCGCGGGGTCTTCTTCGGCTGGTCGCCAACCTTTGTCGGCTACTGTTTCCAGGGCGGTGGCAAGTACGGCTTCTATGAAGTGTTCAAGTACCTGTATGGCGAGAAGGCCTTCCCCAATGCGAACAAGACGGTGGTTTTCCTAGGCGCGAGTGCGACGGCCGAGTTTATTGCCGATATGGCCTTGTGTCCGTTTGAGGCTATCAAGGTGCGCATGCAGACGACGATGCCGCCGTTTGCGAATTCGTTGAGGGAAGGATTGAGGAAGGTCGTTGCTGAAGAGGGATATGCTGGGTATGTGGTATCTTGATTCTGTCCCCTTATCCGCGTGGCTCTGGTCTTCCTTCATTATCCACAATCTAGTTATGGTGACTGATGGCACAAACCAGGCTCTACAAAGGCCTCTACCCCCTCTGGGGTCGTCAAATCCCATACACGATGTGTAAATTCGCAACCTTCGAAACGACCGTCAACAAGATCTACGAGTACCTCGGCAAGCCCAAATCCGCATACAACGGGCTCCAGCAGACCGGAGTCTCGTTCCTGGGTGGTTACATTGCCGGTATTGCCTGCGCCGTCATCTCCCACCCCGCCGATGTCATGGTCTCGAAACTGAACTCGGATCGCAAACCCGGCGAGGGCGCCGGGAAGGCCATGGGCCGCATCTACCAGAACATCGGCTTCGGCGGGCTCTGGAACGGATTGCCAGTACGAATAGCGGTATGATTTCCCTGTCCCTGTCCCTCTCCCCTCCTCCACTTCTCTCTCTCTGCATGCTAAAACCTCTCGATCCCTCCCAGATGATCGGAACACTTACCGCCTTCCAATGGCTCCTCTATGATTCATTCAAAGTCACGCTCGGCTTACCAACGACGGGAGGACATTAAGGACTTGTACATGTGGGGGTCTAAAGAAGAAGAAGCTAACTGCTGGGCTGGAGTGGGTTGGCATGGTTCGTTATTTGAAAAGATACGTGCGTTTTCTCATAAGGATCAATATAGATATGAATAAACCCGGGTTAGGAATGAAAAAGTCCCGCGCCAAATGGACGCGGGCATATATACATATATATATACATCCATCCATCCATTCGATTATTCCTCTAGAACCTCTCAATCTTTCCTGCATCTCAACCATTCAGATAAATATTAAATCCCTCTTGTGCAAAAGTAGGTAACTCATCTCATCGCACTCCGGTCTCGAGTTTTCAAAACCTTAAAACCCTTAGCCACAAAAACGTAAAAGACTCATCGTAGATCTCCCCCTTGTTTCTTAGGTTTCGAGATTGGATGATGAATTTTTTGGAGACGTGAAGAAGGGTATTTGGGGGGGAGGGGGGGGGGTGAGGTTTATTGGAGGGGAGTTTTCACATCTCGAAGGATTTGAATAAAATGAAAATCTTCCAACAACAAACAATTAAGCAAATATTAAGAGCGGATATCAATTCAAATCCAATCAATTCTTTATTTCAAGAACCTAATAAATAAATAAAGCCCAGCTTCTTCTTCTAAAAAGCAAGCAAGGAGACTTTAACTAACACCTCACGCTACACCAGCTCCCAAAAAAAACCCCCTCCCAACTACCCAATGATGATGAAAAAAAAAACTTAAGCCACGATCCAATCCTGATAATTGTTCTCGCAGCTCTTATCCAGAAGTTCGAGATATTCGGGGAATCCACCGGCCCTGGATGGTTTTTTCATGTTAGTCGGGGGATTTTGTAAAAAAGGTAGGGTAAGGTAGGTACGGAGTATGGGGAAGCAGTTGTCCAGGGGGGAAGGAGATATTACTAACCAATTAAGAGGCTCCACTTTCCGCCCGGGGATATTCGCTCCCTGGTACCAGCTCTTCGCCAAGGGGAACAAGCTCGCGTCCCAGACGTCCGACAGCCGCTTGCACCACTGATCCTCGGCCTCCTTGCGGGCCTCGAAGTACGTGACGCCCTTGGCCATCAGGTCCTTCAGCGTGCGCTCCACCCACTCGGACTGATAGTGCGCGCTGGTCGGCCCGTTGCTGAACCCCGTCGGCGCCTGCGGGCCGTACAGGAACAGCATGTTCGGGAAGTTGGCCATGGCGATGCCGAACGACGTGCGCGTGCCGTCCTTCCAGTGCTCGGCGATGGTCTTGCCGTCGAGCCCGCGGATGTTGAGCTGTGCGAGCGAGCCCGTCACCGAGTCGAATCCCGTCGCGAGGATGAGGATGTCGGCTTCGATCTCGCCCTCCTTGGTGCGGAGCCCCTTGGATGTCACTTCGACGATGGGGTTCTCGTTGATGTCGATGATGTCGACGTGGGGCAGGCTGAAGACCTCGTAGACGTTCTGCTCGAGGCAGGGACGCTTGGTGCCGAAGGGGTGAGGGGGAACCTCGGGGGCCAGGAGAGCCTGCTTCTTTGGATCGGGAATGCGTTTGAGCACTGTCTTCCGCCAGAACTTGTACGCCTCGTTATTGGCCTCCTGGTTGGTGAAGATATCCTTGTACCCGTTCAACCAGAATCGGAATCCGCCATCGTCGATCAGCTCCTGGTAGAATCTCTCGCGCTCTTCCGGGGTGTCGTCGAAGGTGTTCTTGTCGACGAAGGTGTACGTGAAGCCGGCAAAGGTATTGCGGGTCTTCTCGATCTCTTGCTGGTACCAGCCATTCTTCTTCTTCTTCTCTTCCTCCTCGGGGTTAAGCTTCTGTTGGTTCATCGGCAAGCAGAGGTTGGGCGTTCGTTGGAAGACGGTGAGGTGTTTGACCTTGGGACCGATCGTCTGGAGGACCTGGATCCCGCTAGCACCTGTGCCAATTTGCGCGACCCGCTTGCCCCTCACATTGACGTCGTGTTGAGGCCATACGGCGGTATGGTAGATTTCTCCCTTGAAGTTACCCAAGCCCTCGACGGGAGGAGTATATTTCTTGGAAGCGAAACCCAGGCAGGGGATGAACCATCGACAATATACCTGCGTGTCGTCCGAGCATTCGACGAGCCACTGATTCCGGCTCGTGTCGAACGTTGCACCATCGACATGCTTGTCGAACACCACGTCCTTGCTCAGATTCCATTTCTTGTCAACGTAATCGAAGTACCTGCGAAGCTCCTTCTGACCCGGATACCGCTCGGTAAAGGTGAAGTCTTCCCAGAGTTCCTTGTCGAAGATCTGATAAATAGGGGTAGCGGAGTCGACACGAGCTCCCGGCTAGCCAAGTCAGTTTTCTGAAGCAGAGCAAGGAGAGGTGCAAGCTTACATAGCAGTTCCAATACCAGATGCCTCCACTCTTCGAGCCCTTCTCATAAACCTTGCAATTCAGGCCCAGCTTGCGGAGCCTGTTCAGCACGGTATATGAACCGAAACCAGCTCCCACGAGCAGGACATCGACCTCGGGGATGTCGTTAGATGGCTGTATGGAACCCATATTCGTCGTGGTAAAAGCAGGAAGATCGCAGTCAGACAGAGAAGAACATGGATGATGGGGAGCAAGCCTTCCCCGTGGGGGAGGCATTGATATATACTTGAACACGACACCACCAATTCGAGAGCTCGACCTCGGCTATAATGACAATGAGGAGAGGAAGCAAGGCCTATTGGCGGACCAAAGGAATGGGCATCGTGTCTCCTACACGACTCGAAGCTCCTCCCTGCTGGTTGTGGGTATCTGGCCTTCTCATTGGCGTTGGCGGGGTTGGGGATACAAGGCGAAGCATCAAAGATGCCACAGTGGTATCGACGGGAGGCCACTATCCGACGCTTGATGCTTGATACGGCCCACATCCGACAACCCCAATATCAAAGCGGCACCCCCGCATATCTGGGTGCGGGGGGACAATTGTGCGGGGTAAACAAGCGTCTTGGTCGTCTTATTCCCTCGTCATGTCCGGCTTCCAGATCGCCGATCTTGTGCGCATCGCGTTAGACGCACCGTACAGCTAGCCCCATCCAGTATGGGCCGGGCTTAGCCGAGAAGACGAACTGCCCCCTATTTGCGCCCTACCAATCCGGTACGCGAGATGTGGAGGTGTGGTTGATAGACCCAAGTTGCGGAACCGCACAGGACTAAGTAAAGATACTTTATTTGGACCTATGCAACGACCGAGTCCTGCGCTGCGTCAACAGAGCGCGCCGTCGACCTCAGGAGAAAGTGGACTGTGGACCAATAAGCTGTGCTCTTTGAAAAGAGCATGTCGAAGGTGGTAGCGACAAGGATGCATCCGTTCTTGATCGGGCTGATGACCATTGGACACTATGAGATGTCGTTTGGCGCCATCTCTCGAGAAGACCAGGAGCTGGAAAGGGCATACGTAGACAGCCAAGGTACATGCATCATCGTCCGTACGCATACGACTCTCCGCAGCATCAGACCTTGTTGAACGGCATATCCGGACAATACCCCAGATCCGCTTCCCCGAAGGAATGTTCCATTGCTCCCGCCCGCTCTGAAGGAGACTTCCTTCCTCGGTCATGTGAACTCAGCTAGCGTCATCAGGATGCAAGACGCTGCATCTGGGGCCGCGTGGGGTACGTATCCAGAGGGATCTATAGGTCAACAAGTCTGTAGTCTTCGCCATCTGCACTATGATAGCAACATGAAATCAAGCCAGCTCGGACCATCTCCCAACGAGCCGCTCTTATCAATGTCTCATCCGTACAGGCCCGTCACCTTGGCCAATCCATCAGCAGATAGATCGATCACTTGAACTTAGGATACCTAAGATAGGAGAGCAAAGCAGACAATGAATAAACACCAAACAATGAATCCTGAGAAACTAGACAAGAAAAAATTCCATTTCATCTTTTTCCCGCTTGGCTGTAACGAAGACGAAATTCGAAATTCGAAATAGAAATTCGAAAATGACAGAAGCAGCATAAACCCCTGAGAACCATGCATATCGGGATCGTTCCCAACAAAGATCAGTAATCTCAATCCCCTGCATCCGATTCCGATGAGAACCCTCCCCGCAGAAATAAGAGACTAGGTAATGTAATCATTGAATAAACACTAAACTCAGCTGAAGAAATGAACCCCGCTGCAGAAAACCCCCATCACCCCTTATCCGAATTCCAGATCCCCATTCCATTCCCTTTCCTCCGCTCCCCCCCCTTTTGTGGGAGAATCAACCTACCTTACCTTACCTTACCTTACCTTACCTTATCTAATGACCTAGGTGCCTATATGGTTACCTCACACACTTTCAACAGCGAGACCTTCTCCTCTCCTCTCCTCTCTTCTTCAAAAATCAACGCTTTGGCATATATATCATCCACTCCCCTTCCCTCCCCCTTTCCGGCTTCTTTTTCTTCCTAAATGACTAGGTAATCACTCACTTACTTACCTATATAGGTAGATACTCAATCTAGTTATTCTTTCTCTCTAACCTCTCCCTTCCCCTCTCTTCTTCGCTCTCCACACGCCCCACAGCAACGCATACGCCCTCATCCCCTCATCCCCTCCTCTCTCAAAAGAAAAAAGCAATCCATACGCACCCAAGAATGCACAAGCACAAGTACGAATACGAATACAGAACGCATGCATAACTCAGATGCTGAAACGAAGGGAGGATTTGAAAACAATGGTCAAAGACTAGGATTGGAGAGTAGATATGATAGATTGTGTTGTGAGGAGGAGAGGAGGGGAGAGGATAGGATAGGATAGCGCACTTTTTCTTTTTTCTTTTGACGGTTGGGGAAATAGAGATGGAAATGGAATAGAATGAGGACCAGACTTCTGGGAAAGAAGAGGGAGGGACGTAGGTAGATAGATGAATAGGATGAGAGGGGGGGTGGCGTGAGGATTGGGAGACCCGGGGATGAGACGATAATAACTGGCACATTGATGACAAGGACTGGCAAGATTATTGGGGGGCGAGAGGGATAAATATTAATACTGCATGGCATACCTCTCTAACCGCACTCGACATGACAGGAAGCACGGCTGTACGCCGCTCCTTCTTTCATTAGTACCATGAAGGCTCGAACTAACCTACAATACACAATCTCCAACGCACGTCTAATCATTTATGGGCATGTCAAACCACTACTCTAGTAGTAGTAGTTCTCCTCCGCCGTTCTTCCCCGCATAAACTCGGGCTCGCTGCCCCGGACGTAGATATCCTCGTACAGGATCTGGGGTGTCGCGTCTGGGGGAGGCATGGCCTCGGCCTCCGCAACCTCCTTGTCAACCGCTGTTCTGGCTTCCTTGTCAATAGCCTTGAGCTCCTCCTCGGAGGTGACGTTCCACTCAATGAGCTTGTGCTTGAGACCAGCGATGGGATCTTGTGTTGAGCGCATGCGCTGGATCTCCTCACGGGTACGGTAGGTGGTTCCGGGGTCGGACATAGAGTGACCACCGTAGCGGTAAGTGAGGTACTCGAGGACGAGAGGACCGTTGCCACCGGTCGTGTATTCTCTGCCGAATTTGACGGCAGCCTTGACGGCAAGGACGTCCATTCCGTTGACCTTAAGACCGGGGATGTATTGACCACGCTTGTAGTAGTCGGTAAGAGCGGAAGAGCGGTTGGCTGCTGTACCCATTCCGTACTTGTTGTCTGCAGGTCATTAGCACCCAAAGATACTTAGATATACTAAACAAGAAATGATGAACATACTCTCGCAACCAAACATGACAGGCAAGTTCCACAACTTGGCCATGTTGAAAGCCTCAAAGACTTGTCCCTGGTTGCTGGCTCCGTCACCATACAACACAACACTAGCATTCTTTCTTCCAGTGTACTTGTGAGCGAAGGCAAGACCGGCACCAACAGGTACTTGAGCACCGACGATACCGTTTCCGCCATAGAAACCCTTGGAGAACATGTGCATCGATCCTCCCTTTCCGTAGGCAATACCCTCTCGGCGACCGAGGAGTTCACCGATGATGGATTTGACGGTAGCACCGCGCATCAGGGCGTAACCGTGGCATCGGTAGGCGGTAATGAGATCGTCTTCTTTGGTGAGGGCGTGCTCAATACCGACGGCGACGGCTTCTTGTCCGGTGGACAGGTGGCAGAAACCACGGATCTTCTTCTCCTTGTACAGTCTGTCCGCAGCCATCTCCATACGACTGAACAACAACCCATAAGCTTAATCGCATAGCCCAGAGTCGATTAATGCTTACCGGATCGCAACCATATCGTAGTACATCTGCTTCAGTTCCTTCTTCGTGATCTCGAGCGTGTATGGAGGGGGGTCGAGCTCATAAGTCTCGAAACTCTCATCAGAGAGCTGAATTTGGAATGGCTTATCATCCTCCTATACCACCGGGATCATCAGCAAGTTGTCCGCACACCAATTGATATGTCCCAACAATGAAACTCACCTGCGGAACGGCATCTCTAACATTGGCACTCGCGGCATCCGTGGTGACGGTTCTCTTCACCAGCGCGGATTTCGAGAAAACATTACAGCGCAAAGGCGCAGCGCGGCCAGTCCTCAACGCTCGAGAGAACATGGTTGTGTATGGGGAATTAAGAAAAGGGGAATGAGAGAATGTATCTGGAGCTTGTCTATCGTCCGGAGCGAGAGCGAGATGTTGAACTGTCGAGATGGCTACTAGTCTGCTTTGGACTAGCGCGCCTAGTATTTTCCATGACACGTGACTCTTTATCTAAATTGAGGCTCGCCGTCGGAGATACAGTGGGGGACAAAGCTGAACCCATTTTCTGCCAACAACTTATCTTCTGCTAAATTCTGCCAGGGAAAATCAATTTAACATCAACTAGAGCACAATCGAAGCAGCATGGCAGAGGATTATTTTTATTGCAATTATTCCTTTATTTTTGTACGATGTTGAGTGAAAAAAATAGCAGAATAAAGGAGAACAAAGGCGGTCACAAAACTTATTATATCCGCTGTAACCCCGTACCGGTGTGGAGAGAGCATTATCTGGAGATCGTATTTGTAAGGTGGGTTGAGATAACATGGATAGCATCGGCTTTTTTTTTTAGTCTAGATCCTCGAAGAATCCGCTGCCTCCTATCTTGTTAATTCAGTGCAAATATCCATTCTCAAAATTACCTAAAGTTCACAACTCATTATTCACAGGCTTCTCAAATCAATTCGATTACCTCTGTTTCGCATTTATTACTCTTTCTGTTAGAAACAAATGCTGATGCAAGGCTTTCCAATGTCCTACTCTACACAATGACACCTCCCAGACTCCAGGATCCTGATGCATTGTGCCAATCACGCCATATCAATCAATCCATCCCACGCTTCCCACGTTCTGCATATCGTCTATGCCCTCAATTTCATGATATCTGACGTAAACTTCAAGAACGCCGAGAATGCTTATCAACTATTATAATTCTGATGGGGAGTATGTGCAGTGGATGGGGACGGGAGGAACAAAATGACCTTTCATCCTGGAAAGGTGGCATTTGTAAGTTGATGAGGTGTTTTGAGTAGCCTTCGATATGTTTGGGGGTGAGGGGGAAATAATCCGCCATTAGGGAATACCATGGTACCATTAATACCATCAACAATCCCAAAAATGCATCACATTCAACAATGACCGGTATAGATAATCAATCGTCATCATGGAAGAAGGTCGGTCCAGTGGCTTGTGGGGGTGCGGTGGAAGGCCCGGCATCCGCCATATCAATATCAGACTGCGCATAGGCAGCGTCGGGTGCTGAAAGTCCTGACATTTGTTGATCTTGCGTTCCACTTGATCGGTACTCGACCGCACTGAGTGGTCTCGGCGGCGTATTTAGCAAGCGTTGCGCGGGGGTAGGTTGTCTTTCGTATAGAGCATCATCCGGTGGAGAGAATGACCATACCTGCAATAATTAGCCTGATATCTCCTTCGTTTGCAAGAAACACGTACCTCCATGATGGTGCGATTAGACCTGCTGGCCATGACAACGCACTTCTCTTCCTCAAAAGCCACCCGCCAAACTGCATCCGCTGGTTGTGAGAGTTCACGAACCAGTTGGCCGGTTTTGAGATCCCACACCTTGACCCTACCATCACTGCCTCCGCTAACAACGCGAGTGTCGTCAAATTGCAGACTCGTCACGCTATTGTCATGTGCAGCCAATCGATGGATGGGAGCCATTTTCTCCAGAGACCAAACCCGTACTGATCCGTCAGAGCCACCAGTCACGAGGGTATTGCCACGCATCTGGAGCTGACCAACAAGCGATGTATGCCCCTGCAGAATAGCCTGGCAAGACCTACATGCGTAGTTAGCATAAAGTCATAGTTTTCTGTCGAATAACCTACCCATTGTTCGGATCCCAAATTCTGACACTAGTATCAAGACTACCCGTTGCTATTCTCGTTCCGTCAAAAGCAATAGCATAGATCTGGGAGAAATGGCCGGAAAGCGTGCGTAAACATCTGCCCTCAGAGATACTCCATACCCTTGCCGTGGTATCGTAACTGCCAGATACCACGATGTCTCCTTTAATTTCCAGACATCTTACGCTAGCTTGATGGCCAACGAGCACATTCTTGCAAAGTCCGGTCTTGATATCCCAAATCCTCAGAGTTGTATCTCTCGATCCAGAGATGGCAGTATTTGCGTCGGACATCTTCAAGCATCTGACGGTCGAGGTATGCCCACGAAGGGTATGTATACTCTCACTGCATCATGAATTAGTGTCAATGTACCAAAGGTTGCCAAGTTACGTACCCAGTAGACATGTCCCACACTCGAACGTCCCGATCACAGCCACCACTAACCAGGGTATCATCCCAAGGAACCATCGCCCAGACTCCCATAACATGACCTTGCAATGTCTTCTGCTGGTTGCCATCGGTACTGAAGACGTGGATTTTGGCATTGTCCAAAGCCACCACAATATACTTCGGCGTCAGATGCAGACTCGTCACGACCCCTTGATCCTGTGTGATGTGTCTCGCAATGTTCTGCCCACCAGTTCTCCACGCAGTTTCCACTAGATATCTTTGCTTGAAATGCGATTTGTACGATCTGATCTTCGGCCTTCTCAAGGTGCTAGAACTCATCGAGCTATCAAAGCTTCTCGAATTTCCCTGGGCGTAGGGCGCAGAGGTACCGGCAGGGAAACTATGTGTGGAACCTTGATTTTCACCGCCTGATTCGTAGTATCCGCCCTGTAGTGGATTTGCAGGTGGTCGAACATTGCTGAACGCAGGACTGGAGATCTGGTTCTCTGACAGTCGTCGGCCATAATCGTGCTTTGCACATAATTTCATCCATGTCACATCATCTGCCAGCAACTCCCTCCATCTCTGCGATACTTGAGATGCTCGGGCGAGGACTTTGGGGTCATCGATGCAGGAGAGAATCTGGATGGAAGAAGTTAGTTTTTCTTCTAGCCATGCAGATCGAGAACACTACGTACCCGCAAGCAGATCTCATTTGGTAGACTGGTAAAAGGGTCTTTTTTTAGTAATGGGTCAACATATTGACGCACAAAGCTCAGCTGTTGGCTGGTGCATAGGTTCAATAGATCACCCAATATCCTCGTACGTTCGGAGTGCGTTCTATTCTTGAAATACTGTCGGATCTGGGAGAGAAAAAAATCCTCCTGATCTCCAGCATCGCTCCAGTCTGGTTGTGTATGATCAGGGCCGGGACTCGCAGCGGGTGTCGGGGGTGGGGGAGGGTCGTGACTCGAGTGAGTGGGAGAATCTGGGTCGGCCGGTGTGTTCATATTTGGAGTCGGGGGACCTCTAGGTCTTGACTGGACGATTTTCTCAACTCTTTGGGGCATTTGTACATGGTTCGTAGTATTGAGGGTAAGGGTTGCTCGCGTGGGAGATAATTCACCATCTTCGCTACTCAACACCATCGATGCTCTTCTTTCTGTCAGACTTAAAGGTTTATAAGCGCCCATGGCTCTCCTTGTTCCGGGAATATCTCTAAACGTAGATTGTAGCTATACTACGAGCACTGTCGCAGAGCAAGCACGGCCAACGGAATAGAGTTCGGCCTGGATCGGTGGCGGATTCGCTGATTATGGAATCTGGGACCGAGGGATATCGGGGGACGGTACGCGTTACCAGAGAGCTGGTCATCGATATGCACAATCTGCAGAGATAATCGCAGGGGGCGAAATCTTCCCCTGAGACTGCCGGAGATCGTCAGGTTCGGAGAGGGGAGAAGGGAGAGGTAGCAGGTGGGCAGGCGAAGGGACGGTCAGGCAGAGGACGCATGCGAGTTGAAGGGGACGGGGACAGGCGACGTCAACAGGATAGTGGATTATGGTGCAATGAAGAAATCACCAGCGGGAGATGTCATCGAGGATCGTTCTTGATTGAACACGGGAACGCTGGAGCGAGCGACCGGACTGTGGGGTCGAGGGGTGGGAGTTGGAAGTTGGAAGAGGGAGAGAGGCGGGTGGTGAGCGGGCTGAAGATCTCTCGAGGAGGTTCGACAGACGACAAGACGACAGACGAGCCTACACCACACAGCCGGATGTCAGCAAGCGGTGGGTACATTACTACACTGTTCTCTGGCAGGGGGGGTCCCTCGCTCACCACGCTGGAATGTTTTCGGCAAGGTTTGGGCGTTACGGGCCCTGCGAGCTGCGAATTGGAGGAACTAGAGGCGGCGAGCACAGGGCGGAGAGTCGCGAGTCGAGACAGATGACATGCAGGGCCGCCGGCAACGTGTAGTAGCAGCACCGGGTTCCTGTGCCAGTCGGCCTGTAGTCTTCTCGTCTACGATCTACACTCTGTTTACGGGGTCTTGTCTTGGGCTGGATGGAGGACGAGATCGCGGGGCCGTACAAGTGCGGGATGATTCAGATTCTCCTTTGGCTATAGCGCTCTTGTACTGTAGCGGTAGATACTTACGGGTAAAGGAGGATTTGGGGATTACCTCATTTTTGCAGGTTAAGGCATCTTAGTTACACTGTACTTTGCCTTGCTTCAACGTCTTATACGTACTGTAGAATTGTCTGCTCCGGGGTTTGCTTCTCGGACCCTGCACTGACTGGAGAGGAGAGCGGGTTTCCCGCAACTAAGGCATAAGCACCGTATCTATTATTATCCTACGAAACTACTACTTTCTTCGAGGCTTGCGCTTTCTCCCGCCAGGACAACAATCAGCTTTCACCACCCGAGTCTCGACTGTCAACTCTCAACTCTCGACCTTCGACTTTCGGTACATGACGTGCGACGCTGCCGGGAGCTGTGGGCCCTGCAGTCGCCGCGGGAAATACCTTACATTGTACCGGGGGCTAACGTCTGAGTCTGAGACAGAGATGTGTGCACTGCCTCTCACCAACAGGTTGATCATCGATCCTCCATTGCTGGATTTACTGTACTATTAGTATCCTACCTATGTACCCAAGGTATGTAGATACCTATAAGTTATAACAAAGCTGAGCTATCCCCCCATACTGGTCAAAGAATCTTGGAGTGTCGACAACCAGATCCGGGGGGCCTTGCCCAACTCATTTCGGCCTCCGGCTTTTGTCTTCAGATTTAAGTGCTGCCGTACTGTATAGTAATGCTATCCGGGCCTGCCTCGGTTCTGTGGTCTTGTCACAAAGTGGAAGACGGAGACTATCTAGGTACGGAGTATGTACACACACCAGCAAATTTGATTATCTGATTATTCGATTTTTTTGATTTGTCATTGGCACCAAAGTTTCATTTATATCCGAATCCCTACCTGCCATCCTTCTTTCTACTGTATTCCATACAATTGCCACGCCCATCTTTGAACGCCCATAGCAAAGACCACACCTCGGCCCAGAATCAATGGTGGTGGCCAAGTTGTGTAAGAAGGGGAATCAACATCCCACCCACAGCAGCAAGCGTATCCTTCATTTGGGGTTTGGCCTGCTTCCTCTGCAGCCCGTTGCTTTCACCATATCCGTTAGCGCTCGACGACTCGTGCGCCGAATCTTCTTGCATGGCATGCATTGCAACGTATCTGTCTGTCATCAGCATGATTCAAGAGTGGGAGCAAAAGAGAACCAACAGAAATGTGCCTGCAGAAAACAATAACAACATTCCAGTCCACCATTGACCCTTTTCTCCAGTAAGCTGTCCACCTCCTAGGAGGTTAACCAGCAACCAAGTACTAAGTGCGCCAACTGGCGATGCCAAGCTGAAGATGATCAGATGGCCACGTGCGGCACGTTTTGAAAGTCCCTGCTTCAACAGGACAGATGTGAGGCCGAAGGCAGCAGGTGCCTTATGTACGAGAATCGCAATGAAAACGATAAATCCAAGGCTGGTCCTCGCTGATGACGCCGAAGCCCCCATAGCAACTCCATCTGCCGCTGCATGGATCACGAGGCCAGTTGTAGTAGCCAAACTGCGACTTTGTTTGGGAGTAGGAGCAATTGCCTGAAGAAAACTTTCCGATTCTCCGTCTTCTAGGGAAAGAGTCGACGATGAGTGAAGACCTCGTGATAGGTTATCAAGGGATATATGTCTAGGCGTTGGAGTTGATTGTAGATTATCGGATGCATGCCTTGGCAGCTTGTCGACGAGAAACATGAGGACAAATCCCAATATAAGAGACAGCCCTATATAGAACGTCGGCGGGTCGTTTTCGTGATGTTCCTCTTTGTCTTGGTGGTTAGGTGATGTCTCTTCTGTTTTCCCATGGGGGTTTTCTCTGGTCACGGTCGGTGAGGTTGGCGTTGCTTCGTTCTTAATTTCGATCACTGCAGGTATGACCGTATCTCCAGCTCCTAGCGATCGATCAAGTTGATCTTCCGCCCTGTGGGCAACCGCAGGCGTCGGCGCCCAGCGCATCAAACTTCCATTTTCTCGTATGTGTAGACCACGTCGCAGATCTGAGTGCCCCCCCAATCCTGCACTGTACACAGTTTCAATCCCTTCTGGAATGATAACTATTAAGGAGGTGCCGACCAAGACTCCCATACCAATAGTAGAGATTAGTCGCAATTGTGAGGACGAGAGAGTCATGGATAAAGGTAGGGCCCCGGCCAGGAAACAGCTGCAATTGAAGTTAGCAGAGAGCATTGAATGTCTATTATTGTTATGTTCACCTCAATGCCATTACCAGGCTCAGCGCGAGCAACATGAACAACCCGTCAAGCATCTTTACCCTGTGTTCCCTAACAACAACAAGGTAGAATCCAAGCCTGATTCACCAACAGCGTTATCGATTCATCGCGTACTTGTTCGCATATGTGGTCTGGCGTCACTGACAACAGGTGAAGTATCCAAGTTGTCTCGTATGCCGTATCAAATAAATCGCCTCTTGGATTATGCCTATTGGCCGGTTCTTGTCGTTCGTTAATGACAGATTCGAAATCGCAAGCAAGGCTGAGGAATTAGCGCGCGTCCACCCCTGTCACTTCAACGCGTCCCAAGAACTTCAATCTAACCCTCACGCGCCTTCCAGTTCCACAACCCTTAGATACAGCGCGCAACATCAAAGATCAGATCGATTATTCGACTGTGCTTTTAATGACCTATACAGTCCAATAACCGACAAAATGGCGGATACCAATGCTGACTGTACGTATCAGTTTCTACCTTCACGTCTCCCCCCTCTTTTGTCCCTTCTGGCGCAAAGGGAACATTCGTCCCGATTTCGTTGCGCCGAAGACGGGCAGGACGAGCTAAGAGCGCCCCCAATAGCTCTGATGGCATTTCTGATACTGACTATGGAATCATAGGGTCTACGGACTCGAACAAAGCCATCAATATCTCTCTGGTCAACTCTAGTGGTCAAGGAATCAAGACGCTTTACAGCTTCAATCCAAAGATGACATATCAAATCTTTGGAGAGGAGGAAAGCATCTTTGGTTACCAAGGCTTGAAGATCAACCTCAGGTACAATGCCTGCGACATGCGCCCGGGTTTGCAGATTACATACGGCAAAAAGTTCAAGACCATTGGGGAGACGGAGCCGACTGATTTAAAGGCTATAATGGAAGAATTCTTGCCGAAGAGTGAGCTTTTTCTGAGCACTTGTAAATTGAGTACCGGCTGACCAAGTTGTAGCTGCCTTCGAGAAGTCCAACGTGTTCGAATCGACCATAGCAGACTCTAGCTATGAAAACTTCCAGCCTCCGGGAGAGTTGTGGCAGACTATGGAAGCTGGTGGTCAAACATACGAAATCTGGAAGGGTAATCTTGCTGATATGGCCGTTCAACAACTGGTGAAGCGCATCCAAATCCTTGTGCTATTTTATATTGAGGGTGGTAATTATATTGAACTCAGAGATGCGGACACGACACTCGAACGCTGGACAGTCTTCTTTCTTTACCAGAAGAAGACAGTTGATGTTGATCCAAAAACATCTCCATACGTTTTTATGGGTTACTCGACCGTCTTCCGCTACTTCTATTACCAACCTATCACACCACCTTCCTCCCCTCCGGCGAAGAAACAACGCATTTCCCGTGAAGCAGATCTGGATTTCCAACTGCCCCTCCCCGAGCTTCAATTCTCTGATTTCACATGCCGTTCAAGGATATCTCAATTCGTTATACTACCACCATTCCAAGGAGGCGGAAATGGTTCCCGTTTGTATAACTCTATCTTTGACTGCTATCTTGGGGACCCCAAAACACTCGAGATTACAGTTGAGGATCCGAACGAAGCCTTTGATGATTTGAGAGACCTCAATGATTTAGCTCGTCTACGGACAGTTCCAGAATTCTCTGCTCTTCGAATCAACACTGAGGCAGCACCGCGAGCCAAAGGTCCTGTCCCAAACGACATAATCGATTCCGAAAAGCTCGAGAAGATCCGAACAAGCATGAAAATCGCCCCAAGACAGTTCGCGAGGCTAGTTGAGCTGCAGCTTCTGTCTCGAATCCCAAGTAATATTCGGCAGTCACTGCTTGTAGAGCGTCCAACTAGCACGGTACCAGACCTCAAAACAAAGCAACATGAATACCGCCTCTGGAAACTGTGGACCAAGTCGCGGCTGTACAGACATAACAAGGATACGCTCATACAACTGGATCGTGTGGAGAGAATTGAGAAGCTCGACGAGGCGCTTGGCAGTGTAGAAGCTGATTATGCTAGACTTTTGAGAGCTTTGCATCAGCGGCAGGATAGCAAGACGGAGGCTGCGTCATCAACTGGAAAGAGACCTCCCCCAGATGGAGACGCGGATGATGGAGAGCCATCTTCTAAAAAGGCTAAATTTGCATAGAGGGGTGTGCAGACATACACCGGGAATGTATCAATGGGTTAGGCGTTACTGCATATGCTTGGATGGTCGAGGGATGGAGTCAAGCGACATGGAAATGATTTTGATGAATACCAGACGAGTTTACAGCCTCTGCAATGATTCGTGACGTCCCAAGGCTTATTGTCTAAAATCTAGTTCCATTAACTCCCTGGACACCCTTCCCGAGTTGACTGGCAACACAAGTTGCCTCTCGAACTGCTTTCGCAACCGTGCCCCTGACGCTCCCTTCCTCCAACACCAACAATCCTCCTATCGTACACCCACCAGGAGTGCTGACCTTATCCTTCAAGATCGCTGGATGTTCACCGGCCAAGACTAACCCCGCAGCGCCCTTCATCGTCTGCGCCGCCATTCTCTGTGCCTCTGCTCTCGGAAGACCCATAGCAACCGCACCATCGATGGCAGCTTCCAGCATCAGGGCAAAGAAAGCAGGTCCACTACCACATAGCGCGGTCGAGACATCCATCATGTTAGCAGGAAGATAAACGACATCACCAATTTGCTTAAAGATCCACGTGATGAGGCTCGACGCCTGCGGAGAGAGTGGAGGCACCGAATTCGCGATCACAGTCATGCTCTCTCTAATTCCCGACGCAGTACTGGGCATCGCTCTCACAACCCTACACCTCCCAGGAGAGGTAGATGAAGATCCATACAGCATGTCTTCGATCTGCGGTACGCTTAAACCAGCACATATGGAGATGAGCAGTTTCCCTTCCAGCGCCTCTCTCATGCCCTCCGCTGCTAGGATGTCTTTCACCATGTATGGCTTGCAGCCAAGTAATACGATATCCGCTTCTCTGCACGCTCGCACGTTGTCATTCTGTACTATGCTCACGACGTTAAGGTGCGAGTGTAGAGCTGTCTTTATCCTCTTCGCGGATTCGGGACCCCGTACGCAGGCTATGAACTTGGAAGGGAGGCGGCTGGGAAGGTCTTCGGCGGGGGTGGAGGTTGCAGATTGGGGTCCATGTAGCGAAGTGAGAATCCCGGAGAGGATTGCTATTCCCATTGTTCCTGGAAGACAAAAGAATCAGGAAATGATATATGAAGCTGCGAAACCATGGCATTGCCCTTTGGTAGGCAATTGTAAATGCGAATATAACGACGTACCGCATCCTAGCACCGTTAACGTCAAGTCTGACTTTTCTTTACTGGATGTCCCTATTGAAGACATCTTGAAATTCACTTGAACTTTTTTCCCAACTCTTCCAATTGATTCTGCTTGTCTGTTCCACTCTTGAAAGTTGAAATCCCGTCTACAAGGCTAAGGTATGTATTTGGCGAAGTCGGAGGGCCCCAAATCAAACTTCTTTCACCGCCCACCCCACATCCAAAAATCGTTAGGCCAAACCAGGCTCCCCCAGTCAGAATGGGCATCACCAACGAGCCTCGCGACTCGGCTTCGAAGAAGGCCTTCCCTAGCAATCCCTTCGAACTCTCTACAAACAATGAGGCCCCGGTAGCCCAGAACTCCAGTATATCGATCTCCAACCGCAGCTACAGACAGGTTGCCAAGCGCCATAGGACCATGGATCCCTTCGAGGTGCGCATTCGCTTCACGCAGCATCTGCAGCATCTGAACGCAAGTGTCACTTCCGCAAACAAGGCTGCCCAGTATGCGCTCAAGTATCGGGATATGGACGAGGATTTGCACAACTGCATCCTGGAGCAGTTGGAACGCGTATGTTTCTTTTCGCCCAATATATTTTAGTAGTTCACTTTTGTGGGAGCGCAGTGGCTGATTTCACCATGCGGATACAGAATTCGATGAACAACAGAGCAAATATCATGTACTTTATCGAGCATCTCTGCGATATGGCGGCCCGCGAAAACCACCAAGACTACGTGCGCATGATGCAGCGAGATATCCTCCGAGTTGTTGATGCTGTTGCGCCTGAAGACGGTTCCGGTGCTGCTAATGTCAAGGTCGTTCGCAAGGTTCTCCAAGGCCTCCAGCAGAAAACCTTCTTGCTTGCGCAGACGGTGGCCGAGATTGAGGAATGTCTCAAGGAGCGTGATACTTTGCCTGATGCCATTGGGTTAAGTTCGCCGCTGCAGCAGGATGTCGAGATGGGAGGAACGAAGGATGGGAAGGGGGACAGGAAGACGAATGGATTCCAGAGGTTGGATAAGAAGCAGATTGAACAAAGGATTGAGGAAGATAGGGAACGTCATAAGAGATTAAGGGAAAATATTTGGGCAGTGCAGCACGGGACGGGTGGTGATGATGCCGAGTTTGAGAAGTTGTGGGAGGAGACGAGCGATCTGGGCGAGGATGATTTTACACTGTATGAGGAAGAGGCACAGGAGAGGAAGGAGTGTGCACAAGAGTGGAGGGAGGAGTATGCTGCGAAGCATAAGGAATAAAATCGGAGAGATGGGTTTCGACACATGCATCAGGGCGGAGTTTGGATGGGAATAAATCTAGGACGGCGCGGGTGAAAACTGCATTTATGCCAGTGGCGTTGAATTTCCTCTGTCTGTATTGAGTATCAAAAAGATTTATGTTATATCAGGCCAGTCAGTTCATTCTATGGAGCAGCAATGCACTAAAGGTTGAGGAGACAGACAAGAGATGCTACGTGACCCCAAAGCAGAGGCATGCTACGTATATGAGTATCTGAGACGGTACGTACGGTTCAAAGAAGTGGTTAGCTTTCGGTAAGGGACCACAAAAAAGAGGATGGATGCTACGTGTGTTATTATGTGATTGCTTTCAGCATTCATAGTCCCTTTGGAATTTTGACTGCAACCAAAGACCTAGCAGGAACAGGAATGACTTCACTTGATCAGATATACTAACGCATAGGGGGCGGAATGATAGGTTAATTTTGTACACATCTTTAGTATTGATACACGCCATATGCTTCCCGGTCCACGCACTCGTACATTACCAACAATCTATTCCATAGTAACCACACCACCCAGCTCCTTCAACGCAGCAATGATCTTCTCCGCCTCCTCCTTTGGCACTCCCTCCTTCATCATCTTCGGGGCGCTCTCAACGAACTTCTTGCTGTCCACCAGACTCAGGCCCAGCATGCTCTTGATCTCCTTGATGATCTTGGGTTTCGCTGCGGCATCGAAAGACTCCAACTTCAAGTTGAAAAGAGTCTTCTCTTGCTGTACAGGTGCAGCCTCTTCTTCCTCAACGGGTGCGGCAGCCGGGGCAGCGGGTGCGGCAGCGAATCCTCCCACCGGCATGTCGGGAATGTTGAGTCGTGACTGGAAAAAAACCGATCAGCATCCCCCTTCCCTTCATACGTCCCCCGGAAAACCTTCGCAATGGACCGACATACCTTTAAGCTCGCAACTAAGTCAGCAGTCTCCAACAGAGTCAATTGACTGATCTGATCCACTATTCCCGACACCTTTGGGTTTGTAGGCGCTTCCGTTGAAGCCCATCGTTTCGCTGACGAAGGATTCCGCCGTTGTGCAAGGGAGGCGGCGGAAATTCGGAGAGTAGATGAGGAGCGTAGAGAGCGCACGCAGCTTCGAGCTGCAGACTGGCAGGATATCGACATGGTGGTGGATTTGAGAGTCAAGATGATGCTGGATTTCAAGTGTCGTGAAGTCGTGTTGTAGATTTCTCGATCCCGAGCTAACAAAAGTTAGCCTGGGATGGTCCGTGCGCAAAAAGTTTATCTCCAGAATCGAGAAATA
This sequence comes from Amorphotheca resinae ATCC 22711, assembly GCF_003019875.1. Taxonomy (NCBI): domain Eukaryota; kingdom Fungi; phylum Ascomycota; class Leotiomycetes; order Helotiales; family Amorphothecaceae; genus Amorphotheca; species Amorphotheca resinae. The sequence continues at coordinate 1,330,220 of NW_020194480.1, forward strand.
TTTTGGAAATTTATTATGCAGAAACCGTAACGACGGTTCACTTTACGTCCAACTACAGAAAATGGACATCGATGATCCGGAGTACGGGCAAAATGCTGTTCTTCAAGATTCGAGTTTGTTGAAGAACGTGCCCGAAGAAATACTCGAAATAATACGCCTTCAGAACTCCCCGCGATTCCTCGAAGCACTGAGTCTCGCCGCCCTTAAACCGGCTCTGACACTTGAGCTTTTTGCACGATTCAACTCTGTATTTGCAGATACATGCTCGCGGTGGATATCCAAGTCAGGCGATCAAAACGGTGAAGTGGTGGAGGCATTCGCCCGAATCCTCCCTCTCGCGCCTCACCTCTCTACCTACCTTGAAAAATACCTCCGAATCACCTCCTCAGACTCCGCCACACCATCAATTCAAAATCTCAGCAAGAATAGCAATGGCTCAACCAATGGCCTCTCTGTGCTGGAGCTGCAGCGCATCCTCCTTGCGGCTTTTAGACTTCTCAACTTCGACAAGTCGACCTATTCTCGCTCCATATCTGGCACGAAAATCCAGACGCTTTTGCAGCACCCAGACAAACCAGTACGATATCTAACAGTCAGAATATTCTGCCAACTTCAATCGGCATCCGAATTTAAGCTGGAACAAATGATTGATACGCATGTCGGAAAAGAGGAAGCTATTCTGGGGGATTATGATGGAGAACTGCTGGATTATGGATTTTTAACTCTTTTTGAGGAGAAGAGATTACAGAACGTACGGAAGTTCATAAATACTACAAGTCAGATGGCTAGTCCTCTTTCTGTAAATTTGGAAGGTTTATCTGCTTTGGTGGTTCGGTATTCGAGCACACTACTTCCCCGACCCCAAGGTCCTCCTGCTCGACCTTCCGCGCTTATCTCTACGGCTACAACTGCAAAGAATATGGAAGTGTTCGCAAAAAGCCTTCTCTCGTCCTCTCCAATCTTACTCCACGGATTGGCAGGATCAGGAAAGACATCGTTGGTCAATGATTTTGCTCGAGAGCTCAGTGTAGACTCGAACATGGTTACACTCCATCTCAATGAACAAACAGATGCCAAAATGCTTATTGGCATGTATGCGACTGGCTCCACACCAGGATCCTTCACATGGCGGGCAGGCGTGCTGACGACAGCCGTGAGAGAGGGTAGATGGGTGTTCATTGAGGACCTCGATCGAGCCCCAAATGAGGTTATCAGCGTGATCTTACCCCTTATTGAGAGAGGGGAGCTACTGATCCCAAGTCGCGGAGAGACTATCAAAGCAGGGCCTGGATTTAGACTCCTAGCTAGCATTCGAACGTCGTTGAATGTAGCTGGCCACGAGAATCCACCTGCTTTACATATGCTTGGAGCTCGTCTCTGGCAACGCGTCCCCGTTGAAATGCCCTCTCAAGATGAATTCCGTGAGATCATTGATGGCATCCACCCAATTCTCCACGAGTTTCTTCCCGGAATCATCAGCGTTTACGAGCGATTATATGCCTTGTCTCACAAGCCATCTTTCGCTTCTAGAAGTCGAACCACTCTGGGCCGTCCGATAAGTCCCCGCGATTTATTGAAATGGTGTCGAAGACTTGATAGCACTCTTGTTGCTGCTGGCTCAAAGACCGGTCGGGAACCAATCAGTGAAGCAACGAAATATGAGATGTTTCTGGAAGCCACAGATTGCTTTGCAGGCAGCTTACAGACTGAAGATTCCCGAAGATCTGTCATTTCCTGTATTGCTGAAGAAATGCATATCGACCCGCAACGGGTTGATCACTTTTTAACCTCGCATATCCCGCGATATGACGAGAGTGAAAGGGAATTGACTATTGGGAGAGTTCGTCTACCAAAACGAAGCACTGCTCGAGTCGCCAAACCCGCCAAGAAGGCGCGGCCTTTTGCGAACACCACTCACGCCAAGCGATTGCTCGAACAAGTTGGAGTCGCTGTGAGAATGGCCGAGCCGGTGTTGCTTGTCGGTGAAACTGGTATCGGAAAAACGACAGTCGTCCAGCAACTTGCAGACTCCCTCGGATACAAGCTCACTGCTGTCAATTTGTCACAACAGAGCGAAGTTGGAGATCTGTTGGGAGGATTCAAACCAGTAAATATCAGAAGCCTTGCGATCCCCCTGAAGGATGAGTTTGATGATCTCTTCTCATCTACCGGTATCTCAGCAACAAAGAATCAGAGATACCTTGATCAGCTCGGCAAATGTATTGCCAAAAGTCAATGGAGCAAGGCGTCGCGGCTCTGGCGTGAAGCTCCAAAGATGTTTGAAAAGATCATCTCGGAATTGGCCAAAAAGGAGTCAGCCAATGAACGTTCCGTTGCCGAACAACCACCCAAGCGCCGCAAGACCGAGTCGAAACTCGAGTCACTCTTGCAGCTCAAACCTCGATGGGATAGATTCTCTCAAAATCTAGACCAATTCGATATTCAACTCTCGGGGGGTTCCAAGGGGTTTGCATTCACATTTGTCGAGGGCAATATTGTCAAGGCAGCTCGTAATGGGGACTGGGTCTTGCTTGATGAAATTAACCTTGCATCACCAGATACCTTGGAGAGCATAGCAGACCTTTTGAGTGGTCCCGGAAGCACTCCATCCATTCTGCTGTCAGAGACGGGGGAAATTGAGCGAGTGCGTGCTCATCCAAATTTTCGAATTTTTGGCGCCATGAATCCTGCCACAGATGTCGGGAAACGCGATCTACCAATGAGTCTTCGGTCGAGATTCACAGAGATTTACGTTGAAAGCCCAGATAGAAGTTTAGATGATCTTCTAGGCGTTGTGAAGGCATACCTCAAAGGGACTAGCAGCAACGACGAGCGAGCTGCCCACGATGTGGTCAAACTCTACATGAATACCAAGCGTCTAGCAGCCGAGAAACGATTAGTTGATGGAGCAAATCAGGTCCCGCATTTCAGTCTTCGAACTCTAACTCGAGTTCTCAGCTATGTCACCGAGATTGCTCCTTCATATGGATTACGCAGAGCTTTGTATGAGGGCTTTGCAATGGGGTTCCTTACTCTTCTTGATAGGGAATCGGAGAAGATGCTCATGCCCTTAATCAATCACCATCTGCTAGACAGTCACGGCAATCCTCAGGCGCTTTTAGCCCAAACGCCACGGCATCCAGATGATGGAAAGCAGTACGTACGATTCATGAACAAGAAAAAAGATCGTCAGTACTGGATGCTGCAAGGAATGGAGACTCCGGAAGAGCAGCCTCACTATATCATCACCCCTTTTGTTGAACGCAACATGCTCAATCTCGTCCGCGCCACCTCTACCAGGAGATTTCCGGTCCTGATTCAAGGTCCTACGTCGTCAGGGAAGACCAGTATGATCGAGTATCTCGCAAAATTCAGTGGCAACAAGTTCGTAAGAATCAACAATCACGAACATACAGATCTGCAAGAATATTTGGGTACTTACATTTCTGGAACTGACGGGCAGCTTCGTTTCCAAGAAGGTCTTCTTGTGCAAGCCCTTCGGCAAGGGCATTGGATTGTGCTCGACGAACTCAACCTGGCACCCACCGATGTCCTTGAAGCTCTCAACCGGCTGCTAGATGACAATCGTGAGCTCCTTATCCCTGAGACCCAAGAAATAGTGCGGCCGCACGAGAACTTCATGCTATTCGCAACTCAGAATCCTCCTGGCTTGTATGGTGGAAGAAAGACACTGTCACGTGCATTTCGAAACCGATTCCTTGAATTGCATTTTGATGACATCCCCGAGGACGAGCTTGATTTCATTCTGGAGAAGAGAAGTCAGAAAGTGGCACCATCAGACTGCCGAAGAATCGTCTCCGTTTACAAAGAGCTTTCCAGATTGCGACAGTCGAATCGACTATTTGAACAGAAAGACAGCTTTGCCACCTTGCGAGATCTCTTTCGGTGGGCTCTCAGAGATGCCGATAATAGGGAACAGCTTGCTGCCAATGGCTATATGCTACTAGCGGAGAGAGTGCGGAACCCGGAAGAGAGACAAGCAGTCAAAGAGATCATCGAAAGAGTCATGAAAGTCAAAATTGACACAAGTGTTCTATACGATGCGAACTTGTCTCCGGAGATCAAGGCATATGATACCACTTCCAACACACAAGGGGTTGTCTGGACGCATGCTATGCGGAGGCTGTATGTTCTGGTCGCACATGCGCTTCGTAATAATGAGCCTGTACTCTTGGTTGGTGAGACTGGATGTGGCAAGACCACTGTCTGCCAGATGCTCGCCGATGCATTTGGCAAGGAATTGCACATTGTCAACGCGCACCAGAACACTGAGACAGGCGATCTCATTGGGGCCCAGAGGCCTGTCCGTAATCGTGCCGCTGTCTTAGAACAGCTCAGACAAGATTTGCTTACTTTGCTGAGCGGTCTGGGTCAAGAAATACCAAACCAGGATCTTGACAACTTGATTTCGACATATCGATCATTATCAGTTTCGGATCTTGCACGAGTCCCAGAGCAGCTTCGAGAACGAATTGAGGCGAACCAAGTCAAAGCTAAAGCACTTTTCGAGTGGTCAGACGGAAGTCTTGTCCAAGCTATGAAGGAGGGACAATTCTTTCTCCTTGATGAAATCTCCCTTGCTGATGATTCGGTACTCGAGAGACTGAACTCTGTCCTGGAACTTAGCCGAACTATCTTGCTTGCGGAGAAGGGTGTTGATGGATCCTTCGTTCGGGCTGCCGATGGCTTTCAATTTTTTGCGACCATGAATCCTGGTGGCGACTACGGGAAGCGAGAACTTTCACCAGCTCTACGGAATCGTTTCACCGAAATCTGGGTGCCTTCCTTATCAGAACATGAAGATGTCCTGCAAATCGTGGAAGCGAAGCTGAACAACAAGTTGAAGCAATTTGCCAAAGTCATGGTTCATTTCGCAGAATGGTTCGGCCAGACTTATCGCTCATCTGCTTCAACTTCCATCTCCGTCCGTGACGTGCTTGCGTGGGTCAAGTTTATGAACGGGTGTACCACTACAGATCCATATTTTGCAGTTCTCCATGGCGCTGCTATGGTTTACATAGATACTCTGGGTGCCAATCCCTCAGCGCTACTTGCAATAAACCCGGAAACTATTCTTGAACAACGAGCCAAGTGCCTGGAGCAACTCAGCAAGTTGCTAGACCACGATGTCAGCACCATCTACTTCAGCCCAACTGAATTGGTCACCGATACACATTGCCTGACAATTGGACAATTTTCAATAGCGAAGCAGGCTGGCTCCGATGCAGACCCTGGATTTGCCTTCGGAGCCCCGACTACAAAACTGAATGCTATGCGGGTAGTACGGGCACTGCAGGTTCAGAAGCCAATTCTCATTGAGGGCAGCCCCGGTGTTGGCAAAACGACTCTGATTGCTGCACTTGCACGTGCATGCGGCAAGCCCCTGACCCGAATCAATTTGTCTGAACAAACCGACTTAATGGACCTTTTCGGATCAGATGTGCCAGTTGAGGGCGCCGAGGCTGGCCATTTTGCATGGCGCGATGCACCATTTCTTCAAGCTATGCAAAGAGGGGAATGGGTACTCCTGGATGAGATGAACCTGGCCTCGCAATCTGTGTTGGAAGGATTGAATGCTTGTCTCGACCATCGTGGTGAAGTTTATATATCGGAACTCGACCAAACCTTCAAACGCCACCCCAATTTTTCCGTATTTGCCGCCCAAAACCCTCATCATCAAGGTGGTGGTAGAAAGGGTTTACCAAGCTCTTTTGTTAACCGATTTACTGTTGTCTATGCTGATGTGTTTAGGAACGAGGATCTCGAATTAATTTGCAGGCATAATTATCCGGCTGCGCCATCCGATACCCTTTCCACTATTATTAGCTTTGTCTCTCAGCTCGAGCAAGAGGTTGTCCATAAGCGTAAATTTGGGTCTCAAGGCGGGCCTTGGGAATTCAACCTACGCGATATCTTACGTTGGCTACAACTACTCGCATCAACCACCCCATTTCTCGGAGGGAGAAACCCAGCAGATTTTCTAAACTTGATTTTCCGATTACGCTTCAGAACTCCTAGAGATCGCCAAGAAGTTGACAGGATCTTCACCCAGGTATTCGGTACTAATGTCCCTTTCCGTCACTTTTTCCAGAATATGAGCCCGAGGGCTTGCCAAGTCGGTATTGCGTATATGCCCCGGGATGAACTCGTGCAGCGCCTGCCATTCCCCCCAGTGCGTCTCACCAACCGTTTGCCCGAAGTTGAAGCGGTGATGATCTGCGTCGAGCAGAACCTGCCATGTATAATAGTTGGGCCATCCGGTTCCGGGAAGACGGCGATAATACAACACATTGCAGCGATTAGTGGCAAGTCTCTAGTCGTCTTCCCGCTCAATGCGGATATTGACACAATGGACCTGGTTGGCGGCTTTGAGCAAGTTGATCCTCAACGAGCTGCCAGTGCTTTCCTTGAAGAACTGAAGGAATTTCTGGATAGCCGCCTTCTGCGTTCATTGCCAGCGAAGGTTCCTGATGAGGCAATCACCCTTTTAGAGCTGCTGAAGGATAATGTGCAAACCTCTCAGACTCTTTTTTCGGATCTCGCTCAACTTCTTGAGGCTCTGGAAAGCCAGACTTCATTGTCTGAGTTTGGAGATCTCGCACGCAGCTGCAAAACATTAGCGGAAACACCTATGACTCTCGAGAACGCTCGATTTGAGTGGGTTGATGGTGTTTTGGTCAAGGCTCTGCAGCAAGGCAAATGGCTCGTCCTCGATAATGCTAATCTTTGTAGTGCTTCTGTTTTGGACAGACTGAACTCTTTGCTTGAACCAAATGGTACGCTCAGCATCAACGAACATTGTGGCCCAGATGGAGAACCAAAGATCATTAGACCACATCCGGATTTCAGAATTTTTCTGACTATGGATGCTCGATTTGGGGAACTCTCCAGGGCCATGAGAAATCGTGCCATCGAAATATTCCTTAGCCCAGCACAGACAATGGATAACACTAATGATACCGTCGTTGCTGCAATGCCAGAATCAGCTATGCAGCGATATGATGGAGTTTCAAAAGTACTGGAAGCTGAGACTTCCGATGCAGACCAACTGCGACTTCTAAACCAGGTCGCTTTGGACAACCTAGCCTGGTCTGATATTCCACTCCTACCAAGATTTGCGGAAGCCTTCGGGCGCAGTCAATTTTCAGTATCTGCTGAACAACTGTTTGCAATATGCAGACCGTACATACAGATATACCAGAGCAACAATGACCTCAATTATCGAGCAGCGATTGGAGAGATGTTGGATAAATTTGCGGCGAAGACGGGGCTATCAAAAAGCTTCAGAGACGCACAGGTTAGTGACCGTGCCCTCTCTTCCATAGCATATAATGTACAATACTGATAGGTTAAATAAAACTTGTAGATCATCCATCCGCTCCAGAATTCACCGTTGGTCCCGCTGTTGCAGCAGACGTCCGCCCAGATCTATTGGCTCTCGGCCTTGTTTGAGCTGAAGCTGTCCACGATTACTGCAACCGAGGTTATAAATGAACAAGGAGCCGTCATTGAAACACTCAAACCGTCGAAAATGAACCGTTTACAGCGCTCGTTGGTCAGTTCACGCGTAGCTGCTGTAGCGAATGACTCGACAGTTGGAGTTTCGAGCTTTCTGTCCAATACTATGGCTGTTCTCCGTGAGTACTTGAAGGAGCATGTAGAAGTGGATGATTGGAAGGTTAGTATATTCTATAATTGCTGTGGGAATCAGATATCTCTCTATCAATCTCTGGAAGTCCGGTTCAGATTGTAGCCCCGCCCATCTGCCCCATATCCTACAGTTCAGTACCTGCGGTAGGTATCCAAACTCTTCGCTGACTCTTCTTCAGTTGCATAAGAAAATATTGACTACCCTTCTACAAATTTGGTGGGATACCTATCATCTCGCCGCCTCCACGAATTTCGATGAATCTACATTCCAGGCCCATCTAGCAATCGGTAGCAACATGCTCTCCCAATTGCCCGAAAACGACCCAGTTATCACCTTCCGACAGAGTCTAGAGACATATTTAGACTCGGGTTTTAAACTAACAACTGGCCTGAGCATGGAAATATTATGGAAGCATCTACGACCCATCGTTGTCTCCAACTTCCAAACCATGGAGACGTTGTTGGAAATGGAAAAACTAGCTTCACGATTCGATTCCTTGAAATGGAGTGCTTCTATTTCTGTCTCAGAACTGGGCGGAATTATGAATTCATTGGTTAAAGCGTACCGCCTTGTTCTTACGTCCAAGGTTGATGGTTCCGCTCTTGTCAAGACGTTGGACACAGAGCTTTTGAAGTTAGAAGAGAGCGTTGGTAAAGAGAAGGCTGATATCAAACCGTTCTTCACTTCTCAATTTGAGGGACTGCGACAATTTAAAACTCTCGAAGTTATGCGATTGAACCAACATGCCGATGATTTGATCGATGTCGAGACCATTGTCCTCGCAAATTACCCAACGACTTCAGAAATGCGACTAAGCAGCTCGACTGAGACTTCGCGCCCTTTGCAGGTTATTGATTATCTCTGGGGCCCTGGAGATGGAATACAGCCCACCATGGATTCCTTTTCAGCCAAACTATTGAGCAGGTTGAATGAAGTGGGAGAGGTCGATCTCAAGAGTCTCAAGCTATTGGAGTCAGAGCTTCCGATTTTGGGAGAAAAGCTTGCTTCCTCAACCGGCACTATCTGCCGAAGGCAGCTATTAGACGTCAATAGGAGCCTCTTTGACCTCGTTGTCATGATTCTTACTGTTCACGGAGGAGCTGATCAATCAAAATATACTGAAGTCATCCATTCGAAGATGATCGGCACCACTGACCTCCAAGAGGTCCCACTTCACGACTTCGGCGAATTTATCGGAGAGCAGCGTCAAAGTGATATTCTGCCTTTCGATAAGGACGAGCAAGGCCAGATTAGTGGGGTCATCAATACCAATTTCCGCCCGGCTCTTGTTTGTATAGCGGCATCGGATGCACAGCCTCAGAACCAGATGCAATTTTCAGCCCTGGCATGGATATACTTTGCCATAGGATGCATCAAACTCTACGTCCCTGACCGGCCGTTCGACCCAAATAAGAGACAGCGACTGGAGCGCGAACGACACCTGAAATTGAGAGAGACTCTACAAAACCGACTGGCTGCCCTCCAGCAATTTGAACATCTCGTGACAGGTCAGAACTACAACCTTCGATGCCAGCTTCTTGAGGAAGAGATTGCAGAGGTCGGGGAGCCTACTGGTGTTCTGCAAGAGATTTACCGCCCTGAAGTCTCAGAACTGGATCAACTCCAAGGAGAGTTTAAGAATCTTTTGACGACCATTGTTCAGTCAAACCCCCATGAGAAGGTGCTAAGCTACTTCAACGGTGATTCTTCGAGTGGATTGCAAGAAATCAAACTCATGCAGAATAATGTCCTTCAAGTCATTCGACGTCTGTCAGAAAGGTTCCGGGCATATAATGATCTCACTGCACCCGTCATCAACATGCTTCGATGTTTGCAGATTGGTCTCTCCATGGCGACCGTCGCAACGCCCTCTTCATCCCCGGTTGCGAATCCTTCTCCTGCGAGCGATCCTGTCCCGGTACTCAGCTCCATGTCACCTTTTCTTGGAGCCAACGGTTCTTATCGTATCCCGTATGACGACAATCTCGTCTCAAGTCACCCTATGGAATACTTAACTGCAGCGTCAACCGTTACTACAATAGAGGGTATTGATTCCCTTGATAGTATTCATAGACAACATCTTCTCGAGGCTATTCATGGCTGTTACGAGCGGTGGGAAAAGAGGTTGGAATCAGACAAACTTGAAGCAGATTCCAAGTCTGGGTTATATCGCTTCAGAGGAAGTGCTGAAGATGAGGAGGAAGAGGATCAGGAACAATTTAACGAGCTCTTCCCCTCGTACGAGGACGATTCGTCTGATTCAACGAACGATAGCTCTTCGGCTCAGACGGCCAGAGATTCGGCGGTACAGCTTGCGAAGGTTCACTCGAGTATCTTTTTGGGTGGCAGTACACCCTCTGAGAGCGTATTGTCTCTTATTCGACAGATATCAGTGAAACTCGGCTCTCTTCACGAAGACATGACACCTAGTGAAGAACGGAATATGACTAGCACTCTGCTTCCAGGAGCTTTGCTACTTTTGAATGACAAAATCGAAGCATTAAGCACGACAGCAACCGTCTCCGAGTCGTACAATTTCTACACAGATGCGAACCTACCAGAGACTCGAAAGTTGGTCAACCTTGTCCACCAAATTCAAGCACGATTCCGTGAACTTCAAGCTGTTGACGAAATCGGTCACATGCAGCCTTTGGAAGACGTTCTCGTCTCTTGTCACGAATTGCTTCAATTCAGGCACACCGAACCTCTCGCCAAGATCATTACCAAAGTGGAGAAAGTTCATGGATTCATGCATGAATGGCAATTCGGTGGTTGGGCTAGCCGTGCAAACTCTGCCTTAACGCTCTACGATGGTATTACGTCCACGATTGTCAGCTGGCGCCGATTGGAATTGACAACCTGGGCGAAGCTATTCGAAATGGAGTCCAAGAAGTGCGATGATGATGCAAGGTCGTGGTTCTTCGTTGCCTATCAAGTCGTCATTGCTGCACCACTCTCAATATCACGATCTAGCTCTGAGGATGAGCTCAAGAGCTATGCCCAGAAGCTCCTGAAAGACCTCGAAACCTACTTCTCAACTGCAATCATCGGTCAATTCGTGCAGCGTCTTCAGTTACTCAAGCAGCTGCAAAAGCATCTGGAACTCTTGGTGCTCGAGGTTCCCCAAATGTCAATTATCAACAGCGCTCTCGCGAACTTCATCGCACTTTATACCCGCTATGAGAAGCCGGTAGAAGAGAATTTGAAGAAGGGTAGAGTTTCGTTGGAGAAAGCAATGCGGGATGTCATACTCCTTGCAACCTGGAAGGATACAAATATTGTTGCTCTAAGGGACAGTGCCAAGAGATCTCATCACAACCTGTTCAAGATCGTCCGGAAATTTCGCGCACTGCTCGGGCAGCCTATGGAGTTCGTCCTCAAACAAGGATTGCCAGACGAGACTACAGCGGAGACTGAGGAATCGGGTTATGATGCACCAGTCCAGTTCCCAACTGTCGACCTATCGGCGTTAACTTTGTGCGCTGAAACTGTTCCCAAATGGTCAGAGAAGAGCAAGAGGTTTATCAATGTCTCTAAGACGGTCAGCATGATGGCAGACGCAAGTCAGATACCGGACTCCGCAGTGGAAGGATCTACGTACCTCAACTCGTTCCTTGCCAATATTATCACATCAACTGCGGAACTGCAGAAAGCGACTCCATCAATCCTCACTGAAGACAACAAAGATGCAGTCAAGCACCTCAAATCCAGGAAACGCAAGCTCTTTGCGGATACCTTGAAAGATCTTCGCCAGATGGGGATCAAATTCAACTTGGGCGTCGATGCCTTGGCAAAGCAGGACTCACTCTCAATCACACTGGCTAGTACAAAGCCTTTGCCATCAATCCAAGGCTTCATCCCTGAGAATCTTGAGTATTATTTCCACAAGTCTCTTGACCTTACACCCCGGGCCAGGGAAGCTGCACATCAACATTCAGAGGATCTCAGCGGCGCTGAAGTTGCTAGAAGCATTGGTTTCCTTGAAGGACTTCTCCAAGTGGTTGTTGCGCAACGAAATGTCCTTTCGGCTGCAGTTGTGAACATGACAACAGTCGAGCATGCAGCTAAACTTGCAAAGGCACTCTGGGCTCCAAATTCCTACGGCATAAGAAACGTTGAAGTCACTTCGACGATTGGAAAGCTCCTATTATGGATGCCAAATATATTGAGTGTGGGCTTACAGCTCGTTCAGATACACGCTAATCTGGGAAAGATTGACAACAAAGCTGTCGAAGAAAGCCTCTCATCCTGGAACAATACTTTCAGGGAACTTTTCACGCAGTGGGAGGCTCTGCCTGAGCTACCATCCGATATAGTCTCAACCGAACGTGAGGTCCTTGAGAAGCTTATCCAAGATTCTATTACAAAAGTCCGCAACCAACTGGGTCTATTGAGTAAGCAGCGGCCGGATTTGAGCTTCATTCTAGACCAGATACTAGTTTGGTGTAAGCTCGAGGAGACCAACACCAAGGATTACCCAGATATGACGATAACGGATCTCGATCAAAAGCTGTCTGTCGTCTGTGATGCCATTCTACGAGCTATCGAGAAGCAACAAAAATCTCTCAGTGATCTCCCGACTTCAATTGATGATCCCGGATGGCTCGTCAAGAACGACGCAGCTCTTGCCAACAATATCAAATCCCTTCATTCCGACGAGATCACCAAACAATTGGAGCAGGCCTTCGAGATCCTTCGGAGCCTCAATCTCAAAGATGATAAGACAAGCAAGACTGCCGCAGCTCTCTTCGCCGTTGCCCAGCCAATTATTCAGCAATACTACAATATCCTTCAACAGAGCGTTTGCCGGTACGCACAATTGCATCGTGCCACTTGCAAGTCTTCCTACATCCTAGCCAAGATATTCAACCAAATTGCTTCTCAAGGCTTCTGCACGCCATCCGAGAAATCAGATGCTCAAGATGGCAAGACCGAAAAACTCGAAGGCGGTACCGGACTCGGTGATGGAGAAGGCGCTGAGGATATCAGCAAAGATATCCAAGATGACGAGAACTTGGATGAGTTGGCGCAAGAGCCAAATACGGGTGAGAAAGGGGAGATGGAAGATGAGAAAGATGCAGTGGATATGGCAGATGGAGAAATGGAGGGCGAAATGGGCGAAGGTGAAGAGAAAGAGGACGATGGAGAAGGATCCGGAGATGAAGAAAGTGGTGATGAGATGGATGAGGAGGCAGGTGATGTTGACGACTTGGATCCGAGTGCTGTGGATGAAAAGATGTGGGATGGTGATGGGGAGAAGGCCGATAAGGATCAAGAAGGTGATGAGTCGAAAGGGAAACAGAGCAAAGATGAGCAGGTAGCTGCGCAGGAGAATAATAAGGAAAACGCGGAAGGAGATGAAGGAGACGAGGAAGAGATGGAAGGTGCTGAACAGGGCGAGGAAATTACACAGCAGGAAGATGCAGAAAAGCATGATCCTCATGCCCAGGAGGGTGAGGTTCTTGAATTGCCTGACGATATGGAGTTAGATGGAGATGGAGACGAGGACAGCGCTGATGGAAGCGATGATGGAATCAATGATATGTCAGATGTCGAAGACGACGCAAAAGAAGGAGAGGAGGTACAGAACGATGGCAAAGAAGAACCCGAGGGAGAGAACATGGACCAACAGGAAGACCAAGATATGGGTTCTGAGATGGATGTTATTGATCTAGACGAGGAGAACGAGGAAGGCGGTGACAAGACTGAGGAGGCTGGCGAGAAGGCTGAAGACGACACCGAAGAACAGCAGCCTGATGATGATGAAGGTCTGCTTCGTGACAGGAACGACGATGCTACAGCAGATACCGACAATGCTGTTCCGAGTGAGGTTCAGGGCGTGGGAGAAGATCAAGATGACAACACGGCAGAAGACAATGCTGAATCTGCTAGCAAAGCACAGCGGGAAGATGGAGGCAAGGGCGGAGACTCTTCTGAACAGAATGAGGCTGCGACTGAAGACGGCGAGAAGGGTAGACAAGCAACCGGTGACGCACCTCAAGATGCCAGAGATGAGACTCAGGATACCGCTGCTGCTCAGCCTTTCAAGAAGCTAGGTGACGCATTGGAAAGCTGGCATCGACAGCAAACACAAATCAGGGAAGCTCCGGAATCGAAAGAGCAAGGTGAAGATCAGAAAATTGATACGAATGCTGAAAGTTCTGAATTTCAACATTTGCAAGACGAGGAGGCAGAGGCCGACACACAAGCCCTGGGTACTGCTACTGAAGAGCAAGCTAATGCCCTCGATGAGTCCATGGCTATTGATTCTGAGAGCAAAGAGATGCCAGAGCAGTTCCAACCTGACGAGGTCGAGCAGGATGACAAGAATCAAGAAGATGTCATGGATCTAGAAGAGTCTCCCGAACCTCAAGAGCAAGATCCTTCCGATGCATACGAAGGTCGTGCCGGTGCGTTGATCAACCAAGCCAAGCAAGATCGTGATGATGATCTAGACGACCCTCGTGCTCAAGCACGACAAGATCTGGAGGAAGAAGTTGAAGAAGTCGACAACCGACTAGAAAGCACCCATCTGGACGTTCCAGATGTCGAACTTCGCTCAGCAGCCGATGCCCGTCAATTGTGGACCCACTACGAAGCTCTTACCCGTGATCTGTCACTCTCCTTGACCGAGCAGCTCCGTCTCATCCTCGCTCCCACCCTTGCAACCAAGATGCGGGGTGATTTCCGCACCGGCAAGCGCCTCAATATCAAACGTATCATCCCCTACATCGCCTCGCAATACAAGCGTGACAAGATCTGGATGCGTCGCAGCGTACCCTCAAAACGCAGTTACCAGATCCTGCTCGCAGTAGATGACAGCAAGAGCATGGGTGAGTCCGGAAGCGGCGCCCTCGCATTCGAGACGCTCGTCATGGTGTCCAAATCCCTCAGCATGCTAGAGGTCGGCGAGATATGCGTCGTAGGATTCGGGGAGGATGTCAAAGTCGCGCATGATTTCGACACGCCGTTCAGTTCTGATGCCGGGCCGAGGATCTTCCAGAACTTCGGCTTCGAGCAGACCCGGACTGATGTGACCAAGTTAGTCAGGGAAAGCATTGATCTTCTCCGCGCGGCGAGACAGAAGGCAAGTGGCAGCCCAGCGGATCTTTGGCAGATGCAGCTCATTATCTCGGATGGAGTGTGCAATTCTTCTGAACATGAGCCTATCCGAAGGTTGTTGAGAGAGGCTCTCGAAGAGAGAATCATGATGGTGTTCGTCATTGTTGATGATTTGAAGAATAAAAAGAAAGGAGAAAGTGTCATGGATTTGAAGGAGGCCAAGTTCGTCAAGGATGAGGTGACGGGCGTCTCGAATGTTAAGATTGAGAGGTATCTGGATACATTCCCATTCCAGTATTATCTGATTGTCAGCGATGTCAAGGAGTTGCCGGGTGTTTTAGCGACGCTTTTGAGACAGTGGTTTGCTGAGGTGGTGGATTCTTCCAGTTAGAGGGTTTAATATTTGTTAGGTGTTTATGTGAATTTTGTAAATTTTGAGGAGTTTGGCATTTGTAGGCGTTTAGATAGGAATTAAAAGTGCCTTGAAATCATTCATCTCATTGCGGATTGATTCCTATTCTTGATATTGTGGCTCTGATTTATAACTATTCATATCCTTATGTAAATAGTATGAACCTACCTACCTAAGGTACCTACCTACCCAGATAAGTAGAGAAAGCCTTATGTCCTCATTTATCCTGTAGCTATATTAGCTATACTTACCTGCCCTACCTAGGTAGGCACTTACTGCTTACTCTCTTCTCCTTTGACCTTAACCCTTTAAGTTTCCATACTCAGATTAAGGATCTAACCCCAAAACGACCCTTTCTTTTTTACCGCTATAGACAAGTAATAGCAGAGCCGCCCTATCATAGTCGGTCAAGTTTCCGGAATGAAGTCCACTAAGTGTTATAGCTCAACCGTGGCCCCAAAGTGAGCTCGCCTTCACTCTGTGAGGTTGCGAGATAGTGGTCACGTGCAAGAAGTCCTGCCCTCTTCTGCTTTCATCCATAACAAGTAAAAGATGCGGCTAAATAGGCCTTTTCGATTACAAAATCTATATCGATATTTTACAGAGTTGAGAAAAGTGGGAGAAGCCAGGTGACGGCTTCAGAAGGCCTTTTCGATTACAAAATCAATATCGATATTTTACAGAGTTGAGAAAAGTGTGAGAAGCCAGGTGACGGCTTCAGAAGGGCTCGGCGTGCAATGAGCTATGGGCATCTCAACCCATCTCCCATCCGCCACCCCCCCATATGAACAAGAACCACCACCGTGAGCGCAAAAAGGTATCATTGACTATTAAACAAACCTAACCTCATCAAACAGCCCGGCTCTAACCTGCACCATCGCTGCTAACTCCAACAGAAATTCCTGCAACACAATAACGTTCGTCAGCACATGGCTGACGCTCACCAGATCCTTCTCTTCCTTCCCCTCTCCATCTGGAGATCGTGGAGATGGTGGAGTACCGCTCCCATCCACCGTATCCTGCGGGCTAGCCTCGGTATTCCCCTCCGCCTCAGGGCTTCCCAGAGCCCTCAGATTAGGAAATGGGATGGGATGTAGTTCCCCCTTCCTAGTGGGTAAACCAACTCTCCTGGCAAGGATGCTTTGGTCAACAACTGCGAACGCTGCAGCTTGACTAGCCGGTACGCCTAGGGTTCCGAGTCTATCATCCGAATCTCCGAGATGACTCGTTGAGAAGGCCTCTGAGCTACTTCGAGAGGAGGCATCGCGACCCGTGGGGAATTGCGGCGGGGGAAGACCAGCAGCGCTGCGTGCAGGAGTCGCGGAACTGTAGTTGCCGCCGAGGCCACTACTGCGATCTTGGCTTCGGCGACCACGAGGTGAGTCTGAGCGAGAGGGCGTTCCGAGTTCTGGGAAGATTCGGTGGGCGAGAGAGTCGAACGGGTTCCGGGGAGGTGAGGCGGAGCGGGAGGGCGATTCGAAGCTAGAGCGGGGAGGGGCATGACGGACTCGAGGCGGTGTATCCGCTGTAGAGGACGCTGCTTGGAAGGCGTCCCTTCGTTGTTGGAGGAGATCATCGAAGCGTGGGATTTCATTGCGGTAGGTAGTAACTTGCTCGACTAGTATTTTCAGCTGTAATAGGAGAGGTGGAATGTTTGATTCGGTTAATTTGGGGGCCCGTCGTGCCCTTTTCAATGCTTTGAGTTGGGCCCTCTCTTGGATTTCGATTTCATCACTAAGACTGGCGAAAAACGCATCTCCAGCATCTTCGGCGTCTTTTTTCTCCTCTTTTATCTCCTCGTTTTTCTCCTCGTTTTTCTCCTCTTCTTCCTTCTCGTCCTCCTCATAGACATATTCCGAGAAATCGGGGAGCAACCAGCCATCAATACGCATATATCCACAGGTGGCTAAATCGACAATTGCTCCAGTAAGAGATAGATTAGTCTCCACAGAGTTTGTAAAAAAGGTCCCCAATATTGTAACAAAGGTTTTCAGCATGGGGTCTTCGGGTCGCAGTGTGTGTGGCCGGACATCCCGAGGCGCACCGGGAATCGTCGCTTGGGCTCCTGGTATTCTTGTAGTTCCACCAGATGACTTTGGTGCCACAAGGCCCATGGAGCATAGGTGGCTTTCCAACACGCCCATGATATCTTTGACATGATCTTCATAAGCTTCGTCAAAGTTTAAATCGCCACCAATGTCTCCAGCCAAAGAAAGTAAGAAGTCCATCTCCTTCTCGTGAGCACCGATCGTCCGTTGTGGTCCATCATCCATTACCAGGCTTGTCCAGAGAAGTGTTGTTACGGCATAACGATGATGCCGTCTCAAAATAACAGAAACGAGCTGTAGTGTCACAGATATAGTCTGTTGACTCTGGGACCTTAAGCTTCCTTGGATAAGATCAACCAGATTGAACAGAGCGGGAGTGGATGTTAACTCCTCATGAGACGCCATCATCGTTGCAAGGTCCATGGATTTTTGCCTCCTTGCAGCGCTAATAGATGTCATCAAGGTAGAAGAATTCGTGGTTGTGTCTGGTAAGGCAAGAAGGTAATGTAAAATAAGATGAATCATGTCAGGGTGGTCCAACGCTTCTAGAATTCTCCGAAGGTAAGTCAGGACTGCCACTGATGAACCCCCATCAACATCGGATGACTCCAAAAGTGAAGGGTATCTGATATATGTCAGTTGGTGTATCAATCGGCTGGAAGACGACTTACAGTAACTGCTGGAGAAAAATGACCTGAAAGTGCTCCAGGAGCGTCGATTTGACCTCAACAGACTTGCAATGATTGAGGACATCCTGCCAGAAAACCAAATGTGACAGAAAGGTTTCCATGTGGCCTTGAAACTCGGGTGAAGCTGAACTGACGATCTCCGAGGTCGTATTCGGATGTTGATAATCCGACAAAGCCAGAATTGGAGGCAGCTGGTCCGGGGGATGATCTATGACAAGTTTCCGGCTCAATTGGCTATACAAAGCCCCGAGACCTGTGGCCATCAACGTTGCCAGGTCGCTCTCAACTATCCATTGTTCCAAAGCCACGGAGTTTGATGCAGCCTCGATGATATACAAAAGGCCCGTCCTCGCAAAATCTCCTATCCTTCCCTCATGATGTATGTAGTCTATCAAAAGATAGAACAAAGGAAAGTCCTCTTTATGTGTTTTCCCCGTGAACTTCGCATGGGCATCTCTTTTCCTTGCTTCCGTATCATCTCCATGATCTTGTGCTGTAAACCAAGCGGGCAGAATCTCAGGGTCCAGCCTGATCTTCGTCGTGATATTGAAAGATAGTTCCACCACTTCGACTTCAGTATCCGAGCCTAATCGAATGCTATTTGCCCCGGTAATTCGGATCAATAGGTTCATCAGACTCTTCGAGAAGACCTCGTTCTCCACGAAATCCTCCTCCTCACTATCGATAAGAGTCGCAAATAGGGCCACTGCCTCTCGAATGATCCCTTCATTGTATGATGTCGTAGCAATCTTCCCTATCGGAATATAGATCTCCTTCGATGAGGCAAAGGTAATGCATGGGTGCGGTAGAGGCCGTCTCGACTCGTCGCTGAGAATAGATGTGAGGTCCTGGAGACAGTGTCGAATGTTCTCGGCCGCTTCGGAACTCCTCGAGAGGCTGACCGCCCCGCGCCAGATTGACTAGAGCTCGGGTTAGCAGAAGTAAGGCCCTTCTGAGGGCACATTCTCGTACCAGTAGCTGGCTGTATTCCCGCTTGAACCGTGCCAGACGCTTTTCGGGGTTGTTCGCGGAAGCTTTGTTCCCAGCCGGCGAGGCGAGGGAAGTGCCCGCTATCAAGCGTGACCACTATGACCGTCAGTAGATGCGGGGAGGCTTGCAATGCGGATTGAGATCTTACAAAGTCCATGGTTCTGCGGAAATCATCATCTTTCTTTTAGTGTCACATTGATCAACATCCAGCTGGAGAGCACCCAAGTACGGAGTAAAACGGCGCGTTCAGGCTTTCTGGCAGGGGTAGGTTTATCCGTGCACGGTTCTTTCTGCGGTCCGGTCTCTATGGAGACTGCGGGCCTCGCTTCGTAGCCTCACACCCCCTCTCGCCCCCCTTTTTCAGCTTTCAAGTTTCCACAAGCAAGACAAATCAGGATGATCGACTATATTTTTATCTTAGTCTATTCTGGTGTTCAGCTCAAGTAAAAAAAAAAGATATTCCTCCGGCTTGAAGGAAGCGAAGAAGCCTGACCATCCGCTTCTATAGAAGACGCTTGAATGACTTGTTGCAAGTTATTCATCCCTCATTCCCGGAGTATTTTCATACTCCGTAGAGCCTCAGCCGAATGACGTTCTCGGGGAATTTAGAATATCCTCGGGAGTTTCTAGTTTGTTTTGATCATATTAAGGCTCCAGCTAACAAAGGGTACAAGGAGTGTCACCAGCCTTGACAGCCGCTGAGACTAAAACTGCTAGTAAACAAACTCCACCCCGCAGATGCCCTTCAAAAGCCTGCCTTTAACAACCGCAAAAGCGCCCCCCAGTCCGGCCGTTGATTATCTGACTCGACTTGTCAAAAACATTTCACTCGACTTGTCAAAAACATTTCAAGGAACTTCCTATGTTCATTGCACTTGTCAAAGTCATCGACTTGGATTAGGATTGAGGGGTTTGTTTTTGAAATGTCAGCATTATATTTCGCGATTGCGGTTATCCACTTGTCAAGAGCTACTAATCCATGAACTATTGGTTTGTGTTGCATGTCATGCAGTAGTGTTGAGGGTCCTCTCTGGTCAGATTGGATAACGGAATGTTTTGCTTCAATAATACGATCTTATCGACAGCGCCCTATTGGAGAGTCCCACGGCCGGCAACAATATGAATCTTCCAGACCAAAATATGTGTACACGGAACGGCGAATACTGTGATTCTTGTTGTGGCGTGCTTCAACGCGTATTATATTCAAACTTCCCAACACTTCACAGTCTTACTAGAAAAAAGGGTTTGGTATTGAGCCGTTCTGACTGATACTTTGTGCTTGGTAGGGTCCAGCAACAACGTGACAGTACCCCCGGGGCTACAGGTCGTGTAAATATCAGTGATCGTAGGATGCTTTGAGAATGGGTGCATAGATTGTTCTTTGAAGAAAGAGATCACTTCTAAACCGGGAACACTGTAACTGAGGTCTCGGAATATAGAATATATAAATCCAGCCTTGCCTCTTAGATCGTTTTAAGGGTTCGACCCCGACAACAGTACACATCTCCTAGATCCAAATTCCAACTCGAATTCGAGCCTCAACTGATCTATGGCCAACTGCTTATTTTCTCTTAAATGCAAGAAATCCACACACTTCTCAAAGCTTGGATAGAATGAGCTGAGCATTACCGTCATAGTTACTCCCGTGCCGCAACCCCTGAGTTTGATGTTGCGAACAAAAGCGGGCCGCTGGTTGCCATGGCAACTGTCACAACAACTTTCCATCCAGTACGATCAACCAACACGCACCCATATCATATTTCTACCTCCATCAACACACTGTCGATCATCAGTGTCGTCTTCTTCTCTCGCGCAAGCATCTCGTTAGTTGTTGCTGCAATATCCGCGGCATCTCCCTCTCCAATCGTCATTATTTGTTTCTCGTCCACATTCGCTACTCCGTACACTGCGCGCAATTCGAACGTCCCCCCCGCGTGATATACGGCTATTCTCTCACACCAACACCACATCAAACGACAGCTACTCTAAGAATACTACATTAGTGTTCAGATCAACCTCCTGGTATCCTACGGGTACAGGTTGGGGATTTGACGAGATGGCGTCCCCTTCGCAGTCGGTGAGTGCTTGCACTGTTTACGTTGATGGGATGCCACAAGAAGTCTAATGTGTATATCAGGTTCATCCTCTACGCATCCAAAAGGGTACTCCATCAGCATCACCTTCAAAAATGCGAAGTTCTTTGCCACGACCTCTATCAGAACTCGCTCCAACGGAGAAGAGGAGAAACTCCCCCAGTTTTGATCAAACCACAAAGGTATGCACGCATTCTGAGAGACTCCAGTCGCACCCCATTTGAGGGAGGGATCAATGCTCATTCATGCACCGCAGAAGATAATCAGTGGGGGCTCGTCTCCCTTCCAGTCCTCTCCATTCAGTGTCTCCGAAAAAACAACGTCGCCCCGACTATTCTGGAAATCCCGCGACCCAACGACGCCAAACCGCTTAAACATCGAGAATGGCCCATTTGGTGGAAAGGAGACGTCACCATCGCTGACTCGAAGATCTTCTATTGAGAGACTTCAACGCGCATCACGCGTCAAGAATAGCAATATGTTCGCACGCGAACAAAAACAAGAGTATGATCCAGCATCTGTACCCGTTGTCGAGAGACCTCTCGCAAAACAAGTACACGGCAACGCATATGGAGGAGCCGGGCTTGAGGGGTTGCGAACTGCAGAACGTGCACGCCCATTTGGACACCAACGAACTGACAGTAAGACCAGTATCCCTGTGTACAATCCCACCAAATCTCCGCTCAAGACGGTCGCCAATGGAACACCATCACCAAGCAAGGACCAAGTTTCTCCTATGAAGTCTTCTATGTCATCAAGATCGTTCAACCCGAAGTCCAGCTCCGATGCCGACAATGCTATATGGTCAGAGGAGAATTCTGCCGACGAGCGGGAACTTCCTCCCGGTAGGAGTCTACACAGGCACGCAAAGAGCGTTACCTTTGATGCTGCCCCTCCTCAAATAAACGAATATGAAATGGCCACACCAGATACATCCTCAATTGGGACTGGCTCACGGGAAAACAGCTATGATTCCGAAGAAGAGGAAGATGAAGATAGTTACAACCGTGGAGATTCTGCAGACCAAGAAGATAGCTTCGATGCCTCGCTTGAGGATACAGACAAGACTCCAGTCGTTGGACCCGAAGATTGGAGGCATGCGAGCCCAGCTACGCACAGCAGTGGCATTGTGTCAGGATGCTTCGAAGATCCTTTTGATGATCCTGAAGGTAGTCCAATGCCCGATGCTCGTACCCGTGCAGACTCACTTAACTCCAATGGTGACCCTCGACCCCTGCCGCCATTGCCTGGTATGAACCGCAGAAGAGCCAACTCAAGTTCCGTAGTAGAGCGTGTTTCAAGCTCTCAGAGAAATCTCCCGTCTCCTCCAGATGCCGCTTTCATCAGTAAAGCAGACACCCATGACACAAGTAGTAGCCAAATGACACTGGAAGAAAGACTACGCTTAATGATGATTCAAGACGAAGAACCTCCGAAAGCCGTCGCCGAAGAACCAGGAGAACGTCGGACAAGTACATCCGAGCCCCGCGAGAGGAGCAGCCAGACCCCTGAGCACGAGCAGCCTATAGATATCTATGAAGACGAAGACGCTCTGGATGATCTTCCTGGCTTGGGCACCTACCAGTTGCCAGCTCGTATCTCACGAGAGTCTATATTACGCAAGGTTGATGGACACGAGACATTCTCGCAAGACTCGGATTACAACTTTTCGTCCCCGGGACCCAGCTCGAGCCCTGGACGTATTGTTTTGCCTGATCCCGACACTCCCATTCCATCGACTGAGGACCCATCGATTCTCGAGGAGGACAATGCAGATGATAGTGTCATAATTAAGGCCGAGCCCGATGACGATGATGAGGTAGATATTTATGCTATTGCTGAAATGTACCAGAGCTCACCGTCGAGGATGAGTGATTATGATGAGAATGAGGAGTCTGTCATACATCATGATGTCTCATCTGGAAATGTTCTAGAGAGCGAAGATTTGGATCCCACGGTCTCAAATCAGAGCCCTCAGCCGCAGTCAAATAATGACACGAAAGATGATGACCCATTGACTCCTCCAGATAGCGAGCCTTCAGCCAGCAACAGCTCTAATCCGGAGAAGGATGATACGAAGGATTCGCTTCCTGCGGCTTCCGATTTGAACAGCAATGACTTTCGGTCCAGTCTTCAAGCTTACATGTCGCCTTCTCCACCTCCATTGCCAAAGGATGCTGAGGAATTGAAGGAAAAGCGTATCTCCATGCAAGATGCTCACGAGTATCTACAGCGACCGGAAACTCCTAGACAGCGCCAAGAACCTACCTCAAAACCAGAGTACGACGGAACTGGCTGGGGCCCCGACGAGGAAGATGAAATTGATTCTGGAACTCCAGAGTCTGTTATTCATCACTCTATTACTCCCTCGCCGCCTCCTGCTTTACCTGTTATCGATGAGCAGATTGCGACAATCAAGTCATCAGCTGGTTCAAAGCTGAAGACCAGGCCATCTGCCACTCCCTCAGATATAGTAGCCATGCGCGAATTGAGACGACAAGTCAGTGGCGAGACACCATCTATCCCCCCAATTCCACAGCGACATCAGAATCGTCCCTCCCTCAGCATCGAACGTGAAACTAGTGAAGGAGGTGATGGTGAGACGATGGAAAGAAACTCAAGTTTCAAGAAAAAGAGTTTGACTCTAGACATTGGCAACGATCTCGGGTTGAGTCTTGACAAAGATTTCGACCGTGTCATTGAAGCCCAAAAGGTTGCGTTTAACCTATCTTCTTCACACCCGACCTTTTTCAATTCAGGCAAAGGACAAGCGTCCGACTCAAACGACGTCCTATTATGTGAATTCCATGCTAACATTACTCCACGAAAACAGCGCGGTTATCTGATGAGACAAAATACGAAAGTTGTTGTTGCAAGTAGTGATATTGACAAAGGCACACGCTCGGCAGGTAACTCACCAGTGAAGAAGGACCGTCCTCAATCCTGGACGGTTGAGCCTTGGAATGGCCAGACGCGTAGAGCCAGTGCTCGGAGTGCATCGGGCTCTCGTAAGAGGCCTGTGACGGGTCCAGTACCACCCCTGCCTGGTCAGGAAAGCAACGTAGCCGGACTGGGTATGGTGACGGAAGAATCAGGATCCACCGGTCAACCTGATAGTGGTGAAAGAGGAAGACTTTTTGTGAAGGTCATTGGTGTAAAGGATCTGGACTTGCCGTTGCCCAAGAGTAAGGCTAACCAACTATTTATGTGTTTTATCAGCAGCTAATTTTTGATAGATGAGCGAACTTGGTTCAGCCTCACCCTTGACAATGGTGTGCATTGTGTCACTACTGCCTGGCTTGAGCTCGGAAGAAATGCACCTATTGGCCAAGAATTTGAGCTTGTCGTGCCAAATGAACTTGAATTTCAATTGACACTCAATGCAAAGCTTGTTAAGCCACCACCAAAGCGTGTCGTCGAGTCTCCGACCAAGAAAGTACAGAAACCTTCGACTTTCAGCCGGGTTTTTACATCACCAAAGAAGCGCAAGGAGCTGGAAATGAAACAGAAGGAAGAAGAAGAGCGAATGGCATATCAAAGGGAACGCGATGCCCTGGTTAAGAGGTTATCATCACAACCTACAGCATGGGATCTCCTATCTCCTCTGGCGGCTGAGGATGGAAGCTTTGGACGATCTTATGTGTGCCTCAAGGATCATGAGGCACGCTGCTACGGGCGTCCTTACGTGGTTGATGTGGCATGCTTCAATGAGTGGGCGACAGAGGAAGCCAGTTCCTCGTCAAGCGCGAGAAGCAAGCGCGGGAGCACCCACGTCCAACGACGAGCTCCCTACAAAGTTGCCAAGCTCGAGCTGCAACTCCTGTTTGTGCCGAGACCCAAGGGCGCTACTGATGCTGATATGCCCAAGAGTCTAAATTCTTGCATCCGAGAGATGAAGGAAGCCGAGCTCGCAGTCTCTCGAACCTGGGAAGGCCATTTGAGTCAACAGGGTGGTGACTGTCCGGTAAGACACAGGTGCCCCGAACATTGATGACCTTTAGCTAATGTCGATGCAGTACTGGCGCCGCCGCTTCTTTAAACTCCAAGGATCTAGGCTCACAGCGTACCATGAATCGACTCGACAACCACGTGCGACGATAAATCTAGCCAATGCATGTAAACTCATTGATGATCGCCGAGCTCTTACCCAAAAGGAAACTAGTGGGAAGGGTGGCAAGCGTCGCAAGTCTGGTTTTGCAGAAGAGGAAGAAGGCTATATGTTCGTTGAAGAGGGATTCCGAATCCGCTTTAACAATGGTGAAGTGATTGATTTCTATGCTGACACCGGTGCCGACAAAGAAGGCTGGATGAAGGTTCTCGATGCATGTATTGGGAAAGAGGGCGATGCTTTAAAGAGCGGCTGGTGCGACCTGGTATTAAAGCGAGAAGAGAGCTTAAGGAGGCGGGCCGGACAAACCAATGGAGAGACTGGAAAGAGACCGCATCAGCGGACAAAGAGCATGATTGTCTGAATTGATTGATGACGGACAATCAGCTTATGATGGATCATGTCGCTATGGCTTTTATGATGCCTACGGCGTTCATCCATACCTTTTTTCTTTTTTTCGATCTTCTCCGGTATTCCGTCAGGCGTTACACGATTCGACATCATAATCTTACCTTCTCGCCCTGGTGGCTTTTATTTGCGATTGCATACAATCGTTTCGGTTGGATCGCTTTGTTGATTGGTTAGCGAGAGGGGACGAGAGTGTAGGAGTGTCTGAATGGATTGTCGTATGGGATGGGGCGTGTTGCGTTGGGGCGTAATACTTGCTCTGGCTGTTCTTGTTTGAGTTTAAGTGGACTGCTTTGTACCTCGGATGAGGAATGAGAATGGACAAATAATGGAAATAATGTCAAAACTTCTTCTCGTATTCGTGAGATGTGTGAGGCAAGTAATACGACTGAAAGGTCGCAGGAGGCCGCCCACAAGCGAGCCGATGATTAGATGATGGTAGAAAAGGTATCTCGCTGGTCTACGCTATTCAGCTACCATGGCAAACACTTCATAATTCTATTTTTCTTCATCAAAGTACACGAAACTTTTCTACCTATCTACAGTACTATATATATATATCAGAGGCCTGGTTGGTTGGATTTCCCGCAAAGTCTGCTTGCTACAACAAACAAACTTTCTTTTATCCTCTACCCAACAATCATCCCAAGGCTCGAAATTAATTACTTAGTTTCTTTCTTACTTCTCTAGGTGGAAATTGATTACTTTCTTTTCTGTACTGGATAATCGAAATATTGCATTGTTTTGTATATGTCTTTTGGCCAATTATATACTTTTTGGGGGGGGGGGGGGGGGGGGGGGGTTCCTCAATGAGCTCTTTCGGGACGTCTTGTAACCCAGCGAGCATTTCACAGATGCAAAACGAAAATCTGGTTATATTACGGGTCTCGAGTTCTAGAGTTTTATATTCATCTCATTCATGAATGCCTATCGTTATCTACGTCCCTCCACGCTGGACAAATAAGGCAGAAAGGAAAGCAAGAACCGTCCAATTCATGATCCAGCTCCATCCATCTGCGACAAAACGAAAAGAAGGTAGATGTAAGTAACATCTACCTCAATGCATGAACCGTCTAATCGTAAGCTGTGCCTTCTGCCTTCTTGCTCAGAATGTTGAGATATGCTTGGGTTCCGAAGGGTAGACGTTGTCTGTTGTATCCATCTAGAAAGAGACCCCCCAGCGCAATATGATTCGTTCTTGTAGCCGAGGAGATATGACTGTTTCACGACATGCAAGAAGAGATGAGACGTGATTGAAAGACTAGAAATTAATTAGCATGAGTCCTCGTAGAAGTGACTGACTGAGCTCACTCTTAGTTGGCCCACATGCTGTCCTTCAAGTATTTAACCCTAGGGTCTTTAGTCTTGGGTGATAGAGAGGGACTGCGTGCCCGAGTTGGTTGAGCCGGCGCCCAATGGACAGAGTCGAACAATGTAGGGCGTGGCACGGCTTCAACTGCAGCTACTTTGTTGAAGTTGAATGTAGTGGGAGCAACAAAGAGAGAGGGGCCACCCTGTAGAGGATTCGGAAACGTCGACAGAGATGATGCTACACTGAATCCCTGGGCAGCCGAGATCGTAGCAGCGGTGTGGAAGCGGCTACAGAATGATGGATCGTTCGGACCTGAATTCGCCGAAGTACCCTTCTGACGGGGACTCTGTTCAGTCTTAGGTTTCGCTAAGGAGTTATTCATGGGCGTCAGGGGTTGCATGCTGAGCTCGGGCGAGATTGGGGTATCCAACAAGCTTTGCGAACCCATGGCGATACCCGTGTTGGCTCTAGCATGCATGCCTTTATTGTCTCCGGTGGGAGCTGCACTGGGTTGAACTCCTGGAGTTGAGGTTGCTGTCTGAGCACGAGTCGAAGAGGAGAAAGTTTGACAAGTACCAGGCGCACTCTCAGAACCCGTAGTTGGGATAGGAGCATCGGAAGGGTCGTCGAGACGCAGGGCCCCAGTTTTGGCAATAATCTCCCTCAGACCAACCCCAGAAGAAGTATCGGATTGTACAGATCGAGTAGGGGAAGTAGACTCTGCTTGCTCCTGCGAACATGGGGAAGGCCGGGCGGCACTACCACGACCGGCGCTTGGCTTGGAGCCCGACATCGTGGATGGGATTTCTGCTGTTTTCTCGTCGAAGAGGGGAGGAGGGAGGATATCTGGAGCTCCGAGGAAACGGTTGATGAAGATTGACTCAAAGAGAAGGGTTCGAAGACAGCGTGGCTGGGAAGATGGATAGACGGAGATGTGGCATCAGAAGATGAGGTGGGGTGGATGGTAAGTCCAGGGTGGGCTCCTCGAGAGCTTGTTTATTCATGGAACTCATCCTTAGGGTTTGGCGCCCTGTTCCGGAACTCTATGGAACATGTGTCGACATTTTCCATCGAAACGAAATGTTTTTCGACGATGGAATCCGTCGGCCCTCGAGAGATTGCAATGTCGTCGATATTTACCGAAATGGGCAACCACTTTGGCTCCCAGGAACAACAGAACATACCAAACATCGCTGAGAATGCCAGACAATTCAAGGGCAACCGCATCAATCTGCCGAGAGATTGCAAAAGGCGAGGAAGAAAGAAGAGGAGACTAAGAGCTAATAGAAGGAATATGATATAAGAGTCGCCATATAGTTCTCGAAGAGGATAATGGTCCTTTACAGCATATCCGAAAATCCCCTCCATCTTCATGCATACCAAGCGTACACCTGATCAAAAGGCTCGATATCTAAAGCTGGCCACTGGCGTTGGAGCTTCGAGGTTGCTTAGGATTTTGCTATAGTTGAGTCATTCCTGGCATAGAAGATGCAGGTTGTAGGTTGCAAGTTGCAACCGCGACGAATCCCCCAAACGTTGAAAATCCTCAAGTCTGATTCTTCTTTGGTGCAGTAACAAATGTCTCGATTGCGTTGATCTTCACCGGCATATATGTCGACTGCTTCGCCTCGTGAAGCCAAGGAATCTCAATCTTCGGTACACATTGACGAATCAAATCTACGAGAGACTGAGAGTGCGGTGCCCCCTCCAAGAGACCAATGAAAGATACCCGGGGAAGTCCTAGAACCTCGCAAAGTCGGCCATCACTACCTTTTGGTAGCTGGACAAGCCTGGTTGCCGGCAATTCTGGGTACGCGAGAGAGGCTGTTGCTATGAGTTGCGGCAAATGAGTATGAAGAATTGCTGGCTGAGACGATCGAAGTACGAAGATAGCTGAGAAGTGAGCATCGACAGGAGCATACTCATCACTGTCGACAGCTACCTTTTTCGACGTCCCCACCTCTTGCTCTTCTTTCGAGCCAAGATCTTGCGAGGTTTCTCCAGCGTCGTCGCTTTTAGGAGGGATAGTATTTGGGGACTGGCATGGTTTCGCCTTCTGAGCCAAAGATTCAAGACTCCGAGTTATGGTGTTCAGCCCCACGGCAATAAAAGAGGAAATTTCCGGGGGAGGTGGGATGTCAGACTTTGTCGGGACTTCTTCTGATTTTGATTGCTGCCTCTTGCGTTTCTTACTCCTCTTGCCCTTGGATTTAACAATGTGGTTGGCACGATGTTGACCTATTGGAGAAAGCAGGCTACAGAGAAGAGTCTTGGTCAGGCTGAACCTATCAAACCCCACATGCTCATCTACACCATTGGAAGAGCTGGGATTTTCTTTCAAGTTGGGTTGGGTGTTCTCTCACCTGCAGAGGAGTTCCAGGATGTTGTCTTGATCCTGGGACGCTATTTGAGGCCTGAAAGAAATTAGTGTCTGCACCAATAAGACAGGAATCTTGAGACAGACCATGGAGCAGCCGTGAAAGGCGAATCAAGCTGGAAGAGGGTCTTTGGTTTTCGATCCATGAGGGAAAAGACAGAATTCAAGACCAAGAGCCCTTCAGCAGTTTCTTCTGCAGCTTGTCTCAAGGAAGACTCTTCTGTCAGTGAAGATGCACGTTCAGGTGGCGTCAAACAAAGCGCACAGAGGGGTTTGGAGAAGGGCCAGCTAGCGTTGTTGCCCTCAACTCTAATTGGGTCTAGCGGGCTCTGGCGACCGGTTGAGGTCTAACAGACTTTGTTGACTCGGACTAATAAGCTGGCTATGAGCGGCTCTGATTGATCTGATTTGATCTGGTTGACTCTGGTTGACGCAGCATCATTCGCGCCCCATCCCACGAAAAGATGTCACTTTCGTTAGCGCGCCGCTGCACGGACCCGCTTTGCTCGCGTAAAAAAAAAGTTCACCTGACAGGTGGCCACGTGACATCGCTTAGCCGGATGTTGTCGTGTTGCGGGGCTCTGCCAGGAGCTCTCTGGCCAAGTTCAGTCTTATCGATCAAAGCTTCCTGGGAATCTTAGCCCATCATCCAAACCCATCCTCTATCCTCTATTCACCCCTTCGACGCGTCCAGCCTTCTTCTTCGCCCTCTGCAGCTTGCCCTTCACGCATTCTCCAACGCCTCCACAGCCTTGGCCCCTGCACATCCCGCACTAAGGATTTAAATTTAAACAAAGAGCGCCCCGAGCCCACGCCTATGACGGTAGAGCTTCCCACGCTCCGTCTCCGTCTTGTCGCCTAAACTTCAACCTTCAAATAATCCTTGTCCCTCTGGCACGTCTGCATGGAAAACAACAGCAACCACCACATGCAATCCTTCTGGGGCTTGAGAGGCTTTTGAGCTTTCTGCTGCGGAGTAACCCGCTGGTGACGACACTCTCTGAAGCCCTTGTGAGCCTTTCGTTGCATTTGCCAGATGGACCCCAAAGCAGCAGAGTTGCCGCGAGAACGTGCGGCCTCCTCAGAGCCTTGCTCAACTCGATCAAATCCTTTTGACGACAACGAGCACTCCTCGAGGAAGCGCCAGAGAGTATCCCGCAGAGGCTCCCGGAGCAGATCTGTAGATACAGCTACAGCTTCCGATAGCACAGCACAGTCCATGCCTCTGTCAGAAGGAGGTAGCAAATCTGAGGCTGATCCTGCCCCGCCTCGAACCCCAACACGAAGTGGTCCTCATCCGGCTCCAGAGCCTACGTCCAGCAGAGTCACCATAAACCTCCGGACTGCCCGTCCACTCGAATCAATACCGTCGTCTCCTCCTTCTCCGACAACGCCCTCCAAGATGGCCTCTGATGGTGCAGACACAGGCATGAGAGTCAGTGTGGAATTAGAAAGCGATGCGCTATCCGCGAATCCAGCCATAGAGACGCCATCCTCTTCTCCTTCGGCCCCTGGGAGTCCAGAAATCGAAGTCCTAACTATACATGAGGACGATGAAGAATTTACCACGCGGAGCCCGCCGCTCGCAATCATCGACGAGGACGAATTGTTCGTCGATCCTTTTCTCCACTTCCCATACAATAATGATGGAGAGAGCCTGGTGGCTACGGTGAGGAGGCTGGTCCATTTTATTCAATATGGTATGTTCTCTTCATTCAAACTTCTCCTGAAACCGACTGATTCGCGTAGAACCTCTTGAGGAAGAGTCCAGTTTCTGCAGACTCCGCGATTGGATCGAGAGCTACCTGGCGTATACTCATGATCGCGTTGACACTTGGTACGAAACTTACAGCAAGTATCGTACGTTTTGGACGATTTTCCCCGAAGTAATATTCGCATTGAGTTGGCGCAGGTAAATTCCATATCTTCCAAGGTACTCAAGCTCCCACTAACTTGTCAAGTCGTTTTTTCGCGGACTTTCTAGAAGCTAGTCGAGAGGGACACCCAGCTCTGTCTGGGCTCCTGTTCCAATTCGCTCGTCTGACTGCTAGATTTGTGGCTATGGACGTCAGGACTCTCTCACGATATCTCAAAGAGAATAATAACGATGAAGGCCCTGATCTAGCGTCCCGTGGCTACCTGCAGGCATACAGCTATCTTCTCCGGAAGGATGAGCAATCTCATATCGGCAGAAATCTGGAGGCCCATTACCATTGGGTTTGGGAGGAGGAGGTTGCCTTATTGACAAACGCCTTCCAAACCGCCGGTGGATCCCTTCCAACATTGATCAAGCTTGCAGAAGGACAGCTCAGGTTGACATCTCAGAATCCAAAGATTATTGATAACTTGAGCGAGCCCTGTCGACTTGTCGCCAAGGTGCTATCTGATGCTGCGACCATTCTCGGGGAAAGCGGTCAGCACCGCAGACAGTCCATTGAGGCTGCCCGGCAGCAGCTAACTCAAGGATATGACTTCTTTGGGGTTATGTCTGCCGGCCTGGAAAAGATCATCGAGAAGCAAGTAACCTTTCTCACACCCGACTCGGCCATTACACTGGTCCTTAGCTTGGCAAACATTCTGTACAGCACCTTGCTTCATGATAACAGCGCAACTCGCGAACTGCTTGCAGCTAAACGTGGGGAGTATCCCGATATTCAGACGAAATATTTCCCGAAAATAATCTCGCTCGAATGGAAATTCACGATACTGAAGAGACTCATTACATCGGCGCAGATGCAATTACGTGTTGTTGGCGTCACTACCATGTGTGGTGATCTGCTATCATTACACGGAGCTCACAAGGGAAATGATCCGTCA
This sequence comes from Amorphotheca resinae ATCC 22711, assembly GCF_003019875.1. NCBI lineage: Eukaryota > Fungi > Ascomycota > Leotiomycetes > Helotiales > Amorphothecaceae > Amorphotheca > Amorphotheca resinae. Next base: position 1,362,208 of record NW_020194480.1, read on the forward strand.
CAGAACCCAATACTCCTCTACTTTGCGGATTTCGTGATTCGAAACAAGATCGTAGAGTACCTTGTTGGAATCGCATCCCACCCTGAGATCATCAATGAAAGCAACAACATACTTGGCTTTTTGATTGTCACAAATACCTTCAAGCAGTCCCAAGCTTCCACTATCTGGCAGACAGTGACAACCAGCCAAGATCCTAGAGTTGTAGAAGCTATTCTCAGAATGCTCAAACGCTGCCTGAATTTACAGAAGTACGAAGACCTCCTTTTCCTTTGCGAGAAGGTCAAGTCGCTCCCTATTGAGGCATTCACGGCCACAATGAGGGACTTCTGCGAGGAATTGTTCAGAACACTCGTGAGTAAAGCAGCTTGCGACGGGATTCAGTATGTTGATGCACCACCGTACGAGTTGTGCGTCAGGCTCATCCGTGAGTCGTCGATGACTACGCCCGAATCGCCGGTCGGATATCCTGATATTCAGAACTTTGCAGCTGGACGCTTCCGGGAGCTCCTTGCGCACGGCCCAAATGGCCGGATTCGTGAAGAGATTTATCTTGAATGCATATCGGATGTGTCAGACAGAACTGCTACTGCCCCTGGGAGTATTTGTGTCATCAATGCGCTTTTACGACAGAACATGGGGACCGATCTTCATACCTTGACGACTGAGCATGGTCTCACGCAGTTGGTCATCCAAGAGCTTGAATCTACTATCGCGGAGGATCGGCATTCATCAAATCCATCCATCAGAAACAGCCCGGCTAGTCAGGCACGCCGCGAACTTCTGCTTACTATCATCATATATGAGCCAGGCACTATCTCACCAGAGCTTGGCACAAAACTCTGGAATCTACTCGTGGGTAGTGAATCCAGGAGTGTCATTGATCGCAACACGTGGTGGCAGATTCTGAATAGCGCAATGAAGAAGTCCCCCTCGGAGAATGTATTCATCACTGCTTGTTTTAAGGATCATCTTCCGACGCTTCCTCCTGATTGTTTTACCATTGGAGCGCTAGACTTTGCTAGGGAGGCCATCGCCTCTTGGCTCGAAGCCTCCTCCCAAGATTCTGTCGACGAAGATCGAGAATTTGAATCTCTTGCCCTCGAGCAGCTTTGGCGCATGATCTTGACGGCGCCACCAAATACTATTGACGCACAAGCTATACACATATTGGTAGAGGTCTACGTAGAAAGCGGTCTCATCCTATCCTTGCCTCGTGCAAAGGCGCGCAGCATCCACCTAGCACTTGTTGATCGTTGTTTAAAACAATTGGCAGGCGCAGCAACTAAGCTCAAGTCGTTCGACCAGAACAGCGTATCCAGTGGGGAAGAGAAGGGTATGGTACTGGTCGCTTCCGAAAACGAATTTCAAGAGCAGGAAATGATCTTCGCGCGTTCGTTGGCCGTTCTACGGGAGTTCTTAAAAACTTATCAGACCAAGCCACAGTTTGCTACACCAAAGTCTAGGTCTCCCTTGTCCGACGCTTCGAGTGCCTTGGAGGGTGACCCGTTGGAGGTCAGGTTTCAATCTTTTGATGGTGATAAGCACACCGAAGTGATGAGTTTGACTCTTGGAAAGCGCAATACGGCAGCATTTTTATTCGCAAGCCTTCAGAAAGCTACGGGCTTCAAGAATTTCAAGGTCTTTTATGGCGGCAAGGGATTCGATCCTGACGAGGTGGACCTCTGCAAGTCATTAGAAGAGTTAAATTTCAACGGTCTTGTCTTGGTGCAACGACGGGATGAGGAAGATGGCCCGGGCCATACATCGGGTTCCAAAACCAGTCTCGAACTGGAGGTCACCAAACACTTGGATGAGTTATGGAGCTACCTTGGTATGCATGAGAAGGTGGCTCAAGAGGTATAAACCATTCTAGTAGTTATTGGACGCATCTGACAAGACTCCAGATTTACTATTTTCTCATTAAATTCCCCGTATATGACCGTTTGCTGGCAGACTTTGATTCTGAGGCAATATCTTACTCGGAGGTGTTCCCCCAAGGTCAGCCGTTCAAGTCTCTGTACGCCATATATGCTCTTCGAGAATATATCAGGGTGCAGTCACAAAAAGTAGGTGCTCAAACAGGTTAAATTGAAGGATGCAAGCTAACTCGAGGGAAGGGGACTGTCAATGGTGGTGCACTAACAAGAGCAACTTCTTTAATTGTCGCAGCAATATCCAATCCAGATGTACTCGACCACTGTTCGGGTGCCGAATTGAAAGATTGCCTTGCTCTTCATCTTATTGACTGTTTTGTCGTTTTTCTGAGAGGTGAGCTATTGTCTCCCTTAATCCAGTAATCCTTGCTGATTCGATATAGAACCAATACTTCCTCCATCTGTTGCTTCACTCCTGAATGATACCCTTCTCAAACGCCTTCTGCAATTACTGTACAGCGTCAAGTCTGTTGCGGCTTCACAGAACTCTGTTCATTTGACTTGGAGATGCTTTGAGGCCCTCCTCGAAGCATCTCTTCAAAATTCAGCGTTTTGGTCCTCGTTCAAGTCGCACCTGGCAAGCACTGCACTTCTAAAAGACCTCCTTCTTGAAGACCCTCGTGTGATTATCAGGAAGAGCGTTGCGAAACTAATCACGACGAAGTGTACCTTCAGTCCCAGGTAAGTCTCCTTCCATCTATAACTGCCTAAAAATTCGAAGACTAATCTATCCCCTAGTCTCGCATGCGTCTCGACGACGGACTTTGCTACAGCATTTTGGCCCATGGTAGCTACTTTGATCCCAATGACAGCTCACCACCCACAGCAGTGTGAGGAAACGTTGTCCTTGGCTCTCACGTTGTTTAAGAAACTGGCAGAGACTTCACTCGAGTTTATTAGTCTCGATGACGTTATCAGGCAATGGGGCTCGTTGCTTCTTTCCCATAATTCCAAAGAAGTAGCAATTTCCACTCCTTGTCTTCGTATCAAGCTGATTAGTTTTCAGAATGTTGGTCACCCAGAGAGCATTGATATGGTCGCTCAGGGTCTGGCAAAGCTCTGCCATACAGCGGCATCCTTCGCAAAAGCTTCCCAGCAACCTTTAACCTGCAGGTATACAATTTTCTACCTCATTGTACCATCACTCATTAATGACAATCTTTTAGTGCGATCGGAGCCGATCTGTTTCGGAAGCACCTTTTCCCCGACCTTTCACTCGATAATACTGATGACAATGATCGCGTCATTGTACCGAGGATACCCTTGCTGAACACCACAACCCGTCACGTAATTTCCGAGACGATATTCCACCTGGTGAAAGATGATGAGGCGCAGTATAAGAATATATTGCTGCTGTTATCAACTCTTGTACCTTACGAACTGACCGACGAAGGTTAGGTGTTTTGCCCTTAGTCTCTGATCTATGCTGACATATGACAGGGCCTTATGTTTACGAACTGCCTTTTATCTTCGAGAGAAGTAAATCTGTTCGATCACCCACTGGCTACGTTGGACTTAGAAACCTCTCTAACACCTGTTATCTTAATTCTTTGTTCACGCAGCTCTTCATGAATATCCCTTTCAGAGAATTCATGTTGACCGCGCATGTTGCAGATGGCGGTGCCTCACAGAAGCTATTATCCGAAACTCAGAACTTATTCAGCTATATGCAGAATAGTCTCAGGAGATTTGTTGACCCTGCAAACCTCGCCGCCTCTATCCGGACTTACGAAGAGACCAATATCGACGTGAGTATCCAGATGGATGTGGATGAATTCTACAACCTCCTCTTTGATCGCTGGGAGAGTCAGATTCTAGCACCCGACGCCAAAAGACAATTTCGATCCTTCTATGGTGGCCAGCTCGTACAGCAAGTGAAATCCAAGGAATGTGCGCACATTTCTGAACGTCTGGAACCATTTTCCGCTATTCAGTGCGACATCAAAGGCAAGAGCTGCCTCCAGGAAAGCCTTCAAGCTTATGTAGACGGCGAGATCATGGAAGGAGGTTAGTAGTCTTTGAGTCCTTCGGAATCCTACGCTAACCTTTCAGACAATAAATACAAGTGCTCAACATGTGATCGTCATGTGGATGCGGTCAAAAGGTATGCATATGACATGCCAAGCAATTACCCTAATTAACCATTTTCTAGAGCATGTCTTAAGGACATCCCGGATAACTTGATCTTCCATTTGAAGAGATTCGATTTTAACCTGCGTACCCTCCAACGAAGTAAGATCAACGACTACTTCTCATTTCCGGAGAAGATAGACATGCGGCCTTATAAGGTCGAACATCTAATGGACAATCCCGATGGGTCTGCCGAAGATGTGTTTGAATTAGTAGGGATCCTTGTTCACTCTGGCACCGCAGAGTCGGGTCATTACTATTCGTATATTCGAGAGCGACCTTCGAACAGTGACAAAGAGAATTGGGTTGAGTTCAACGATGACAGCGTGACCCCCTGGGATCCTAAGTGTATGGAAAGCGCCTGCTTTGGAGGCATCGACTACCGTGGGCCAGTCGATAACGTCAACATGCAGTATGACAAGAGCTACAGCGCATATATGTTGTTCTATCAGAGATCATCAGTTCTTGCGACACAGCAACAGGCATTGGAACACTCGGGAGTTACCAGTCCCATCCGTCTACCGATCTCCCCACGAATTTCCAATCACATTGCGATGGAGAACGAGCTTCTGATGCGCAAGTACTGCTTGTATGACCCGTCCCACACCGCTTTCGTTACCAAAATGCTTGCAAACATGAAGCAGATCAATAAGGGCCGCTGCTCTGATTCCCATAGCCTGGAGAAGCTTGCCCTAACCGTATCCCTGAATCATCTTGACCAGGTAATTGGGCGAACTAAAGACCTTCCAGACTTCCAAAACTTCATGCTGGGGGTAAGACAGATTTGCCACAGCTGCGCGGAATGTAGCAGAGATTTTCTCGAATGGTTTTGTGATCGCCCCGACACTCTTCGCCACCTTCTTGTGCGGAATCCGGATGCCTTGGTTCGCAGTGAGATGGCTTCATCCATCAATTTTGCACTCGTCAAAGTCAAAACAGATGCCGCGTATGCTTATGGACTCGGCGATGATGAGGATAGTATCGATGGCTTGGACGCATGCGAAGACCCTCGGCTGCTCCAGAGAGTGGTGAGAACAATCACCAGGCTGTGGGATATTTTCCACACGAACTGCAGAGCTTGGCCAGAGTACTTCGGTCTTCTGTCATGCATTGCCAATCTAGGAGAGCATGAATCAGTTCTACTTCTGGATGCGGGATTTCTTCGCAAAACGTTAGAGGTCATCAGCGCAGACAATCTGCTGCCTCTTTCGAACCAGTATCAACGTATGATAAGCATTATATCAAAGCGGATCGCCACTAGACCGGTTTCGTACGAGTCCGTGATTAGTCTTCTTCACCGACTAATCGAAACCTGTGACTTGTCCCTTGAATCAATCCCGGACAATGATGAGCGCCTGGAGTCGTCTCTGAATGGTGGCGCAATCCCTCTCACCCATACCGAAAGGCATCTTCTGATGCAGCATTGGACTAGAGGGCAAGCCCATATCCTCACCGAAAAGTTGCTACAGATCCATCAGAATCACAGTGCGACACGCGATATCCTCATCATACTCCTGCATTGTTCAGAAAGTCTGGACCACTATATTTTCCAAGCCATCATTCACGGTATCAGGAGAGGTTCGGCATCTATACCTTGCGGTCCATTCCTCAGAGCAGCAATTCTCTATTGCGAGCATTCGGAGGAGCCACAGGCTATTGCAACTATGGTATTGCATGTTACAAAGGTTGCCAGTCGTATTGAAAACATCGAAGGCAAGGAGTTTCTTCAGTTCTACAAAGACGTTGTCAATTTGGAGGACAACAAAAACGACATCCCAAGAGAGGAGATAATCAAGATATGTCTAGAGCAGGTACCCAGCTGGGCTCCTGGGCTTCTCAACTGCTACGACGGCTCGGTGCGTGAAGGCACGGAAGCTTTTCTCGCGGAAATCCTCCTCCGATACGGCCCTCAGGTAGAACTTGGAACTTCTGCAGCAGAAGTAGAAAAGGCAAATACGATTCTTCAGGTCGCACAAAAGTTAGGAGTTGCTTGTCTCGACTACTTGAACGAGGTTTATGTCAGGCTGCGGCAGCCAGCTGTGAGAGCAAGTTTGGAAAGCATTCTAAACGTGATTGCCACTTGCACGACTTACTTCGACGAAGAAGCCAGGGATCCCCTTACTCGACGATTCTTCGAGATGAGATCAAGTAAGTATTGGCTACAGTGGACCCCAAGCAAGTTAACTAACAGTTCGATAGCCGTTCTCCCTGCTCTAAAAAGATTTACAGTCGAGGAAGTTGACGAGGAAGTATCCGGTATGTCTGATACGTCGTTCAATAGTAGTAGATACTAATGAAGAACAGATTGGGATGGTTCAGAAGGAGAGTACGGATCGTCTGAGCCCATGGACAGTATTGCAGAATTCTGTGGAGCTGTTAACGATGACCTGGATACCGACGTACAGCTCTAAGCTGGATGACTTTACGAATTTCCGAATCATTGCGTCATCCTTTGTTGTTCTTTTTTTTGGCGATGGCTGGCGTAACAAGCGGAATGGGAATGGGAAGCCAATAAAATGCAGGATGCACGGGTTGGCGCACAAGGCGTAAAGATAATATCACCTCGAGCGGATAAACTGTACATGGGTTCGGATACCGCTCGTTTTTGCGCGTTTTATTCTTCGTCTCCTGGGGATCCATTAAGATTGGCATATGGATTGACACGCCAACATGTGGGCTGTGGGCTGTGGACTGTGGGCTCTGATCGATCCTTCCTAGATGGCGTTATCTTTTGCTTCGTGTGGTCGACTGGCTAGTATTACACGGAAGCAAATTTACAGGGAATTGGAAAATAGACGTCGCAAAAGTGCTCTGCGGGATAGAGCCTTTGTGTTAATCGTAGATTTCAAGCTGATATTATTCCAAACAGGTCTCTTCTCTTGCCCTTGTCGGTCATGGACTTTTTCGCCCGGCCATCTCCTTTTACTCACCCTCTGTGACAGACAAGCCCCTATTACATGGCTGACCATTCTCTGCTATGGCTATCGTCGCCTCTCCATTGAGTTCCACCCGCCCACAAAATGGAGCAGTATCATAGCTAGATTGGAGAGGTACTTCCATGGCTGTCTGAAGGGATTATAAGGAGGACTCGAATTAAGCGCGAGGCGGAAGACAATTGCAGTCTGATAAACTTCGCTCGATAGACGCGGAGTATGTAGGTAAGTATAATTGGGTGTGCAGACGGAGTCTCTATCAACTGGCTCTGCAAGCGCGCATCCATTAAGCAAATCCATGTAAGCACTCGATCCTTGCTGCAGCGATGATAATGCAGAGGGCTGCCTGTTTTTAGATGCATAGACGCTGGGAAGTCGCCTTCTTATTGGATGGGAACAGCCGGGTTCCTGCAGAGATTAAAATAGACCTGCCGTTACGCGCTGCTGCACGGGCGATCTACGGATATTGATTGTGCTGCTATGTATAAATAGGATCCCGGGCGTATTCCTCGGGCCACACCAGGGGATGCAATAGAGGGTGTTTTATCAGTAGTGTTCTATTGGGTGTGCTGTCTCTAGCAAGCATTTTGGGGTGTATTTATCCGGGAGATTGCCGGCAATATAGCTAATGGCGGGTGCATCCGTTCTGTCGGGACTCGGGACTCGGGACTTGGTTGACGATGGCGCGTGGATAGCCGCCGAGCTTAGCGTCCGCCAAAATAGAACACAGCACGAGCCCCCTCATCATAACCGGACGCGGGGAAGCCTTATCGGCACATGCAATGCAGTTGGTTCTATTTGCAGTATTCGAAAATGTATTCAAAAGACCGCGATTCCTCCTCACTACTTCAGTGCAACAGGCGCTTGAAGTCCAAAGAGAAAGAAGTTCTACCACGCTGATCTGAAGTAAACCCCCATCGATCAGCTCATCTCATCTCGCACCATCGTCATGTCCGTCGCCAAAATGCAGATCTCGGCGCCTCTAGAGGCTGGTCAATCCCTGCTCGATTCCAAACTTCTGCCGTCTCATCTCAATACAGCTCTGGAATATATATCAACGAAGCTCGTACAGAAACGTCTGCATTTATCCCTTATCGTTGTTCGACGAGACGTTCAGGGGTCGTCTTCAGCCCCGTCCCCACGTACAGAACCAGCTAGTACACCGAGTCAATCCGTGGCTACATCGCCCGCCAAATCAGTGTTTAGCAAGTCCACGATTCATAAGACGCTTCGCAGAGTTTCAAGCCTCTCTTCTCTCGGGTCACCGTCCGAATGCTCGTCGCCGTCTTCGCCGTCGATGAGTACCCCCGTCTCACCCACAGGTTCTACCTGCTCATCATCAGTGTCGGGATGCCCTTCCCCAACTCTCCCTAACCCTTACGGCATATCCTTGATCCATGCTTGCGCTCTCACAGCCAAAGCGGAAAAGATTCTTCGGCATTATGTTCATAAGGCAGAGAAGAAATACTCTATTGGGTAAGCGACCGCTCCACCACCGCCCTCGATCTTCAGCGCTCGAGCTAACCCCTCCTAGAACTGGCTGGCTCTCCTCCCACCCCCTCACAAGCCCCATTCTCTGCTCCAGAACCAACGATCTGATCCGCCGCTCCCTCAACCAAAACAGCGTCGTCTTCTCTTCCGAAGGCCTCACCCTCTTCAGTCTAGACCATGTCTACACCTTCAAATGCCAACTACATACCTACTCCCGCACGCTCGCCCAAAGCGACCTAACCTCCGCCATCGAAGAGCTCCAACGTCTAGTCCTCGCGCAAAACGGCCGACGCATCACCAAAGGCTACCTAATGCGCGCCTACGATTGGCTGGGCGTCAGCCTCGCCGCGCTGGTCGACGTGAACGAAGGGTACAAAGCCGTATACGGCGGGGCGCAACGGCGCGGCGGCATCGAGCTGCAGAGCGAGGAGCGCCGGAGCCCGCCGCCGCTGAAGACGAATTTCCACCCCTGGGAGATCCAGATGCTGGATGGCATGCGCGAGAACCCGATCGCGCGCCGCAAGCTCGTGCTGTGGAGTCCGGAGAGCGCAGGAGGGACGCCCGGTGCGGTTGTGGATGTGGGGGAGAGTGCGAAGGGCAGGGATAGGGATGGGTTGGTGCGCGCGGATGAGGATCGCGGACCGCATTATAGAGGCCCTGCGACGCCGAATACTTGGGAGGATGTCACGCCTGTGACGAGGGGGGAGTGGCTCTGTCTGATGGTTGGGGAGAGCTGGCGCGAGGCGCGGACCGTGCCGGTCATTACGTGCTTTGATTGATCGCCACTCCTTCTGATCCATGATTTCCTTTTGTCTTCTCTTGGTGAAATGGGCTAGTGGACAGTTCCAGGGCTTCAGTTCTTCACACTTCTTCTGTATATATTTTTTGGGATGGATTATACGAGAGCAAGTGCTGCAATCGGATCCGGGCTTGGGTGTCAATAGTTTCAGCGGTTTATGACGGCGTATGGAGATGAAAATTCTTGGGATTTGGGAATCATTGGATAGTACAGATGAGAATAGAATAGAAGACGATCGGAAATAAACGTCGCACATTCTCTAACCAGGTATCAGTGAAAGTGAGGTATGAACCAGGTAATGAATCAGAACATTTTTCATTCTTCGAGGCGAATAATGATTATATATGGCTGCGAAAAGAACTGCCATTTTATCTAAACCCCGGGGCTTTGCGTACCTTATACAGGTGTGTGTTCGTATAGGTAAATAAGGGTATCAAATTCCATGCCTCATCCTCATCACATATATCCACAAACCAGCATCCCGCACATTATTCTCACCACCCATACCTACTACTCGCCTCTGCGCGATTACTCTTCCCCTTCGCAAAGCTCTCCTCCAGCGCCTCCTTCTGGCTCTGCACCGCATTGACCAGCTGCTTCAAGTTATGCTTACCCGGCGCGATCGAACGCACAGGATTATGCACAACCTGCTCGCCCGACGCTCTCAGCTGCTCGTTATGCAGGTATTCCTCATCGGTGTTGAAGTTGATGATTTTCGTAGCCGTGGTGCGGCCCCCTTTCTGGCGCCCGAATAGCTGCCGGCGCTCGGCGGCGCTGAGGTTCAGATCACCGGCGATGTCGTCTAGTGATTGGGAAACGGGCGGGGTGGGAACGGCGGGGGGGATGGCGTGGGTTGTTGTGGGTGTGTGGTCTTCGTAGGAGGGTTCCAAGTCCTCTCCCGGTTCTTCGATTTCGGGGGAGTAGATCATGGGCTTGTATTCTGTATTTGATGTCGGTGCCACGGAGCTCGGCTCTGCTGACATTGAGAATAGAGATATTTTGGGTCGTTGTGCTGGCTTCTCTGGAGCTGCTTGTGGAGTGACGGGAGTGGGAGGAGTGGAAGTTGCGGCTGAGGTACTGGTAGGTGTAGCTTTCTTCTTCTTTGTCGGTTTCCTGGCTACCGATAGAGGCTTGAACATCAACGGCTTGCCAACTAATTTGACCTCTTCGGCTGGCTTCTGTCCGCCATCCGGTAATGCTCTCGGTGGCGGTAGATGCAATCCCGACCCTCCACCTGTCAGCGTTTGCTCGGTTTCTGGTTCCTCCAAATCGCCTGTGTATTCCCGCTCCGGTTCTGGTTCTCGACTGAATCCAGGCGCAGCCCCAGTCTTCAGACTCACGCCAGCTCCAAGACTACCCTTCTTCGCTGCATTGCCGCCACCAAGAGTCGCATTCCCAGATTGACCTGGACGTTTTGGCGCCGGTAGAAAAGAATTGAACCCACTGAATCCACCACCCCCAATCTTAGCTCGCTTGGTAGGAGGTTCATCGGTCTTGGTATCGTCTTGTAATGCGGCTTGAGGTAGAGATACTTTGATTTTACCAGGATTGGATCGGTCGACGACTTTCTGAAAGGCCGGCTTTGAACTGTTCGGTGCTGGCTTAGTTACGGGTGTCGCTTCAACATCTGACGTGTCAGAATCCGAGTAATCAACAAGCCCCATTGTGTAGATGTAAAAGGTGTTGATAGTTAGTTGTCTGGGGAAGAGTGGGAAGGCCGTACCAGAAGGCTGAGGCGACTTGACGCGACTTGACATCCTGCGCTAAAACAAGTATTCACGGTTGAGTTATGTAATATCTTATTAATATTGTGGACTTGACGACCCTGGTTTCACAGTAAGGCTGAGAACAACAACATTGACGGAGTAACTTCAGAACTGGCATTATGGTTCGTTTCGAGTAACCGTCCTTCACATTCACTTTCTTCTGATTCGATAGTGTTTGAGCTTGCTGGCTCGAGTTAACAATACGCAATGTCCGTTATACAAGTAGAAGAGTACGTATTGCGACCCTACCCAAGGTTACCCCTCACAGTGGATTAACAGCTCTACAGTCTGGTATCCTACCAACTACGGACAAACTACCTCAATACGATTGCGGATGGTGTCGGGGAGCGTCTGATCACTCTCAATGATGCTTTTTTGAACACTGCAGGCTTCAAAGCCGCTGGCTGGCGTCCGAATCCTGCTTATATTAAACGAACACACTCACCGCCGATACCTACCGCCATAACATCAGAATACTTTCAGGCACCCCCAAGATCAGTTGGACTAGGCCTCGATGATGAAACCGAGGAGGGTGGCATGGTCACTGGAGGGGGTGAAGGGGTCACAATTGGTCCTGGCCTTGCTACCAAGAGGAGACGAAGACGAGAGCAAATGGAGGAGGAAGATAGTAGTGATCTAAGTGATGAGAGCGATGAGGAAGGCGAGCAACGTGCAGCACAGCAAATCAAATTTGCGAAGATGCCCATCCGAAATCGTTCTGGCTCATCACCACTTCGCAGCTCTAACCTCAGACAATCTTCTACTATATCATCTCCGACGCACACCACCCCGGCAGGCACGAGAAGAGGGTCTCAATCACAGCTAGAGGTTGTGAAGGAACGTGCTAGGAGGGATACTGTTACAAGCAGCGAAATGTCATCCGAGAACGAATTCGATGCATCAGCATTTCAGAGACACCGAGAAGCGGCCAGGAACGCTACCAGAGCTAGCAAGGCGCTGCAAAAGCAAACAGATCCAAAGATTAGAATATCGAGGCAGCATAGTGATCTCTTAGAGGAGGAAGAAGAGGACGATGATTCAGATGGGTCGGATACGTCTTCAGCTTTTGAAGGAAGTATCGATTCAGTATCAATTCTTGATGGCGGCGATCACACCATGAATGGCTCACCAACAAAACAAATTGTTGGCACGGTACCTCGGGAAGTGACACGGTCTGCAGCGAAGAAGTCCAAACCTGCTCCTCCAGTTCTTGAAGCACTTCCTCCCCCGCGGCCTATCAGTATAGTACAGCCGAAGAGTCTTCTAACCGCCGCTATCAAGGCGAAACGTACAAAGGCTTCAATGCCATTTGAGTCTTTCGCCCCGCTTTCAGGGCAAGGAGATCCAAATCCCTTAATGCTACGCATCTGGGCGCCATTTGCGACTTCGACGACAAAGCCATTCGAGGTTCTCATCCGCAGGAGTGTCCACGAGAACGAAGCAAATGACCGCCAAGTCACGGTGGCAGATCTCATTGGTTTGAGTCTTTGGAGATATTCGGAGGAGAAGATCGAGCCCAAGATTTCACCAGAAAAGCTCAATGTTAACCGATGGACATTGAGAATGGTAGAAGATGAGGAAGTTGATTATGACTTCCCAGCCCTGGAGCGAAATAAACCAATTGTAGCGTTCACGACCGTCAATAATCGTGCAGCAAGATCGAGATCGAATGCGAAGGCCTACGATGAGTTTGCTTTGGTTGAGGCAACAGAAGAACAGTTTCAACAGAATCAAGCCCTCACTCCCCATTTCAAGCAAGAGACTGTCGCGAGTGCCCCCATTGATGAGGACATTACGCCAAAAGGCACTGCTGTGTCACAAGCTACGACTTTGGCAGGGACACAGCCACGACTAAACCCTCTTCTGACAACCATGTCTGCTCTCAGGCAGAATGCAACTCTGGCAGACTCTCCTGCAGTAGGATCAGCAACTACCCCAACAGCCACAAGGAATGGTGTCAAAAAGCTTTTGCGAATACATATCCATTCCGCAGATGCAATACCAGGACAGATGATTACTTTGGATGTCACTACAGATACGTACTTGGCCGATGTCCTCGACCTTATTTGCAAAAGAAGACACCTGGACAAGGCGAATCATGTACTCAAATTGACCGGATCAGGGACTGTTGTCCTTTTGGACCGCACGGTTGAGTCCATTGGTAATCGCGCGGACCTAGACTTGTCCCGCCGCAGATTTGCGACTGATGGGCCATTGACAATGTCCGGTTCACCCAGTAATAGCTCTCCTAAGGTGCCATTGATGGCTGAGAGACCTGATCTGCGAAACATCAGAAAGGGACAAATGCTGGGAGTACATCCTCTTGCACAGGAGGCCATAAAGCAAGATGAACTTGGAAGCTCGCATTATCGAAGGTACACAGTCTGGCGGAAACAGCCAATGAGATTCGTTGGATTGAACGAAAAGATTATCGCAATCGATGGCGAGTATCTACACATTATGCCAGGATCGACAGGGAAGACGATGTTTGAAGGGCAAGGGAAAACCACAACAGTACATTTCAGCAATGTAGTTGGCTGCAAAGTCTCGCGGCGGCACCCTACCACATTCAAGGTATGCTTTAGTTTCTTCTAATTACATGATTAAATGCTTATTATATATAGGTCGTTGTGTACAAAGCTACCGAAACGAAGCGTTATGAATTCGAGGCGAAGACGGCAGAAGAGGCCGCAGAAATCGTCTTCGAGATCAAGAGGGGCATTTCACCGTATCACAACATCTAAGGGTCCAAGGGGGACTTTTGAAAGTTTCGGCCTGATCTTTATATCGTGCAATGTTTGTTGCTCTGTCGGCCATATTGACTACGCCAAGACTTCGGATTCCCCGCGGTCTTTAGTCTCTGATCAAACCCGGCAGTCATCAATCCTGACTTGAGCTGACTTGAGAATCTCAAAGCCTCGAACAGTGACGGCAATGGTAGATCTCGACGTAGGGTTCCATGGACGTGTATCTTCCGCAAATGGGCGCTAAGCTGTCCCAATAGAGAGCGAGAAAAGGGAACAATCGAAGTATCGACCTATGAGTTCAATACCAGGTGCTACAAGCACTAGATGCTCTATCCTACAAGCTCAATCCTCTCTCTGATGTACATAGGGATGAACCTACCTACCGTCCTGCCGCATAGTTCAGAGGTTATTAAAATAGGCCATGATGAATGAAATGATGACAATGTAACAACAAACTAAGATCCTGCTTGCTCTCTTGACCCCCTACTCGTATTGTTAACACTATCCAATTTCCTGCAAACATAAGTATCAGCCCTAAAAATGGAATAGGAGTCCTATTTATTATAAGGACCAGACGGCGTCTCCTGCTTTACCCCCCCCCC